>NW_024543234.1:0-387049 GCF_018167655.1 Microtus oregoni
CAATTCGCTGCATTGGTACCCCGATTTTGACTGTCTGCTTAGTGTGTGATTACAAGGATTGACCACAATTAATAAAACTAACGGGTTTCCTATAATTGGACACTGAGGTTGTTTCTAATTTTTGAACATTACAAACCGGGCTGTGATGAACATCCAAGACACTAAATCTAGGCAGGTGCTGGCCACTGAGGTCAGGAGGAATATTTTTGAAACCTCTAAGCATAAAGTGCCTGCCAGTTGGTGTAACTGGAAGCTTTTTGGCTAAGGCCCAAAAGGTGGCGAACACCAAGCGCTCTGATCCAACCTTTTGGCTTGCTGGGGTCAGCATTCATTCCCCAGCGCTTGTCACAGAGTGCTCAGGCTGGCAGGCCCTTGGGGACCACTGGGCCAGCAGCCTCATCTCACATGAGAGGACTGAGGCCTGGGATGGTTCTTTGGCGGCACAGTGCTGGGCAGAAACCCTCCCAGTCTCCAGCACCTGGGCTCCCAAACCAGAAGCTGAGCTGTGCCATTTGGAATCTGCCCTGCAAACTCCCCGGGGCCTGCTCCCCACACCACACAGCTTTCTGCTGAGGCCAGAGAGGGGCTTTAGACACTCTTGCAAATCAACTGAGCAGTGAGGAGGGTGTGGGGAGGCATTGAAAGGTGACTTGGGGTTCACTCTGCAAGAGATTGGACCTGCTCCCCCCAGAACCCCTCTTTATCCGAAGCCACGTGGCAGGCTTCATGGCAGTGACCCTGTATCAGGTCCACCTGGCAAATCTACTTGGGATTTGAGCTGAAATACCGGGTGAGTGCTTCACTCTCCTTAGAGCTGGCAGCCTTCTTTTCTCACTGGGACCCAACTTTGCTAAAAGGCCCAAGTATTCAGCCCCCTGTCCCCAGCCAAGCCTTGGTGCCTTTGGGTACTAATGAGCACCCCTCCTTCCCACCTTGGGCCTTGATGCTGCCTGGGGAAATAACACAAATGGTGTGAAATTCGCCCCTTCTTTGTTTTCCTTTCTGCCTTGGAACTAAGCAGACCCCTCACCTTCACCTGGACCCTGTTTATTGAACTGGGAGAGATTTCACACCCAAGAACCGTAGCTCTCTCTCCACGAGCCCCCTCCCCTAAATTTTCACAACCGGCCCACATTCCCCCACCCCCTGCTCCGCCTGAATAACTGATGAGTCAAGGCGGGCCTTATAAAAGGGTCTCTGGGGGAAAAGGCAAACGAGAGCAGAAGGTTCCGAGAACTGGAAAAGTCACAGTCGCCTGGCTTGGTGTCCCAAGGATGGATCCTGCTGCTCCTGCTGTTGCTCCCCCTGGCCTGGCCCCGGCCCAAGCCCCCGTCCAGGCACAAATCGGTGGACGAGAAGTTTCTGGGAATGAAAGGTAAGTGGAGCTTGGCTTTTGACAGCCTGAACTCAGGCTTAGGGCGATAAAGCTGGGAGAAGGTAGGACGGCCCCAATGGTGTTGGCTCTGTTCTCTTTGAAGGGGGAGACACCAAAGAGCCTCAAACCTTCCTCTATACCTTCAGCTGGACTCACTCGTCACTCCAGGTGACAGGAGTGGGCTGAGAGACAGTGGACATTGCCAAAGCAGAAAGCCAAGTAGCCTGACCCTCATGGGATAGTCTACAATTCCCTGAGGGAACAGGAGAAGTTGCCGTGGAAATTGGGCTTAGTGCAGCCTGGACTTTGGGGCCTAGATGGTGGCAGGTGATATAAGGTGAAAGGGACAAAGTCTAAAGAGGCCTTTGGTTGGGGTGCTGCCTCATGTCCTTTGCATGCCACAAGTTTCGTATTTACTTTTCCTTGCCTCTAGAAGTCTAGAGGAGAAGCAATGGGCCCAGAACTATTCTGGGTCTTTTCTCCAGCTAGGAAAACAGCATAATTCTGTTCACTACTACTTGGTGCAGGAAGTAGGTAGCAAGATGCTCCCCATACAATGGGCGTTCTCTCCTCCACAAATTTCACATCCATATTCAAAACACTTTTAAGTCCCTCCTGTGTACGGGGCATCCTAGTAGGGATTGAGGTTTCAGACATGCCCATACGTATCTTTCAGCCTAAGGGGCGCATGCAGACAATAACAGAATTGTGGGATAGGAGTACTGATTTAGTAGTCAAGGGACAAAAGGTATTCTGGAGCAGATGGCTTGAGCTAAGCTTTCAGGAGGCCACTTCTGTGACCAGAGGAAGCCTACATTTAGGCCTCTTTCTCTACCAATTGATCTTTTCTGTTTGCTCTAGAGAAAGTCTTTGGAGACCCTGGCTGCCCTCCGCCAATGACCAACCAAGGCAGGTGAGGATGCCGGTGGACTCGGTGAGTTTGAAACCCTGTGACATATTTACACGGGCCCTTACAGCCATATCCCTTCTCAGACGTCACCTGCCTTCATTCCAAAGCTGCTCATCTGGGGCAGCATCATGCCCACACTGTTAACATTCTATTGCCACTGCAGCTCTGGGAGGAGGGCAGGGCCAAGGTTTCCACAACAAACGAGATTGGGAGAGCAAAGCTTCGAGTGGGTAAGGGACCTGGGCTGGACTCCTCACTGATGCTGGACTCCGGTCTCTCGATCCCTTGCCCCCCTGCTCTCCCATGCTGCTCCGTGAATGTTTTGTCCTCTAATGGAACTCTGTCCCCTGGACAGCCTCCAAACAGGCCCGGGAACAGGGGCAGGGAAGAAAACCAGCCCCACGACTCTGCTTACGTTTTACCAAGATCTAAGACTGACCCCTTGCTGCAGGGCCGGGCTGGGAGGTGACTGATCTCAAGAGATGCCTAGAGTCTTTTGCAGTTTGTCCGAACTGGCAGATCTCTGCCCCTCGATGGGGGAGAGGCACTTTAACCACATACTAGCTTTTGCTTTGGACAGGCTGCTGCTGGGGCAACAGCTGCGGAGGTCACCAAGGCCACGGCTGGGTTCCGTCACCCTGTCAGGTAAGCCTCTAGTGTTGGAGTTCAGAATGTGACAAACAGCCCCGAGCACTGTGCCTGCTCATGACAAAGCCATGACTCAGGAGGAAAGAGACCATGAGAGGAGGCCAAAGTGACTTGCCCCAGAGGACTTCCCGTCACTGAGACCTAAGGGTAAAATCCTGGGACCCTGAGCAATCACAGAATTCTTCCTTAATAGGAAAAGAAGGGCTGGAGTGGTGAGTGATGTCAGCACTAGAACTGAGAGACGCTGAGGTGGCTCACCCTCTGCCACAGTTCTAGGTCTGTCAGAGGTGACATTCCTTCCTGGAACCATTTTGTAACAGTTGCAAATATTCTGAGCCAGAGTTACTTCTTCCTTTCCCTCTAAGACCCTTCCTGAAGCTAGCAAGCAGCTCTAAGGGTCTTCTTCCTTCTTGCCCCTACTGGTCCCTCTACAACTGAGAGTTGCCTAAGTTAGGCGCCCTGTTTCTCCTTTGCCCGCAGGCTCTTCTGGCCGAGATCCCGCTCCTTTGACTACCTGTACAGTGCTGGAGAGATGCTACTACAGAATTTCCCCGTCCAGGCCACCATCAACTTGTATGAGGATTCTGACAGCGAGGAAGATGGGGAGGACAAGGAGGAGAATGTAGAGGAAGAGGTCAATGAAATAGGGCCAGAAGGGTGTGCGAGAGCACCAGAGGCCACACCACACAAGGCCACAGCTCATTCCGCTGACCCACCCCTGACCTGTCCAAACTGAAGCAATCCTAGTTACACTTGGCAGGTTTCCAAGGGCATCAATTAGCAAAGAGTCTCCAGACACAAATTTTCTGGACCAAAACCAGTGTCCTCGGGCTGTCTAGTACACCCTGGCTTTTCTGATGGGCTTGCAAGGCTAGGCCTCTGGCATGTTCTTGTCTGAGCTGCTCTTGTGCCAACAGTAGGAGGTTCCTAAGACCCGGAAGGGAATTAGGAAGACCTGACTGCTGAAGGCCTCAGGAAGTAGAGCAGGGCAAGGGATGCCCTTGGACAAGAAAGCAGTCACTCCTCCAGGGCCGTTTGATCCCCCAGTTTTCGAAGGTAGCAGCCATATAAACCAGTCTCCAGGGGAGCGAGGCTGGCCTCCAGCTTCTTCTCCAAAGATACCATTACCAGATCCAAGCAATACTGGAGCCCCTTGAGGGAAGGGAAGGGAACAGAAGAAGGCATCTTGAGAATCTGCTTGTCTGGGGACCTGCATCCTCGTTGCCTGCTATTCATTCAGTCTGGGTATTGGCATAAGATGAATCAGGAGAAAAATAAATGGAATGATGTTTGCCTTTTTCTTGGAATTGTGCTGATTTCTTAACTGAACTCTGCCCATGTTTTGAAGTCACAGGTGGAGGTCAGTTTGTTGCTCTACCTGAGGTCAGCCAAAAGATTTTTCTCCTTGGAGAATGTCATGTTGGGGACAGAGCCTCAAAATGCCAGGCCTCTCTGTTCACTTATGAAATCAGAGGATGAGGTGAGGGCTGGGGTAAAGGTGAGATGCATTTTCTCACTTAGTCATTGGGGGCCGCTGTCAAATGAGGAGGAACGCTTGGGCACCCACTAAATACTGTCAATTGTATCTCTTTGGTTCCCTCAGTAGCAACCATAGCTTGGGCCTTCATGTTTACTTCTGTCCCAATTACTCTTCAACAAATTTTCTTACTTCCAGCATTTTGTTTCACAATCTGTCTGCACACGGACCACCAACAGCTAGACTTATGGTTGGTTCTTTTTTGGGGGGACTGGAAGGGGTGACAGATTATCATGAGGCAGTACAACTTTTTAGGAAAACACATGCGGACATCCAACACTATACATTCATGAACCCAGTCTTTACTGTGGTATTCTGGATTCTTTAATCATCTGCTTTTGTGTGTGTGTTTGTTTGTTTGTGGCTTTTTTTTTAGAGACAAGGTCTTGGTATGTATTCCTAGCTGTTCTGGCACTATTGCTGTTAAGACAGCCATCCTCCTGTCTTAACTCTCCACGGCTGGGGTTACAGGTGTCTGCCCCAATGCCTGGTGCTAATCATCCAACTTCTGACTATCGTTTTAGATTCATCTCTCTGCCCTTAAAAATTTGTTTCATTTGCCCTTGAATGTAGCATGCTTTCTAGCTCTTCTGTGGCTTTAAGCTCCTGCCTGAGATGGGTTTCCACTCTCCTGAGCCTTTTAAGCTCTGATTCATTCAACAGAAGTGCCTTACATTACCTTTTGGGGGGGGCGTCTCTACGCCCCCAAGTCCAGGACGGATATCCTCACACGCCCACGGTCTCATCTGTGACAGCGCCTGCCTTCTCCTTGCCTTTGCAGGAACTCGCGTTTGCTATCCCATGCAACTTTGTAGCCTAGCACCCCTCACAACAAGATGGCTCAGAATATCATAAGGGAAAATCACCCAGGTGTTCTCAAAGCAGTTCTCAGGAGAAGCACTGTTGATTGATCAACTTGCCTACTTTCTCAAATCTTACCTTAACCGTGAGGGCATCTTATTGAAAAGCAAAATGGCGCCTCCTTCCCTTGCCCTTCCGTCTCAACCTAAGATAGTTGCTCCCGTTCTGAGCCCTAGTTGGGACTTCCCTAAATGGGATGGACAGGCTTCCATCTATCAGTTAAAATTGAACCTTGCTCTTGGAAGAAGGCTAGCCGGCAGTTGAACTTTGACCCCTTCTATTCCTTTGGCCCATTTTCTTTTGTCTGGTAAGTGAAGCAGAATCTCCCGGGAGCTCGATGCATGAACCTGGGTGAGTTGCTTCTTCACCCTGAGCTCCATTCTCTTTCTCTGTGTATCATGATGAAGAGACGGGTGAGAGTTTTTGTCAGCATGGCTGTGCCAATTACGTGAGAGGGAACGAAGAAACAGCACTGGCCCTGGCACATCGGACGACTGCTCGCAAGACAGAGCTGTTCACAGGGAAAGCATCTGTAACTAGGAATTGCTGATAGTATAAACGATATTGGTTTCCAGACTTGAGTATGATGGTGACTGACTTACTGAACTAATGAGTATGTCTCAGGTCTCTTTGGTTAACCTTTGTCAGCATTTGATGGCTCACCAGCCAAAGCAAAGATGGCAGCGTTTATAGACAATGAAGACACATGAAAAGCCTGCTGTGACTTGCTGGACCACTCTACATTCAAGTGGTCTCTAGGTCTGAGGTTTCTTTATCCTGGGACAGAGGTTATAAAACTTCATAGTCTTTACCAAGAAACCCTTTCATTTAAATTGAACGCAAAAGACTAGCATGTAAATCAGATAAAAATAGAGCTGCCCCAGGGAAGCCAAAAGTTGGACTGTGAGGTGGGGTGGCAGAAGCTCCCTCCCTGAGTGGTACTATCTCTTGTAAGTTGACTCTCTCATTTTTCTCTGTGAGAAACACCTTCAAGGATCCTCAGACTGTGGGGAGACAATTTGGAAACACTGACCCAAGAGTTAAGTCAAGAATGGTTTGAAACCCAAGGAGGATTAATTAGTAATTTCACATGTCCAGTGTTCCGCTTAAAGACCTTGTTTTGAGTCCTAAGCTCCTAGCATTGCATAGCTCATAAATTGCCTAAGTTCTTCTTCTACCATAGGTTATAGGGCTTTAAAATCCTTGGAATCCCAATATCCTTGCTTTTAAGGTATTATATAGCATAGAATTACAAATCCTTAAATCCTCATGGGCTTAAAGACCCTAAATCCTGTGGAATAGTAATTCTCAACTCCGAGGGAGCACTTCTCCCTCGTCCCCCTCCCCCTCCCTCCTCACATGCCATTTTCTAGACTGACATTTTGTCTTATGTTCCTCCCAGGCTCGTGTCCTGAAATGGCTTCCAATCCTTCTCCCCCTGCACAGTTGCCTAGTGACTAGAATTTTTCTCTTCTAACTAGGCAGAGCCAGTGATCCCGACTTTCTAGCAACTCTATGCCACCTCCTTGATCCCGGGGAAAATGTCCACATAATCCCAGAGGACCTCTAGTGCCTTCTGATTGTCCCACCCACCCTTAGTGCTCCATCCACCATCACCCCAGCATGGATTGTCTCCTACTGGGTAACGACATTTGGGGAAGGTGAGGCTGTATTTGAGTTGGGCCTTGAAATATGGACAACGGTTCAACAAATGCCAGGGCCCAGAGAGATCAAAACAATGAAGGATGCCGTGTATAAAAACAAAGTGAATGGTGAGATGTAAGAAAAGACAGGTGGAGGCCAGGCAGTGGTGGCGCACGCCTTTAATCCCAGCACTCAGGAGGCAGAGGCAGGCGGATCTCTGTGAGTTCGAGACCAGCCTGGTCTACAGAGCTAGTTCCAGGACAGGCTCCAAAGCTACAGAGAAACCCTGTCTTGAAAAACAAAACAAAACAAAACAAAATACAGGTGGAGAACAGCTGGGAGGAGTTGTTGGGAGAGGGGAATTAATATTATAAAATATATAATATGAAAAAGAAGTTAATAATAAAAAATTTAATATGTATGGATTTTTACATACTTTTATATCAATGCACCATGAGGCTGCAGTAACTGTGGAGGGCCTGAAGAGAGCATCAGATCCCCTGGAGCTGGAGTTACCGACAAGTTGTGAGTCACCCTGTGTGCACAGACTCCAACTCCAATCAGTTGGAAGAGCAGCCAGTGCTCTCAACCACTGAGCCATCTCTCCGGTCTCAAGGCCCAAATTTTTACTACCAGAGACTGAGGAGAAAAGGTGACAAACTGTTCACTCTAACCACAGAGGTCCAGTTGAGAGTCTGGGAGTGACAGAAAAGGCAACTCTTTTGCACCCCAAAGGGCTCAGGTGCAAAAATGACTGGGAGGCGTGGCAGAACCACAGATAGTTCTTGAAGCGTTGCTAAACAGTAGGCTTGGAGATTTGACATGAAACTTTCATATATCCCTGAGGGATGGATAGTTAGGGAAGCTGAGGCTTAGCATAGTTTTAGAAGAACCAATAACCTAGGCACTTGTAAATGCCAAGGTCTTCATGTGAATCTCCTCGTTTAACCCTTCCAACATCCCTTAGTATAATAGCCACAGTCCTTATTTTATTTTATTTTATTTTATTTGGTTTTTTTGAGACAGGGTTTCTCGGTGTAACAGCCCTAGCTGTCCTGGAACTAGCTCTTGGAGACCAGGTTGGCCTCGAACTCACAGAGATCCTCCTGCCTATGACTCCTGAGTGCTGGGATTAAAGGTATACATCACCACCACCTGACCCATCCTTATTTTATTAACGAGGAAGTGGAGGTTCAGGGATAATATGGCGCCTACTCACAGTTACACATATACTGAGTGGCTAAGCAGAAATTTGAGAAACGACAGCATTGGCCCACGGTTACAGTGATGGGAAGTGGTAGTAGAATTGAGGCTCCTCAGGTCTGAAGCTTTCTATATCTAGAAGGAGAAGATGAACAGGAGTTGGCAAAGGTTTAGTTCTGTGTGAGGGCCAAGAAGAAAAGGTTTAGGTGCTGCCCGGAGGGAAGTGAGTCAGAGGGTGTGAAGAACTCTGGGCCAGATGCCAGAAAAAAAAAAAAAAAACTGAAGGCCACTGAAAGGAGTCACAGAAGGAGTAGGGACTTTGGGGGTCTGGTGCTGGGTGGAGAAAAGCAAGCGTTCACAATTCTAGCTATAAGGCACAGTGCTACCGGGGTGGCGTACTGATGAGAGATGCTATGCTGATTGGGAATGGGCCAGGCCTTAGCTGCCCAGACGATGCTCCCGCTGGGTTGGGAAGCTATGCACAACTACCGGCTGCTGAGTGCTCCCTAGACGATAAGTGTGGTGTTTTTCATCCTTCTTACTCTGCTCAGGAAGCGCCTTTCCCGGTAGAGTGTGCGAGATCGTCCTCATACACACATGCTTTTGACTCACAGAAGTGGAGTGGCCTGAGCAACAGTCACGCAATGGGACAGCTGGAGACCTGCGACAGTGCAACTATAGAGTCACGACTTGTGACTGCAGGGTCCTCCCTCTACTCCCCAGAGAAGCCCCAAGAGCCTTGCAGGCAAGCTACCTCCCACAGACTACAGGAAAAAGTGTGTAAACTGTCACCTATACCTGTCATTGGTGACACCCGAAGCCCGAGGAGGAGTGCAGATTTTAAAAGACAGAGAGACAACCCTAGAACAAACTAGAATCACAAGACAGAAAGAGCCCTGAGCTCCCTCTTCAACTGGTGTTCATTACCAGAAAGAGACACAGCGCCCTCTCGTGGCTGAGTCCTAAACCTACAGTTTTAGGGCTCTAACTTGCTCTTGTATCTGCGATTATGATATAAAAAAAAAAACGGCGTGTATTTTCTGAGTAAATGGGAAAAAAAAAGCTGACATCTACAAGTTGTCTGCAACAGCAAAAATTCTAAAAACCGTGTTCAGAAATCTTGTTTGAATAAGGTCTACATAAAAACTGACGAAAATAATATAAAAAGAAAAAGTATCACTTAAAATGTCTCCATGAAAAAGAAGGGCTACACAAAATGTTAAGAACTTGCCACATGAGACTAGAACAGAACCATTAATATTGACGAAAGTCATTTCCAATAGTTCAGTAAGACACGGTTCAAAAACAAGATAAAATTTAGCCTATTTTCAATTTGTCCATAGATCCAGGACAGCTTAAACTGCAAGTAGAAAGGCTTAATATGTGGTTTGATATAAAAATACATCATCCATCAAATTTCAACAAAACCTACAAGAGTAAGTCACCTCATTGCAAGTTGTTTTGTTGCTCTTGTGGGCCTTGTTGGACTTCATCTTCTGAGTTTAAGCTATCCTTCCACGTCAGACACTTAAAAAGCTGAGCCTATGGGAAGGCGCCACTAGACCCGGGCAGCAATTTTCAGTGCCTGCTTGTTATGGGAATGGGCTGTGCCAATTAATAAATCTCAATCAAACACTCTTCTTTAGCGAAGCAGTCACTAGAACATTAATTCTTAAGGCTTAGTTCTCCTTCCTTCCTCTTTTCCTTCTTTCCTCCCTTCTGACTTTCCTTTTAGACACACACACCTTACATGTACATGTACACATATAGACACACATGCACACGTGTTTATAGACAATCTCAGGTGGCTTGGGCTGGCCTCGAACTCACTACATAGGTGATGAACATGACGCCCTGACTTCATCTTAAGTACTGGTGGCGTCACAGGTATGTGCTGCCATATCAGGCTGATGGTTTTGTCACATCTCTGACTTCCACTCCCGCCCCTACCTTGGTGACCGTCTTCATTTTTCTCTGTTATGTCTCCAGTGGGCACAAAGGATTCACTGCCAATGATCATGTAAGGCATAGCTTCTTGAACTGTGGGTCCTGACCTTGGGTGCGGTTATGTAACTGAATCAGGGGGTAGAAATTTTTTTAGGCAACAATAAAAGTTTTTTGAATGTGTATATCAACATGTAATTCCCCAAATCAGTTTTCTCCCAGCAGAGGGTCACTGAAAATAGCAACCATATTCCAGGGCAGGTTCTAGGGTCAATCTGAAAGGAACTTCCTGGTTGTGGTTTGTTGTTATTGTTACCACTGTTTGTGTGTGTACGCATGTGTGTGCGTGTGTCTATGTGCATTTTTTGTTTTGACATTTTTTGTATTATCGGACTTCTTTTCGTTTTGCTTTTCATTTTTGTTCTTTTCTTGAGAGAGAGGGAGAAAGATAAAGGGGAGAGAACATCCAGTTGGGTGGGTGGGGAGGAGGGGAAGATCTTGGAGGCATTAGAGGAGAGGGAACACCATCGAAACACATTGCCAGAAAAAATGAAATAAAAGAAGTGAAGGATTACTTCCCCGATCAAACACGGCACGTATCGGGGGTGCTCTGTGCAGGGCCCACGGGAAAGCATTGTGGAGTGTCACTGCTAACACGTGACCCTCCCGCTGCACATGCTGGTACACCGTGCAGCGCCAGTGACTGCGGTCTGAAGCGCCCTGGGTCAGATCCAAGATTACTGCATTTATAAACTGTAGTGCTTCTCCAATCCAGAAAGCGTTCTCTGTTCTTACAGAGATATTATTGTCTGATTATGGTCAACAGACTTTCACCAGCTTCTTCCCATCGTTTCTCAGCCGGCATCAAGTTAGCGCTTATTTTGAATTTTATTAATGTTTGATTTTAAAATTTGTGGCTGGTGCTGCCGACTTGAGGTGCAGTAAAACAATCATCATATTAACTTTGGCTTGGAATTAATACGGCATTTCCAACAATTTCTGCAATGGTCCGAAACATGTTACCGTTTCGAAGTACATACTTAGGTAAAGCGGCATTCTCAGCACCCACAATTATGAAATCCACATGTATCGGCCAACTCTGCAAAATGGCAAAGATGCTCTCCAGCCTGCAGGACCACATGTTCCACTAAGGTTTCCTTCTTTATGTAAAAACAGACAAGCACATCTATCTCACCTGCAAGCAAGGTTTATTCATTCTATATTTCCTATTGTTGCTGTTCTTGTGTGTGCTTGCATGATGTCTGTGTGAGGGAGCATACTACGGTGCTCATGTGGAGGTCAGAGGACAGCTTGTCACAGTCAACTCTCTCCATCCATCATAGAATCTGGGTATCAAACTCAAGTCATCAGGTTTGCACAGCAAGTATTTTACCTCCTGAGTCTATAACCAAAAAACCAGCCCTGCTTTAATAAATGGTAAAATTATATATCTACCAAAGAGTTAAAAAACAACAGATCTTTATGATTTATTTTAGGTAAATGTTTTGATGTGTATAACTATCTTATATATTTGCGTACCCAGGGCTATGCAAAATTTTGTTGAATGGCTTAAGCTCCTAAACTAAGGCGACCCACCCAGAGCGGTGAGTGCCTGCCAGCCAGGCAGGCCTCAGGGTCCCCTGTAAGGGAGCCGGGCACCTCCAGCTCCGGCGCCAGGCTTCCTGCGCGCTCCTGGATACCACCCCCCCAACCCCCCCCCCCCTCCATTCATCCTGTTGGCCCTGGATCATTGGGCTACCGGCGGCCCTGTTTAGTTGCTGAGGAATCCCATCAGGACGGGTGAGTGTGTGCTACCCAGGGGCGGGCGGACTGTCCCGGAAGAGAGCACAAACCCCCTCCCCCAGCTCCTTCTGCAGGGCTGTCTTTCTTTCGCACGACCCAGCACCCCTCCCCAACCCTGCCCCGCTGTATGCTAGGACCAGTGCTCAATACAGTCTTAAGCTCCTAAACTAAGGCGACCCACCCAGAGCGGTGAGTGCCTGCCAGCCAGGCAGGCCTCAGGGTCCCCTGTAAGGGAGCCGGGCACCTTCAGCTCCGGCGCCAGGCTTCCTGCGCGCTCCTGGATACCCCCCCCCCCCCACTTGCTCCATTCATCCTGTTGGCCCTGGATCATTGGGCTACCAGCGGCCCTGTTTAGTTGCTGAGGAATCCCATCAGGACGGTTGCGGAGGAATCCCATCTGGACGGGAACGGTTCCTGCTTCTACACTGAAGAGATATACCCTGAGAGTCAATCACAGCAAAGTCTGGACCAAGAGACCAGGCCTCTCCTGGCTCCATTTGAAGGAAGAGATGGGAAGGCGCCAATACAAGAATTCCTCCAACAATCTGAAAGGCAACATGACACCACCAGAAACCAGGGATCCCGAAATAAGAAGAATTGTACACCCTACTCCTGAAGAAATAGAAGAAATCGACTCAAAAGTGAACTATATGAAAATAATAGAGGACCTTAAACAGGAGGTGAAAAACTGCCATAAACAATTAGAGATTACAAACAAAAAGGTAGAGGAAATGAATAAATCGCTCAAAGACACGCAAGAAAACCAAGAGAAACAAGAAAAAGCAATCAAACAGGTTAGGGAAGCGGTTCAAGACATGAAGAATGAAATGGAAGCAATGAAGAAAGCATAAACCGAGGGAAGAATGGAGATGGAAAATCTGGGTAAACGAACAGGAATGACAGAAACAAGTACTAACAACAGATTACAAGAGATAGAGGAGAGAATATCAGACACTGAAGATACCATAGAAAAAATAAACACACTGATCAAAGAAAACAGCAAAACCAACAAATTCTCATCACAAAACATTCAGGAAATTTGGGACACAATAAAAAGACCAAACCTAAGAATAATTGGAGTAGAAGAAGGAGAAGAAGTGCAGCTCAACGGTACAGAAAATATACTTAATAAAATTATAGAAGAAAACTTTCCCAACCTGAAGAAAGAGGTACCTATGAAGGTTCAAGAAGCATACAGAACACCAAATAGGCTGGATCAAAAAAAAAACATCCCCTCGCCATATAATAATCAAAACACAAAATACACAGAATAAAGAAAGAATATTAAGAGCCGCAAAGGAAAAAGGCCAAGTTACTTATAAAGGTAAACCTATCAGACTTACACCTGACTTCTCTATGGAAACCATGAAAGCCAGAAGGTCCTGGATAGATGTACTGCAAAAACTAAGAGATCATGGATGCAAGCCCAGACTACTATATCCAGCCAAGCTTTCGTTCACTATAAATGGAGAAAACAAAATTTTCCAGGATAAAAACAAATTCAAACAATACGTAGCCACAAATCCAGCCTTACAGAAAATAATAGAAGGAAAATCACTAACCAAGGAGTCCAACAATGCCCACAATAACTCAGTCATCTAGAGACCTTTCACCAGCGCAACTCAAAGAAGGGAAACACACAAACCCTACTACTAAAAAAGTGACCGGAGTTAACAACCACTGGTCATTAATATCACTTAATGTCAATGGGCTCAACTCACCTATAAAAAGGCACAGGCTAAGGGATTGGATACGAAAACAGGATCCAACGTTCTGCTGTCTACAAGAAACACACCTCAACCACAAAGACAGGCACCTACTCAGAGTAAAGGGCTGGGAAAAGGCTTATCAAGCAAATGGTCCTAAGAAACAAGCAGGTGTGGCCATACTAATTTCTAACAAAGTTGACTTCAAACTTAAATCAATCAGAAGAGATGGAGAGGGACATTTTATACTCATAACAGGAACAATTCATCAGGATGAAGTCTCAATCCTGAATATCTATGCCCCGAATATAAAAGCGCCCACGTATGTAAAAGAAACATTACTAAAACTCAAGGCAGCCATCAAACCACACACACTAATAGTAGGAGACTTCAACACTCCTCTCTCACCAATGGACAGGTCAATCAAACAGAAACCTAACAGAGAAATTAGAGAATTAATGGAGGTAATGAAGCAAATGGACTTAACAGACATCTATAGATTATTCCACCCGAAGAGGAAAGAATATACCTTCTTCTCTGCAGCTCATGGAACCTTCTCGAAAATTGACCACATACTCGGTAACAAAGCTAACTTACACAGTTACAAAAAAATATTAGTAACCACCTGTGTCTTATCAGATCACCATGGATTAAAGTTAGAATTCAACAACAATGCTACCCCCAGAAAGCCTACAAACTCATGGAAACTGAACAGTCAACTTCTGAACCATACCTGGATTAAGGAAGAAATAAAGAAAGAAATTAAAGTCTTCCTTGAATTCAATGAAAATAAAGAAACAACATACTCGAACTTATGGAACAGTATGAAAGCAGTGCTAAGAGGAAAGTTCATCGCACTAAGTGCCCACTTAAAGAAAACAGAGAAAGCACATATTGAAGACTTAACAGCCCACCTGAAAGCTCTAGAAAAAAAAGAAGCAGACTCACCTAGGAGGAGTAGAAGATTGGAAATAATCAAACTGAGGGCTGAAATCAACAAAATAGAAACACAGAAAACAATCCAAAGAATCAATGAAACAAAAAGCTGGTTCCTGGAGAAAATCAACAAGATTGATAAACCCCTATCCAAACTAATCAAACGGCAGAGAGAGAATACGCAAATTAATAAGATCAGAAATGAAAAGGGGGACATAACCACAGACACAGAGGAAATTCAGAGAATCATCAGATCATATTACAAAAGCCTGTATAACACAAAACTGGAAAATGTAAAAGAAATGGACACTTTTTTAGATAAATACCATATACCAAAGTTACACCAGGACCAGGTGAACAATCTAAACAGACCTGTTGGTCGCGAAGAATTAGAAGCTGTTATCAAAAACCTCCCTACCAAAAAAAGCCCAGGACCAGATGGTTTCAATGCGGAATTCTACCAGAACTTCCAAGAAGAGCTAATACCCATACTCCTTAATGTATTCCACAATATAGAAACAGAAGGGTCATTACCTAATTCCTTTTATGAAGCTACAGTTACTCTGATACCAAAACCACTCAAAGACTCAACCAGGAAAGAGAATTACAGGCCAATCTCACTCATGAACATCGATGCAAAAATCCTCAACAAAATACTGGCAAACCGAATCCAAGAACACATTAGGAAAATTATCCATTATGATCAAGTAGGCTTCATTCCTGAGATGCAGGGTTGGTTCAACATACGAAAATCTATCAATGTAATCCAGCATATAAATAAACTGAAGGAAAATAACCATATGATCATCTCATTAGATGCTGAAAAAGCATTTGACAAAATTCAACATCCATTTATGTTAAAAGTCTTGGAGAGATTAGGGATACAAGGGTCATACCTAAATATAATAAAAGCTATATACAGCAAGCCGACAGCTAACATCAAATTAAACGGAGAGAAACTCAAAGCCATCCCGCTTAACTCAGGAACACGACAAGGCTGTCCACTCTCTCCATACCTCTTCAATATAGTACTTGAAGTTCTAGCAATAGCAATAAGACAACATAATGGGATCAAGGGGATTCGAATTGGAAAGGAAGAAGTTAAACTTTCGTTATTCGCAGATGATATGATAGTGTACTTAAGCGACCCCCAAAACTCCACCAAAGAACTTTTACAGCTGATAAACAGCTTTAGTAATGTGGCAGGATACAAGATCAACTCCAAAAAATCAGTCGCCCTCTTATACACAAAGGATAGGGAAGCAGAGAGGGAAATCAGAGAAGCTTCACCATTCACGATAGCCACAAACAGCATTAAATATCTTGGGGTAAATCTAACCAAGGAAGTGAAAGATCTATTTGACAAGAACTTTAAGGCATTGAAGAAAGAAATTGAAGAGGATACCAAAAAATGGATGGATCTACCTTGCTCTTGGATTGGGAGGATCAACATAGTAAAAATGGCAATTCTACCTAAGGCAATTTATAGATTCAATGCAATCCCCATCAAGATCCCATCAAAATTCTTCACAGATCTGGAGAGAACAATAATCAACTTTATATGGAAAAACAAAAAACCCAGGATAGCCAAAACAATCCTATACAATAAAGGATCTTCTGGAGGCATTACCATCCCTGACTTCAAACTCTATTACAGAGCTACAGTAATGAAAACAGTGTGGTACTGGCATAAAAACAGAGAAGTCGACCAATGGAATCGTATAGAAGACCCGGATTTTAACCCACAAACCTATGAACACCTCATTTTTGATAAAGGAGCTAAAAGTATACATTGGAAGAAAGAAAGCATCTTCAACAAATGGTGCTGGCACAACTGGATGTCAACCTGTAGAAGAATGAAAATAGACCCACATCTTTCACCGTGCACAAAACTCAAGTCCAAATGGATTAAAGACCTCAATATCAGCCCGAACACACTGAAAAGGATAGAAGAGAAAGTGGGAAATACCCTACAACAGATGGGCACAGGAGATCGCTTCCTATGTATAACCCCAGAAGCACAGACATTAAGAGCAACATTGAGTAAATGGGACCTACTAAAACTGAGAAGCTTCTGCAAAGCAAAGGACACTGTCACTAAGACACAAAGGCAACCTACTGACTGGGAGAAGATCTTCACCAACCCCGCAACAGACAAAGGTCTGATCTCCAAAATATATAGAGAACTCAAGAAACTAGACTTTAAAATGCTAATTAACCCAATTAAAAAATGGGGCACTGAACTGAACAGAGAATTCTCAACAGAAGAAGTTCAAATGGCCAAAAGACACTTAAGGTCATGCTCAACTTCCTTAGCAATCAGGGAAATGCAAATCAAAACAACTTTGAGATATCTATCATCTTACACCTGTGAGAATGGCTAAAGTCAAAAACACCAACGATAACCTTTGCTGGAGAGGCTGTGGAAGAACGGGTACCCTCATCCATTGCTGGTGGGAATGCAATCTTGTGCAACCACTATGGAAGTCAGTGTTTCGGTTTCTTAGGAAATTCGGGATCAACCTACCCCTGGACCCAGCAATACCACTCTTGGGAATATACCCAAGAAATGCCCTATCATATGACAAAAGCATTTGTTCAACTATGTTCATAGCAGTATTATTTGTAATAGCCAGAACCTGGAAACAACCTAGATGCCCTTCAATGGAAGAATGAATGAAGAAAGTATGGAATATCTACACATTAGAGTACTACTCAGCGGTAAAAAACAATGACTTCTCGAATTTTGCATGCAAATGGATGGAAATAGAAAACACTATCCTGAGTGAGGTAACCCAGACCCAAAAAGATGAATATGGGATGTACTCACTCATAATTGGTTTCTAGCCATAAACAAGGGTCACGGAGTCTACAATTGGTGATCCCAAAGAAGCTAAGTAAGAAGGTGAACCAAAGGAAAAGCATATAGTTGTCCTCTTGGCTATGGGAAGTAGACAAAATTGCCGGGGAGAAAATTGAGATCTTGGGGGTGGGGTGGGATGGGGGTAAGGGGAGATGGGGAGAGAAAAGGGAGAAGGGGAGAATGGGGGGAACTTGGGGAAAAAGGAGGATTGGGATAAAGGAAGGTTAGATAGGGGAGCACGGAACCACAATTCTTAGTTAAGGGAACCACTTTAGGGTTGGCAAGAGACCTGACCCTAGAGGGGCTCCCAGGTGCCCAAGCTGAGGTCCCCAGTTAGTTCCTTGGGCAGTTGAGAATAGGGAACCTGAAATGACCCTATCCTTGAGCAATACTGACGAATATCTTGCATATCATCATAGAACCTTCATCTGGTGATAGATGGAGATAGAGACAGAGACCCACACTGGAGCACTGGACTGAGCTCCCAAAGTCCCAATGAGGAGCAGAAGGAGGGAGAACATGAGCAAAGAAGTCGGGACCACGAGGGATGCACCCACCCACTGAGACAGTGGAGCTGATCTATTGAGAGCTCACCAAGACCAGCTGGACTGTGACTGAAAAAGCATGGGATAAAACTGGACTCTCTGAACATGGCGAACTATGAGGGCTGATGAGACGCAAAGGACAATGGCACGGGGGTTTGATCCTACGTAATGTGATGGCTTTGTGGGAGCCCAGCCAGTTTGGATGTTCACCTTCCTAGATATGGACGGAGGTGGGAGGTCCTAGGTCTTACCACAGGGCAGAAAACCCTGACTGCTCTTTGGACTGGAGAGGGAGGGGGAAAGGAGTGGGGGGAGGGGGAGAAGGGTGGGAGGAGGGGGCATAGGGGGGGAGGAGGGGGAGGGAAATGGGAGGCTGGGAGGAGGTGGAAACTTGTTTTTTTTTCTCCTTTTCTCAATAAAAAAAAAAATTTGTTGAATGAAAAGGGGTTATAAGTGAAACAGTTTCAGATGCCTGACTTAGCACATGTGGGCCAGACGGGCTAGCGCGCTTGTTTTTCTCCAAGTATATTTTTAAGACTCTCAGCTGCGCATATCCTGTCTCTTGCAGGTGCTACTATTGCCTCACACAGGTGCTTCCCTTTCTCTTTTAGAGTACTTTTGCATTCACGCTCTCGTCTGGTTCTTTTCTTGCTCACTAAAGAACTGGAGAGCGGTGAGAAAGGGAATGCTGTATTCAAGACTGCACAGGAGTCAGGACCGGTGCCCAGAGCCTTCATGCCAAGCTCAGCATTTTCCAGCAGCCCCTGTGGTCACCCATGGCCCTGAGTTCTGCCCAGGTATGAGGCATTTTTACCCCAGGACATGACCGACTCTTGAAAGTCACATCACTGGACTCTGATACTCCACAGATGGTGAGGTTGTCTTCCGGGTAGAGGGTCAAACTACAAATCTTCACATAAAAGAAATGGCAGCATGTTGTCAGGCCTGGTGACCAAAACTAGCCACATCTCGAGCCCATGGCAAGAATACACTCAACGGCTAGATGACAGGTCTGAAGCGACATGAACATTATCTCCTCGGTCGAGTACTCTGCACTTCTGAGCAATTGGCTGTGCTCACAGCCAGCTTGGGTCAGCCTCTTGTCTCGTGTTAGAACTAACCACTGGGTCTCAGAAGGGCAACTTGTCTCCAGCCTGTGCAAAGACTGCAAAGTGCCGATGTTTGTCGTCAGCACGAATCCCCGTGGCAGCATCTCTTTGCAGGCATGGGGGTGGGGGAAGAGGAATGATAATAAACAACTCAAAGCTCTCAGTGTCACTTGACATGACTCAGGGGCAGAGAATGTAGGCTTGACAGTCAGTACGAGAGGCTGTCTCTTCCTATTCTAACACACTGGCAATCATCCAAGCAGGACTGAGATAAAATACCGAGCCCAAAGACCCCCTCCCTAGCCCTTATTTGACATGGGAGCCCTGGCAAGCACGGCTCTGTGGAGAGGGGAAATCTTATTACTTTCTCCTGCTGTATTTCTGAATGACAGAATTTCTCTTTGTGCTGTCACTTGATCTTCACTCTCTCATCACCATGACAACCCAAGCGATGGAGCCAGCATTGAGATCAATGCCTTACCAATAGGCATTTGTGGAACAGCAAGTGCACACTGTCTAATATTAGGGAAGCAGAACGTTTTCAACCCTCTCTCCGTGCTTCAGCCATGGTCTACGGCAGAGGGCAAATACTTTCACTCATAATTCCAGGCACTTCATATGTCCCTATCTTCAGGCTTTCTACATGGGAGTTACTAATCGGATTAGCTGGAGATCAAGCACTGGGTCTCCTGTCATTAGTGAACAGAGTCATCACAGCAAGAACTGATACCCATCTGTGAGTACACAGTCCATCCATTCCTAGATTATTAGGTCAGGCCAAATCCATTTGGAAGACTTTGGCTTCTCAGGCTCAGAAAGAAGGGTCCTTATGCTGCCTTTTCCCAATTCCTCCAAATCAGAATCCCCTTGGAATTGAAAGACTGGGGGAAAGAAGAGGTCAATAAGGCAATGCTGGACTCTCAAATCAAGTTTTATTAGTATGTTCTGTTTCATCGGAGAGAAGGGCGGGTGTTAAGACTCTGGTATGGAAACTTGACTTTGAACCCACAGCACCTAGGGTTTCAGTCTCTTTCAGCCTGTGTCCACCGTAGGCAGAAAGGGGGCACATATTCATCTTTCTCATCCATCACTGACTTCTGAGGAACCGGAGCATACATTCAAATTTAATTCAAATTCTTTTTATAAGTTAATAACTTTTAAACTGACACACTAATGGTGCATGCTATCATTGGGGATTCTGGTACTTTTATAACGCCAAGTAAAAACAGCATCATGGTAATTGGCTTATCTATCTCCTACGAAGATTTCTTCTATGTTAGGAACATTAAAACTCTGTACTGGGGGCTGGAGAGGTGGCTCAGAGGTTAAGAGCATTGCCTGTTCTCTCAGAGGTCCTGAGTTCAATCAATTCCCAGCAACCACATGGTGGCTCACAACCATCTGTAATGAGATCTGGTGCCCTCTTCTGGTGGTGTATAGGCACCCATGCAGGCAGAACACTATATACACAATAAATATATATTTAAAAAAAACTCTGTACTGGTCATTTTGAATTATTTGATTGATCCTTATTAGTCAGTAATTCCTCCATTCTACATAGAACATAGGGAGTCATTTTTCTACTCAACTGTATTCTTATGCCCTTTAATAATCGTCAGTTCCCATCCTCTCATGTACTTGCCATCCTCTAGTGCTCTGAGATGCTCTAATATTTCCACATGACAATAAGAACACATGACACTTGCTTTTCTGTGCTTCTCTTATTTAAGTGCTGTGCCAAGCTTCCAGTTGTTCACAGCATTCATAGTTGTTCATAGTCATCATGTAGTAAGTCTGGGAGTAAGGACTGTGCCTTAGGATAACAGTGAAAACTCCATCTGCACATAACCATGGAAACCTGTTTGATCACTAGGACATTCTTGGGAAACTATGACCTATGCTAAAACAAAGCAAAACAGGCTTACAACACAAAATTATTCTCTTTTGTTTGTTTTTTGAGATAGGGTCTCATGTATGACAGGCTTGTCTTGCGTATTTTATGCAGCCACAGAAGATAACTTTGAGCTATAGATCCTCTTGCTTCTAACTTTGCTCCTATGGTGGTTTGAAAGAAAATGGCCCCCATAAGCTCAATAGGAGTATTGCTATTAGGAGGGATGACTTTTTTGGAGAAGGTGTGGCCTTGTTAGAGGAAGTATGTCACATGGGGGGTTTTGAGTTCTCCTATGCTTAAGATATGCCCAGTGTCTCAGCTCACTTCCTGTTGCCTGCAGCTCAAGATGTAGAATTCTCAGTTCCTTCTCCAGCACCATGTCTGTATGCATGCTGCCATATCTAACCACGATGATAATAGACTGAACCTCTGAAACTGTAAGCCACCCATTTAAATATTTTTCTTTATAAAAATTGCCCCAGCAATCAGCAGAACGTGGAAGTTTCAGCCATGTGGTTCTGGAGTTAATGATAGAAGAAAGGGGCTATGGAATTTGCCACCTCAACTAAGGAAAGCTGCATTTGTCAGGGGTGTCCCTGATAGGAAGACTAGAGAGGCCATCGTGTGAGGCTGTGAGGTTGAAGCCTGGATAGCTTTGGAGACCCCAAGATGTTGGAAATGCCAAGGCCATGGGATACCTGCCAAGGAAAGTTGCTAACAGGGAGTAGAACCAGCCCAAGAGGAAGAAGCATGTTGCAGTCAACAAAGCTGAAATAAATTCCAGATCTGAAGAGAATTTTTACATCTGACATGGAGATGTGATGGCTGGGAAGTGAGCCTGCATCCTCTATAGGAACAAGAAGGATTCTCACAAACATTTATTTTTTTTTCTTTTTTTGTATTCTTTTTTTATTTATTAAAGATTTCTGCCTCCTCCCCACCACCACCTCCCATTTCCCTCCTCCTCCCCCAATCAAGTCCCCCTCCCTTGTCAGCCCAAAGAGCAATCAGGGTTCCCTGCTCTGTGGGAAGTCCAAGGACCACCCACCTCCATCCAGGTCTAGTAAGGTGAGCATCCAAACTGCCTAGGCTCCCACAAAGCCAGTACGTGCAGTAGGATCAAAAATCCATTGCCATTGTTCTTGAGTTCTCAGTAGTCCTCATTGTCCGCTATGTTCAGCGAATCCGGTTTTATCCCATGCTTTTTCAGACCCAGGCCAGCTGGCCTTGGTGAGTTCCCGATAGAACATCCCCATTGTCTCAGTGTGTGGGTGCACCCCTCGCGGTCCTGAGTTCCTTGCTCGTGCTCTCTCTCCTTCTGCTCCTGATTTGGACCTTGAGTTTTCAGTCTAGTGCTCCAATGTGGGTCTCTGTCTCTGTCTCCTTTCATCGCCTGATGAAGGTTAATATTCAGGAGGATGCCTATATGTTTTTCTTTGGGTTCACCTTCCTATTTAGCTTCTCTAGGATCACGAATTATAGGCTCAATGTCCTTTATTTATGGCTAGAAACCAAATATGAGTGAGAACATCCCATGTTCCTCTTTTTGGGTCTGGCTTACCTCACTCAGGATAGTGTTTTCTATTTCCGTCCATTTGTATGCAAAATTCAAGAAGTCTTTGTTTTTTACTGCTGAGTAGTACTCTAATATGTATATATTCCATACTTTCTTCATCCATTCTTCCATTGAAGGGCATCTAGGTTGTTTCCAGGTTCTGGCTATTACAAATAATGCTGCTATGAACATAGTTGAGCATATACTTTTGTTGTATGATAGGGCATCTCTTGGGTATATTCCCAAGAGTGGTATTGCTGGATCCTGGGGTAGGTTGATCCTGAATTTCCTGAGAAACCGCCACACTACTTTCCAAAGTGGTTGCACAAGTTTGCATTCCCATCAGCAATGGATGAGTGTACCCTTTTCTCCACAACCTCTCCAGCAAAGGCTATCATTGGTGTTTTTTTATTTTAGCCATTCTGACAGGTGTAAGATGGTATCTTAAAGTTGTCTTGATTTTCATTTCCCTGATCGCTAAGGAAGTTGAGCATGACCTTAAGTGTCTTTTGGCCATTTGAACTTCTTCTGTTGAGAATTCTCTATTCAGCTCAGTGCCCCATTTTATAATTGGGTTGATTAGCCTTTTACGGTCTAGTTTCTTGAGTTCTTTATATATTTTTGAGATCAGACCTTTGTCAGTTGCGGGGTTGGTGAAGATCTTCTCCCAGTCAGTAGGTTGCCTTTTTGTCTTAGTGACAGTGTCCTTTGCTTTACAGAAGCTTCTCAGTCTCTGGAGGTCACATTTATTCATTGTAGCTCTTATTGTCTGTGCTGCTGACTCACAAACATTTATAACTTCAGCTCCAAGGGATCCCATGTCATTTTCTTTTCTTTTTGAGCATCCACACATGTGACACATATACACACACTAAAATAAAATAAAAACACATTGTTAAAAAGAAAAGAGAAACAAAGTTGGCACGGTGGCTTAAACAGTAATCCCAGCACTCTGGTGGTGGAGGCAGGAAGTCTGTGAGTCTGAGGTTAGCCTTAATTACATAGTGAGAGCCTGCCATTAATTCATAAATAAGTAATAGATATTTTCAAAAGGAAAGGGGTGGGTTGAAAACTAACCATTTAAAATACACAAACAATATCTATGAGTGCATATCTGTGAGATTTTAATTTATATATAGGTGTTTTCCAAGTGTTCCTTAGAAGGCTTACATTGGTCTTTTATGATTTAAGTCACGGGTTCCGCTGCTAGAGGTCAAAAAAATAAAAAAAGCAAAACAAAACAAAAAAAACACCAGATACGTTAGTCTCACAAGAGACACAATAGAACTAGCAGCTGCATGGAATCAATAAAAGCCAAACACAATAGAATAATCTTGTTAAAGTCCTGGAAACAATAAACAGACACAAAAAAGTAATCTAGAAGTTGATTTCCAGCAAAAATGCCTTTTAAAAATGAAAGTGAATCCACCCACATACATACAGCAAATTGAGTTTTGTCAAAAGCACAGAAGCAATTCTGGGGGAAAAAGACTTTGTCCAAAAGAAAAAAGAAATGGTGCTGGAACAACTGCACAGGCAGAGGCACAAAACCCAAAGCTTGAATTTAACCTCCTATTTTATTAAAAAATTCAAAATGAATCAACTCTTTCAGATGCCACATATAAGTGAGATCATCTGCCATTTGTCTCTCTGCGGGTGGCTTCACTTAAGATGGTACCCTCCAGTCAGACATCACAAATGGCAGGGTTGCTTTCCATTTAAAGGCCAAACAGCATTCATGGTGCATGCATACCATCTTTGCCTCATCCATTCACCTGCGAGTTATTCTATTTGTACGTTACTGTGTGCAGTGCTAGAAGGACCATAGGAGTATAACTATCTTTTCAACACACTGATTTCATTTCCTAAAGTTTACCTCGTAGAGACAGGATGGTGGTTGCTTAGGGCAGAGGATAGAGAGCAAAGAAAGGAGGCTGGAGAGATATTGGTGGAAGGACATAGAATCTCAGTTACTGACAACGAGTTCAAGGGACCTATTGTATAGCAGGATAACTTTGGTTATGGACAATATGTTGTAGTTTTGAAAAATGCTGACAGAGCCGGGCATGTTGGCACATACCACTGTATAATACCTGTACTTGGGAGGCTGAGACAGGAGGACTGCTCTAAGTGTAAAGCATTACTGAGATAGTTTGTAAATTCCAGACCAGCTCGGGCTATGTAGAAGCTACTTTCACCTACATGTGTGTAGGTGTCATGGCATGTGTGCATGCACATACACACTTACAATAAATATATGGTAATATACACAATAAATATATGTATTTTTAAAAAAATGCATCATAGAGCAATGGAAACTAGTAAACCTTTGAGGTCCCCAAGCAGGCAGAGTGCCAACACAACATTAAATTTATGATACTGCAAAGAAAAAAATGGCTAAACTGGATCTCATTAAAATAACAACTCCTGTTCTGTTAAAGAGACTTTGAGTCAGAGAAACGATTTCCATGAGACAAAGGACAAGTACTGGCATCTAGATTATAGAGTCCTCAAAATGCAACAGCAAAAACCAAACAAGAAAAAAGAGAAGTAGATATGCCAACCAGTTAGGAAATGGGCAAAGGGCACGAACAAACACCTCGCCCATGGGAGTATACAGATGGCAAATCAGCACATGGGAAGATGTCCAGCATCATCAGCGACATTCCATTGCTAGGTCTGCCATAACAAAATAGGGCAGGCTGTGTGAGTTAAACAGTACAAATAACTGTCTCATAATTCTGGCAGCTAGAGAGCCAAGACCAAGATGTTAACAGTGCTGGGTTCTGAAGCCTGTCTCCTCAGCTTGGAGATGGCTGCCTTCCCATGGCTTCTTCATGTTCTCATCCTTCTGTTTACACACACCCCTGGTGTCTAACCTTCTTTTCTTAAAAAAATTAAAATATTGTAAAAATATCTGTATTCTTTGAAATTTTCATGTAGGTATACAATATACTGGTAATATTTACCCCTCACTCCTCACTCCACCCCCCCCACTACTCCCCAGTGCCCTGTGAACACTTTCCCCATGCATGCTGGAATTTTTTTTATCAATTACTCAAAAACAACTTCAGATAATTTTACATATGTATAAAATTGTGCAAGTCTGTCTTTCTTGACCCGAAACAATTTGTTGTTGGATTAACACCCCAATGTAAAGGCCTCATTTTTAAATTAAATATATTGTTCAACAACATCACACATGCATGTAATGTATCCTGATGATTCTTATCCTCCACTCTCTCCTTTCTCCTTCCCAGCCGCTTTAAGACTGGGCTTGAGCACAGTCAGTCATGAATGAGGGCAAGACTCATGGGACCCTGTCTCTCCCTGGGGGCACTACTGGCCCTGGGACAAGGCCTTATATTTGATTTAATCAACTCCTTAAAAGCTTTGTTTCCAAATATCGTCAAATTATGAGGTAATGGGGATTGGATTTCAATATCTGAACTTGAGGTGGACACGGGATAACAAAGAATAAGATCATAAAATGGTGGTCAATATTAAGCATCAAGGCAAGACAAATTAAAACCTGCAACTAAATATTACTATATCCTAAGAGAGCTGTAATGAAAAGACAGAAAAGAACAGGTGCTAGCAAGGATGCAGAGACAGTGGAAACCTGATCCAGTGCTACTGAAAATGTAAAGCTGCTTAAGCACATTAGAGAACAATCTGCCAGTGCCTTAAAATATTCAACACGGAGTTACCATATGCCTCAGTAATTCTATTTCTAGATATATAAACACCTCAAAGAAATGCATAAATATGGGCACAAAAACCCAAATACAAGAATCCTCATAGACACATTATTTATAATACTCCCAAATTGGACAGGCAAATTTCCATCAAAAGTAGAAGGACTTTTTTTTTACTATATCTATACAATGAAATCTCACAGTATAATAAAGGGAGCTGTGTTGAGACACCATAGGAGAGCATTCCATAAGCACAATGCTGAGTCAAAGAAGCTAAACACGAAAGAATACATATTTATTTCATCAGGGCTGTGAGATTCTATGTATATAGTTTTCAAAAATCTGCACAACAATTTTGTGGTTTTAGAAATCAATCAGTATTATTTTATCTCTGGAGGGAAGGGAAAGGGCTAAGGCTCAGCAGGGGGCGGGGCTCTATAATGTATCCAAGATATATGTCCATTCAGCAAGACTGCATCCATTGAACTGTGTGCTTGGGGTTCATAGAGCAAAAGAAGTCATTTAGAATTTCCAGGGCCTGTGACTGGGGTCCTAGTTTTGACAGAGGAAAGTGGACATGGATGCCCACACCCAACCAAGAATCTATCTCCATTGAGATCTCCTTGCAAAGGAAAACCGAGTTTTCTTTAATGGAGAATCACTGGGTACATTTACCACACTTAAAAATGGGCCTCATTATCAGCAGTAGATGGCCAAGCCAAGACAAACTCAATGGTATTTTTTGGAGACTTTTTGTTTCATATTGCTTTGCCTAGACATGTTCTGTCTTACTGGTTAAGAATTGTAAAACATCCCCCAAATTATTAAAAAAAAAAAAGACAAAGTCGGGCATGGTAGTGAGGCAGGTGGCACTGAGGAGGTAGAGGCAGGAGGATTATGAGTTTGAGGCCAGTCTTAACTACAGGATACAGGAAAGTTCCATCAATTCCTAAAACTCAGGTTGCTTCTTTGTGGTCACATCTACAAGTAAGTACCCTGGGGCAACCATTGGGCTCTTCTTTGTCACTATAGATTTGGCTTTTCAAGAATATCTGTCTAGACTTTGTTATTTGAAAATAATGTAATATATGCAAAGAAGACAGTTGAACAGTACTGAGAATCAGCACAAGAATTTACACCAAGAAGCATACAGAAGGACACACCTTAGGGGCAGCCAGGACTGCTCCTCACTGAAGTATATATCAAGAGAAGATAGGGCATGTCCTTCCTTACAAAATTCTTCACTTATTAATTTTTATGGTGCTGAGATTATAACACAGGGCAGTGTACGTGTGCTCTACCAATGACTATATCACCCCCCTAAACAATTTTTTGAATAAGGCTTTGTACATAAATAAATCTGAAGATTTATTCCAGTTATTTATGTTTTTGTTTTCTTTTTTTTTTTTGAAAGTCTGTCTGTGTAGCCCTGGCTGCCCTCAAACTCAAGGAAATCCACTTGCCTCTGCCTCCTGAGTGCTGGGATTAAAGGCCTTCACCACCACACCCATCTTATGGCTGGGAGATTTTAATGAAGTTGATTAGATCAGAAAGTCTTTTCAAAAAATTAGGACAATTGAATATCTGCCATATAAAGTCACCTCAAAGTGCCCTAAAGTTTATAAAACTCTATGAAATTGCCATAAGCAGTTTCCTGACTATGAATCCAAATAAAAAAAAAACCAGGCAACAACAAAACCATGGGATTGCATCAAACTAAAAGCACTGGTATCGTTGAGGAAACAGCCAGGAGAGTAAGGAAACCCACAGATTAGAAGAAAGTACTTGCAATCTATTCATCTGATAAAGGGCCAATATTCAAAACATGTCAAATGTAAATGTAAACTCATTAGCAAGAGAAACCTGTTTAAAATGATTGCCTTCATCTAGTTCACTTCCTGTAACAAATACACCAGGTACAGAAAGACAAATAACATAAAGGTAATGTACATATTAAAAAGCTCAACTGAAAGAAGTTGATACAAGAATGGTTTGTGTTTTCCTTCAAGCCATCATTCAGGTGCCCTGAGTGCACTGGAGGTCACAGCCTCATAGGTGAGAAGGAAATGAGGGAAGATGGTATGAGGGTCAAAGTGAAATGTTTTATGGATTTATTGCAGAGCATAGGGATCATAGTTAATCATGATGTAATATGTGTTTTAAATTTCCAGAAAGAGTACATTTTAAGTATTCTTATCACAAAAAGAATTTGAAGTGTTATATGCCAACTTGCTTAATTTATTCATTCCAATATACACAAATGAAATTTTCACATTGTGTTCCATAAATATACACAATTATTGTTTTTTTTTTTTACATTCTTAGTTCTTTTTTTTTTAATAATTTTTTTATTAAGAAAAGAAGAAAAAAAACATAAACAAAAAACAAGTTTCCACCTCCTCCCAGCCTCCCATCTCCCTCCCCCTCCTCCCACCCTTCTCCCCCTCCTCCCACCCTTCTACCCCTCCCCCCACTCCTCTCCCCCTCCCTCTCCAGTCCACAGAGCAGTCCAGGTTCCCTGCCCTGTGGCAAGTCCTAGGTCCTCCCCCCTCCGTCCATATCTAGGAAGGTGAACATCCAAACTGGCTAGGCTTCCACCAAGCCAGCACATTAAGTAGGATCAAAACCCCGTGCCATTGTCCTTGGCGTCTCATCAGCCCTCATTGTTCGCCATGTTCAGAGAGTCTGGCTTTATCCCATGCTTTTTCAGTCACAGTCCAGCTGGCCTTGGTGAGCTCCCAGTAGATCAGCTCCACTGTCTCAGTGGTTGGGTGCACGCCTCGTGGTCCCGACTTCTTTGCTCATGTTCTCCCTCCTTCTGCTCCTCATTGGGACCTTGGGAGCTCAGTCCAGTGCTCCAGTGTGGGTCTCTGTCTCTGTCTCCATCCATCACCAGATGAAGGTTCTATGATGATATGCAAGATATTCGTCAGTATTGCTCTCGGATAGGGTCATTTCAGGTTCCCAATCCTCAGCTACCCAAGGAACTAACTGGGAACCTCATGTTGGGCACTTGGGAGCCCCTCTAGGGTCAAATCTCTTTCTCACCCTAAAGTGGTTCCCTTAACTAAGAATTGTGGTTCCGTGCTCCCCTATCCACCTTTCCTTTATCCCAATTCTCCTGATTCCCCAAGTCCCCCCTCCTTCCCTTCTACCTTTTCTCTCCCCATCTCCCCTTACCCCCATCCCACCCCACCCCCAAGATCCTAATTTTCTCCCCGGCAATTGGGTCTACTTCCCTTAGCCAAGAGGATAACTATATGTTTTTCCTTGGGTTCACCTTCTTACTTAGCTTCTTTAGGTTCACCTATTGTAGACTCCGTGGCCCTAATTTAAGGCTAGAAACCAATTATGAGCGAGTACATCCCATGTTCATCTTTTTGGGTCTGGGACACCTCACTCAGGATAGTGTTTTCTATTTCCATCCATTTGCCTGCAAAATTCGAGAAGTCATTGTTTTTTACCGCAGCGTAGTACTCTAGCGTGTATATATTCCATACTTTCTTCATCCATTCTTCCATTGAAGGGCATCTAGGTTGTTTCCAGGTTCTGGCTATTACAAATAATACTGCTATGAACATAGTTGAACAAATGCTTTTGTCATATGATAGAGCATCTCTTGGGTATATTCCCAGGAGTGGTATTGCTGGGTCCAGGGGTAAGTTGATCCCGAATTTCCTGAGAAACCGAAACACTGACTTCCACAGTGGTTGCACAAGATGGCATTCCCACCAGCAATGGATGAGGGTACCCGTTCCTCCACAGCCTCTCCAGCAAAGGTTATCCTTGGTGTTTTTGACTTTAGCCATTCTGACAGGTGTAAGATGATATCTCAAAGTTGTTTTGATTTGCATTTCCCTGATTGCTAAGGAAGTTGAGCACGACTTTAAGTGTCTTTTGGCCATTTGAACTTCCTCTGCTGAGAATTCTCTGTTCAGTTCAGTGCCCCATTTTTTAATTGGGTTAATTAGCATTTTAAAGTCTAGTTTCTTGAGTTCTCTATATATTTTGGAGATCAGACCTTTGTCTGTTGTGGGGTTGGTGAAGATCTTCTCCCAATCAGTAGGTTGCCTTTGTGTCTTATTGACTATGTCCTTTGCTTTACAGAAGCTTCTCAGTTTAAGTAGGTCCCATTTATTCAATGTTGCCCTTAATGTCTGTGCTTCTGGGGTTATACATAGGAAGCGATCTCCTGTGCCCAGCTCCTGTAGGGTACTTCCCACTTTCTCTTCTATCAGGTTCAGTGTGTTCGGGCTGATATTGAGGTCTTTAATCCATTTGGACTTGAGTTTTGTGCACGGTGATAGATAAGGGTCTATTTTCATTCTTCTACAAGATGACATCCAGTTGTGCCAGCACCATTTGTTGAAGATGCTTTCTTTCTTCCATTTTATACTTTTAGCTCCTTTATCGAAAATCAGGTGTTCATAGGTTTGTGGGATAAAATTCGGGTCTTCTATACGATTCCATTGGTCGACTTCTCTGTTTTTATGCCAGTACCACACTGTTTTCATTACTGTAGCTCTGTAATAGAGTTTGAAGTCAGGGATGGTAATGCCTCCAGAAGATCCTTTATTGTATAGGATTGTTTTGGCTATCCTGGGTTTTTTGTTTTTCCATATAAAGTTGATTATTGTCCTCTCCAGATCTGTGAAGAATTTTGATGGGATCTTGATGGGGATTGCATTGAATCTATAAATAGCCTTTGGTAGAATTGCCATTTTTACTATGTTGATCCTCCCAATCCAAGAGCAAGGGAGGTCCATCCATTTTTTGGTATCCTCTTCAATTTCTTTCTTCAATGCCTTAAAGTTCTTGTCAAATAGATCTTTCACTTCCTTGGTTAGATGTACCCCAAGATATTTTATGCTGTTTTTGGCTATTGTGAATGGTGAAGCTTCTCTGATTTCCCTCTCTGCTTCCATATCCTTTGTGTATAAGAGGGCGACTGATTTTTTGGAGTTGATCTTGTATCCTGCCACATTACTAAAGCTGTTTATCAGCTGTAGGAGTTCTTTGGTGGAGTTTTTGGGGTCGCTTATGTACACTATCATATCATCTGCAAATAACGAAAGTTTAACTTCTTCCTTTCCAATTCGAATCCCCTTGATTCCATTATGTTGTCTTATTGCTATTGCTAGAACTTCAAGCACTATATTGAAGAGGTATGGGGAGAGTGGACAGCCTTGTCGTGTTCCTGAGTTAAGTGGGATGGCTTTGAGTTTCTCTCCGTTTAATTTGATGTTAGCTGTCGGCTTGCTGTATATAGCTTTTATTATATTTAGGTATGACCCTTGTATCCCTAATCTCTCCAAGACTTTTAACATAAATGGATGTTGAATTTTGTCAAATGCTTTTTCAGCATCTAATGAAATGATCATATGGTTTTTTTCTTTCAGTTTATTTATATGCTGGATTACATTGATAGATTTTCGTATGTTGAACCAGCCCTGCATCTCAGGAATGAAGCCTACTTGATCATAATGGATAATTTTTCGGATGTGTTCTTGGATTCGATTTGCCAGTATTTTGTTGAGGATTTTTGCGTCGATATTCATGAGTGAGATTGGCCTGTAGTTCTCTTTCCTGGTTGAGTCTTTGAGTGGTTTTGGTATCAGAGTAATTGTGGCTTCATAAAAGGAGTTTGGTAATGACCCTTCTGTTTCTATCTTGTGGAATACATTAAGGAGTATAGGTATTAGATCTTCTTGGAAGATCTGGTAGAATTCCGCATTGAAACCATCTGGTCCTGGGCTTTTTTTGGTAGGGAGGTTTTTGATAACCTCTTCTAATTCTTCGCGACTAACAGGTCTATTTAGATTGTTCACCAGGTCCTGATTTAACTTTGGTATATGATATTTATCTAAAAAAGTATCCATTTCCTTTACATTTTCCAATTTTGTGGCATATAGGCTTTTGTAGTAAGATCTAATGATTCTCTGAATTTCCTCTGTGTCTGTGGTTATGTCCCCCTTTTCATTTCTGATCTTATTAATTTGCAAATTCTCTCTCTGCCGTTTGATTAGCTTGGATAGTGGTTTGTCAATCTTGTTGATTTTCTCCAGGAACCAGCTTTTTGTTTCATTGATTTTTTGTATTGTTTTCTGTGTTTCTATTTTGTTGATTTCAGCCCTCATTTTGATTATTTCCAGTCTTCTACTCCTCCTAGGTGAGTCTGCTTCTTTTTTTTCTAGAGCTTTCAGGTGGGCTGTTAAGTCTCCAATGTGAGCTTTCTCTGTTTTCTTTAAGTGGGCACTTAGTGCTATGAACTTTCCTCTTAGGACTGCTTTCATAGTGTCCCATAAGTTTGAGTATGTTGTTTCTTTATTTTCATTGAATTCCAGGAAGACTTTAATTTCTTTCTTTATTTCTTCCTTAATCCAGCTATGGTTCAATAGTTGACTGTTCAGTTTCCATGACTTTGTATGCTTTCTGGGGGTAGCATTATTGTTGAATTCTAACTTTAATCCATGGTGATCTGATAAGACACAGGAGGTTACTAATATTTTTTTGTAACTGTGGATGTTTGCTTTGTTACCGACTATGTGGTCGATTTTCGAGAAGGTTCCATGAGCTGCAGAGAAGAAGGTATATTCTTTCCTATTTGGATGGAATGTTCTATAGATGTCTGTTAAGTCCATTTGATTCATTACCTCCACTAATTCTCTTATTTCTCTGTTAGGTTCCTGTCTGATTGACCTGTCCATTGGTGAGAGAGGAGTGTTGAAGTCTCCTACTATTAGTGTGTGCGGTTTGATGGCTGCCTTGAATTTTAGCAATGTTTCTTTTATGTACGTGGGTGCTTTTATATTAGGGGCATAGATGTTCAGGATTGAGACTTCATCCTGATGAACTGTTCCTGTTATGAGTATAAAATGCCCCTCTCCATCTCTTCTGATTGATTTAAGTTTAAAGTCAACTTTGTTAGAGATTAGTATGGCCACACCTGCCTGTTTCTTAGGACCATTTGCTTGATAGGCCTTTTCCCAGCCCTTTACTCTGAGTAGGTGCCTGTCTTTGTGGTTGAGGTGTGTTTCTTGTAAACAGCAGAATGTTGGATCCTGTTTTCTTATCCAATCTCTTAGCCTGTGCCTTTTTATAGGTGAGTTGAGTCCATTGACATTAAGTGATATTAATGACCAGTGGTTGTTAACTCCGGTCATTTTTTTTTTTAGTCGTAGAGTTTGTGAGTTTCCCTTCTTTGTTTTGTGTTGGTGAAGGGTCTCTAGATGTCTGAGGTATTGTGGTCATTGTTGGACTCCTTGGTTAGTGATTTTCCTTCAATTACTTTCTGTAAGGCTGGATTTGTGGCTGCGTATTGTTTAAATTTGTTTTTATCCTGGAAAATTTTATTTTCTCCATTTATAGTGAATGAAAGCTTGGCTGGGTATAGTAATCTGGGCTTGCACCCATGGTCTCTCAGTTTCTGCAGTACATCTAACCAGGACCTTCTGGCTTTCATGGTTTCCATGGAGAAGTCAGGTGTAAGTCTGATAGGTTTACCTTTATAAGTAATTTGGCCTTTTTCCTTTGCAGCTCTTAATATTCTTTCCTTATTTTGTATGCTTTGTGTTTTGATAATTATATGGCGAGGGGATGTTTTTTTTTGATCCAGCCTATTCGGTGTTCTGTATGCTTCTTGCACCTTCATAGGAAAATCTTTCCTTAGGTTGGGAAAGTTTTCTTCTATAATTTTATTAAATAGATTTTCTGGACCATTGAGCTGCCCTTCTTCTCCTTCTTCTACTCCTATTATTCTTAGGTTTGGTCTTTTTATTGTGTCCCATATTTCCTGAATGTTTTGTGATGAGAGTTTGTTGGACTTGCTGTTTTCTTTGATCAGTGTGTTTATTTTCTCTATGGTATCTTCAGAATCCGAGAGTCTTTCTTCTATCTCTTGTATTCTGCTGGTTATGCTTGTTTCTGTAGTCTCTATTCGTTTACCTAGATTTTCCATGTCCAGACGGCCCTCTGTTTGTGTTTTCTTCTTTGCCTCCATTTCAGTTTTCAGGTCTTGAACTGTTTCCATTATCTGTTTGATTGTTTTTCCTTGGTTTTCTAGGGTATCATTCACTGATTTATTCAATTCTTCAAACTTTCTGTTATATTTCTCATCCATTTCTATAAGGGCGTTTTTTACATGCTGTTTAAGGGTGTCAATCACTTTCATGAAGTCAATCTTTTCTCCTTCCTCTTGATTAAGGGGTTCTTGTCCTCCCGTTGTGAGGTCGCTTGTTTCTGGTAGCTTCATGTTGCTTTTCAGCTTGTTGGGCGAATTCTTGCCTTGACGTCGGCCCATCTCTTCTTCCAAATGCTCCCTATGGATCTTCTTTTACCGGATTAGGTCTCCTTGCCTACCAAACGCTGTCTCTCCCCAATGTTGGCTCTCCCAATGCTGGGTCTCCCCAATGCTGGGTCTCCTGGCGCCGAAAGATCAGGCCTCCGTGCTGGTTGGGCAGCTCGCAGACAAAGCGCCTACCCCGCTTGGTGCAGGCAGGCCACAGAAACAAAGGAACTGCTGCCCCCCGGGAGCCCCGGCTACTCGGACTCAGCGCCCAGATAGGCTGGGCTGGGCGATGCCACGCGCCAAAAGAGGGCAGTGGGGGCGAAGTGGGGAGGGCTCTGGACGGAAGCTGGGTGGGCCAGGAAGAAAGAGGCAGCACCCGGGGAGTAGAGGCCCTGCAGAGAGCCCAAGCAGGACAGGGGGCCAAGAAACCCCCGAGCTCCCCGTCCCAGGCTGGCGCCGTGGGCCAGAAACTCACCCCAATGCTGGGTCTCCTGGCGCCGAAAGATCAGGCCTCCGTGCTGGTTGGGCAGCTTGCAGACAAAGCGCCTACCCCGCTTGGTGCAGGCAGGCCACAGAAACAAAGGAACTGCTGCCCCCCGGGAGCCCCGGCTACTCGGACTCAGCGCCCAGATAGGCTGGGCTGGGCGATGCCACGCGCCAAAAGAGGGCAGTGGGGGCGAAGTGGGGAGGGCTCTGGACGGAAGCTGGGTGGGCCAGGAAGAAAGAGGCAGCACCCGGGGAGTAGAGGCCCTGCAGAGAGCCCAAGCAGGACAGGGGGCCAAGAAACCCCCGAGCTCCCCGTCCCAGGCTGGCGCCGTGGGCCAGAAACTCACCCCAATGCTGGGTCTCCTGGCGCCGAAAGATCAGGCCTCCGTGCTGGTTGGGCAGCCCGCAGACAAAGCGCCTACCCCGCTTGGTGCAGGCAGGCCACAGAAACAAAGGAACTGCTGCCCGCCCGGGAGCCCCGGGTACTCGGACCCAGCGCCCAGATAGGCTGCGCTGGGCGATGCTACGCGCCAAAAGAGGGCAGTGGGGGCGAAGTGGGGAGGGGTCTGGACGGAAGCTGGGTGGGCCAGGAAGAAAGAGGCAGCAGAGAGCCCACGCAGGACAGGGGGCCAAGAAACCCCCGAGCTCCCCGTCCCAGGCTGGCGCCGTGGGCCAGAAACTCACCCCAATGCTGGGTCTCCTGGCGCCGAAAGATCAGGCCTCCGTGCTGGTTGGGCAGCCCGCAGACCCACAATTATTGTTGAAGAAGTTTTAGTAATAGAGGAGTTACTTCTACTGAATATTGTTAAAGAAATGACGAAAAATCCAGAGAGGATGGAAGACAGAAAATAGAAATTCATGGGTTCCCATTTCAGTCTTGCTGTATTCCACTGTTGGTATTTTACAAACCAGGGATCAGACAAAGAGCCCATTTTTAATCACTTTCAGTGTTTTCATTCATATCTTGATTCAGGAGAGAGGAACAATTAATAACCTGTGGCCTTTGACTGCTAGTGTAAATAAGAGCTATAGATAACTACAACTTTTAATTGCAATCATATAAGGAGATTCCTCCAGGAGTGGTAGACAAGGAAGTGAGATAGTCTCACTAGTTGAAATCAGACACTTAGGATACCAGCAATCATGAACTACAGAATAAGCAATTCTAATATGTTCCGGAGGTCATAAGATAGTATAGGTGGGATGGAACAAGATTATTTTTTATAACCTATGTATATCAGTTCTCAATTAATTTTCCCTTACTTACTCTCTTAGAATGTATGCAAAAATAAGCTACTTTTCATAAAATATATTATTAAAAATTAAATAAATTAGAAAAATTCAAACACATGTAATGGAAATAAAAAAAATCATTGTTCACTGGAATTTCAGGGGGTCCTTGTTGTAAGAGGCCCCTTGTTCGTTCCTGGCTGCCTAGAACTGGAATAATCACACAGAAACTATATTATTTGCAATATTGTTTGGCCAATAGCTTAAGCATATTTCTGGCTTACTCTTATATCTTAAATTAATTCATTTCTATTGTTTTATATTTTACCATGAGGCCTGTGGCCTACAGGCTAGGTTCTAGCTGGCAGTTCATGGCTTTCCCCTCTGGCGGCTCTATGGTGTCTCTCAACTCCACCTTCTTTCTCCCAGCATTCAGTTTAGTTGTCCCTGCCTAGCTCTACTCTGCCCTATCACAGGCAAAGCCAGCTTCTTTATTCATTAACCAATAAAAGCAACACATATACAGATGGACTTCCCACACTAGGCCCTGAGAAAAATGGTCACAGGCCTAGTAGGATTCCCCACTCAAAAATGTTAAGGGAGTGAGGGAGGGAGTATACAGTTTCTCAAAATGCTTCATATTAAAGAAGTCATATATGAAGAGGGCAACCTTTCCAAAACATGTGATCCTCAGGGGATCAACTTTAAGATAAAAAGAAAGGGTTGGACCCAGTGAGTTGGAAGATGTTCATGTGTTCCTTGATGTGACCTTCTATGACCTAACAGATCATGAGAGAATGTGGTTTCATTTCTGTTAGAGGTGGTAGAGCTTTGGGTCACCGTCTTAGCAGCCATAAAGGCTAGTTTTATATCAATATGTCACAAGCTGGAATCATTTGAGAGGAGGCAATTTCAATTAAGAAAATGCCTGCATAAGATTGGGTTGTAGAAAAGCCCATAAGGACATTTTAATTAATGATTGTTGGTCCATCCCATTGTGGGCTCTATAAGAAATCAGGCTGAGCAAGCCCCAAGGAGCACCTCTCCAAGGCTCTTGCCTCCAGGTTCCTGCCCTGTTTGAGTTCCTGTCCTGCCTCTTTTCAGTGATGAACAGCAACAAAGAAGTGGAAGCCAAACCAACCCTTTCCTTCCCAAGTTGGTTTTGGCCATGGTGTTTATCACAGCAATAGTAACCCTAACTAAGACAGAAGCCTCATAAAGTCTGGGAACATTTGGAAGCAGTGACTGATCCAGGAAAACATGAGAACAGCGACAGAATCACTTGAGTAGTTCTTGGTTTCCTGTGATTCTGGAATTGAGGCTCAGGAAAAATATGCTCTCCACTAAAGGAGAAATGCCATGGCTTTCTGTCCAACTCTATTTCCATTCTCTAATACTTTGAACAGTAAACACACTTGAAATGGAGGGATGGCTTAGTGGTTAGGAGCACTGGCTGCTCTTCCAACAGACCCAGGCTCGGTTTCCATCACCCACACGGCAGCTCAGAATCATCTGTAACTCCAGTTCCAGGGGATCTGATGCCCCCTCCGGCCTGTGAGTGACAGGTACACAGTGGTCCACAGACATACATGCAGCCAAAACACCCATACACAAAAGAAAATTAAAAAAAATGTTTAAAAAGCAGATAAATCATAAGCAACTTCAGAACACTGGAAAGATCATGATCTTAAAAACAAGAAGCTGGAGGCAGGGCTCAGGGGCTAAGAGCACTTGCTACTCTTCCAGGGGACCCAAGTTTAGTTTCCAGTGTCTACATGGTAGCTTACAAACACCTGTAACTCCAGTTCTAGGGGATCTGATACCCTCTTTGGCCTTAGTGGTCACCAGACATGAATGTGGTACAGATACATAGGCAAACACTTATGCACATAAAATCAAAAGAAATATATCTTTTGAAAAAGTTTTTCTTTTTAGTTTCTAATTTTTAAAAAATATCAATCCAAATTCTCCCTCCCTCCCTTCCTCCCATTCCCTCCGCACACCCTCCCACCCCACCCTCTCTAATCCTAAGAGAGGGTAAGGTACTTTGCTTTGCGGAAGGTCCAAGGCCCTCCCTACTACATCTAGGCTGAACAAGGTATACATCCAAAGAGAACAGGATCCCAAAAAGCCAGTACATGTAGTAGAGATAAATCCCAGTGCCACTGCCAATGGCCCCTCACTCTGCCCCAGCCATACAATGGTCAGCCACATTCAGAGGAACTAGTTTGGCCCTATGCTTGTTCCTTCCCGGTCCAGTTGGAGTTGGTTGAGCTTCTATTAGCTCAGGCAAACTGTTTCAGTGAATGAACCCTTCATGGTCTTGACCTCTTTGCTCATATTCTCATTCCTTCTACTCTGAAAATTTCTTAAAAGCATGTATCAGAGAGATGGTTCAGCAAGGAAGCGCACTTGTTGCTCTTGCAAGGGACTGGAATTGGTCTCCCAGTACCATATCAGATGGCACACAACTGGCCCATGGCTCCAGCTTCAGGGAACCCAGTGCTTTCTTCTGGATTCCAAAGATAACTACACTCACGTGTACACACCCACCTCACGTATCCACGCAAAATTAAAAAAGATCTTAAAATTAGCCACAAGAAAAGATGCTGCCTGCAAAGGGAGATGAATGGAATTCGGAAGTCTATTGATGGATGAGATGGTTGGGAAAATGTAGTTCTACTGACAGAAATAGAAGCCGCAGCATAATGTGAGCTTAAGAATAAAATATGCTTTCTCTGATGATTGATTACATGCCTAGCAATGTACTTACCAGAATAATTTGCCTTGCCTTTAGAGATTCCGTGCGACCGGCATCGATGTCACCTGTATGTCTACCTCAAGCCCCCCAAAGAGATTATAGCTGATAAAACAAAACAAAACAAAGACAAATGAAAACTACTAAAATACTAATAAGATCTTCTTGAAAATGGGTGGGGGTTAATGTGTGACATTCAAAATCCCTTTAACCCGTACTTCAGAATCAGAGTGCTTTATAGCAAGACCTCCATCACCAGACGAACTGTATTCTCTGTCTTTCCTACGGCTTGCTGACATTCAGACATTCTTGTAACAAGTATCTAAGCAACCATTCCTTAGTTACATGGTCCTAAGGGACAGACATGCTGGTGAAGTAATCATCAGGTGTTTTATAAGCTTGATAAAGAACTGATCAGTTGCTGGCTAGGATGTGAGAGAATACATACATGGATGACATGAGGGAGTTTGTCTTTAGGGTGAAGGAAGTATTCTGTATTTTTGATGTGATACAAATACGCATGTGTTCAAATTCATCAATGTATATACCAGAGCAAGTTTATGGTGTGATCAGACCAAAGCCTCCCCACCACAATGACAGCCCCGACTAGCTGTATAATGAGGACTGCAGGCGCCACCCCCACCCACTTTCTCCATCTCTTTTAGGCATCTCTTTATACACAATAATCAATTTCCTTCAATAGTCTCTCCTGCTTTTTATATCAGCTGACACTAAGTAATTCTATAATTTAGTTTACACGTGGTAGGAATATTAAGATGGGGTTGAGAATGAATAAAGAGGAATGAACATCAGCCATAGATGAATTCAAGTAACCAACAGACTTGGATCTTCCTTTAGGAGAGATTAGTGTACTCCTGTTCACAGGAGGAAGGTTCATGTGATGATGGGCAGGGGCAGCAGCTGCTGCTATTACTGATTATTTAGTGTGCTGCACTGTGAAGATAATAGATAATGACACCGATCAGCTCCGGCAGCAGATAGGGGCACCTCTCATTATCTCTGCCTGCTGCTTTTCATGCTTTTATGCAATCCTCTCGCTTTGAACATAAGCAGAACTGGTTACTTGGTTTTAATCAAAAGCACATGGCAAAGGCAGGGTACAGCTATCGGGGTTATGTCACATATAAGATACTCTTCCAGGCAGACTCACCCTCGAGGCTATCTTTTCTAGCACAATGAAGCAGCCATGTTGGAAAAGCCCATGTGGCAAGACCTACAGATGCTAGGGATTATGGGAGGCCTTTAGGAGCAGAGGGGGCCACCTACAAGAGGCTGTGTTTTCTAACCCAGTCGAACCTTTACCCGAAGACTAGTCTTGATTATACCTTGGTCACAGCCTTGTAGTCCTATCCAGAGGATCTAGCTAGGCTGAGCTCCCGGAAACCCCATCCTATCATACTAAAACAGTGAGAAAATAAATGTTCATTGTACTAATTATTATGCAGCAACAGAAGGGAAAAAACTCACACAATTCTTAACATCTATACTAGTCTATTGGAGTGTTTCCTGTACTCCAGAAGCTAAAAGTCCATTTCCCACATTCCTTTACAATTATGATTCTAGACATCTGAGACTTGGCTCGCAGAAGCAATTGGACTCTGTGCTTCTGACATCTCTGTTGCTGAAGATGACTGTGAAGATGTTTGGCTGCCCTACAGCCATTTGGTCATGAGTACCTGGGTGCTGAGGGGGCGAGGAGCTTGGCATCCATTTGCAGATGGATCCTTCTCGAGGGAGCAGGAGTAGTGATGTATTTTCATTCTGAAAGTTTCCTAATTACAAAAGAATTAGCAGCTGTCCTGGTAGCCTGGGAGTGGTGTGCTCTTGGATCTTGCTTTTGAAAGTTCAAGTAAGTTGGTCTTTCTAATAAAGATACATGCCACTTAATATCTAGTAATAAACAGTTTTGTGCCTAATCTAGTTGAGAATAAATTCTGGTTTTCTGGCAACAAGATTCTAAACTGCAGTAGAAAGGACACCCTCAAATGATATTTTAACCATGTGTACGTAAAATGGATAATACACGACATTCACTTTTTAAATAAACATTTTATATTTAATATAATAGATTTTAATACTTAGTTTTATAAAGACAAAGTCACTTTATAACATTTAATGTAAAAGTCATAATGCACTGGTCCAGTTTGACACAACAAAATATTCTGAATATTAGGAACAGCTCATTTGCTTAACAAGGCAGCAGCTATAAAACTATAATGTGTTTAGCTTATCTTCCCTGCAGAACCAGAAAATACATTATTGGCTTGTTAACCTTCATTTATAATCTTCTTGAAACTCTAAAAATCTTTTTAAGTATTTATTTTCAATTAGTCTAGCTTAAAATACAATATTCAGTAATCTTCACTATTCTGACTTTAAAATAATATCAAAAATTAACAGCATATTTTTAAGAAAGGATTTGTTGTAAATACAACTGACGAAATATTCAACACAGTGTGTGTAACAGTGCTTTTGTATATAAGCACAGACCATATGTTTTTCTAGAGCTATTGTCGTATAATTTAACAATCATTACATAAGAGCAGATGTGACAGTTCGCATATAAACTATTAACTAAGATTGAAAATCAGGACATATTTTAGCACATCAATTCTGAGTCAAAGCAGAAAGGCTTAGTTCTAAATTATCTCTTTTAAGTGGCAATTTCCTTGAAAAGACAGTATAATCAAATCTTAAAGATGCTACCAGTATTTGGTAGATTCCAACTTACAGATTCTCAAAGACTCAACTTGAAAAGTGTTTTTGCTTCATTGAAAAGAATATATGCTACATGGCATAGCCCTCTGTTTTATTCACAGTCTATTCTTGCTAAAGCCTGACCACACCAATTCCTTCCCAGAAAGGGAGACTTCTTTGGTCACCATGAAGGTCTGCTCTCTCTCTCTCTCTCTCTCTCTCTCTCTCTCTCTCTCTCTCTCTCTCTCTCTCTCTCTCTCTCTCTCTCTCTCTCTTTGTTTCTAGTTAAGTAAGAGGGCTTGAAATCAAAGCCTAGCATGAAAGCAGAAACTCCTCAGGCTGATTCCTGCCCCATTCCCTAAGTCAACTGCTTAATAAATTACTCTTGTCAGAGAAGGCAGAAGACAGGACAGGTCCATGTGGTTTGATTGTTAGTTTTTATAAAGTGCTATCAAAGTCCATTTATATTTAAATGGACTGTCATGTAATGTCTGACCTAGAAGAAGCCTAAAGTATGTAAAAAATTGCTCATCTAAGTCAGAGAGTCGAACCTTTTTAGGTAGATGCTGGCAATTGTACATAGTGCCTTAGTAAAAGTCTATGTGAACTATACTTCATGTGCTTGTGAAACTAATGAAGCAGTTCAGTATTAGTGTAACTGTTCCACACTACCTCCTATAAATTAAAACACAGCTGATGAAAATTCAAAATATAAAGCTGGGACACAAGCAATCACAAGCCATTCTGAGAAGAGGCCGCACATGACAGTACACTAAAGAAGTTTTAGTTATGTCTCAGTGTAAACGAAAGAGCTATATAGTCAACTGAACTGTCTCTTAACCTTTCTCAAAACAGTGGCTTTATTCTATGTAACCCTAAACCCAGTGATGTTTTTCCTTATATCAGTCCAGAATTGACTTCTTCATTTGTCTTTAGCAGTAGCATAGTTAGTAGTGTCAACCAGCAAATTGTGAACCCTCAAGAACAGAAAGTGCAGAAGCTGCTTTTTAAGAACTTATATTTCTGTGTTGAACAAAATTAAGCTTTAAAAGTTAATAAAGTTCCAGTAACATAACATAGAAAGCAAAGCCCTAAATGGGCAATTTCCTGGATAATTAAGGCTACAGTTCTAAAGCTCAGTTTTGACAGGCTTGGGGCAATTTGAAAAGCAAAGTTCACCAATATGCCATAACAGCATCACTAATAAACACTTTGCCTTTTGAAAAGCCGCTAATCCCATGGAAACAGCAGCACAAACTTGAAACTGACTCCCTAAAGTGATATGGTGGTGCCCTCTGGTGGTTCCACTGAGCATGTGACCCTGATGCTGGATATCTTGGGACACATAGAATTTTTTTAACTGCAATTAATACAAAGGAATGAATCATTGTGCTTCTGAGTACCTTTCTTTTTGCCTTCAAGCACATAGGCAATGCCATACATCCCTGAGTAGTCTCAGGAATCAAGCTGATCGTATAGGAATCTTGGTAAAGCTAACAGCGGCAGAGATTTAGACCTTGGTTCTAGACTTTAACTGGGAGCATTTTGCATGCTCCAGCTTTGCCTTTAAGTCTAAGGGTCTCTCAAAAAACCTCACCAAAGCTGGTTCATTTAACAGGGAAGCAAGAATCTGTTCAAATGCAAAAGACCACTGATGCTCTTCCCTGGGAGAGGAAGGAGTTTTCTCCACACTGCTCTCTGCATTCCCCTCACGGACTCCAGAATCACAGGCTGTCCCGGAGAATCTTCTAGCTGCTAATTTAGGGCTATGGAGTTTCCTTCCAACTTCTTCCATCCTGAGCAAAAGGTTGGTAACAATAGCAATGGCTTGATAGAGTGACTCTTCTTCCGGGTCTTCATGAAATAAATTATACAGGGTCTTTGAAAACTGAATAAATTGTGACTAGAAGACACAAGTTGGAAATATAACATTTTAACATTAGACTTAGCAAATAAAAATGAAACTTAGAAGGGGAACTCAGAAGTGGAGAGAATCCTGTATAAAATTTGTAATATACAACCTTCACCACAGAACTGAGGACTAATTCCATGATACATCTTTGCTCTAGGAAGGGAGGTATGAACCATGAAAGAATATTTCATTTAAGCCCTCTCACATAATTGTCAAATTGAAGAATATTATAAATGAAGAATATTATAAATTAAGAAGTTGTCTTTATTTACTGTTGGGTGACAATTTTGATTATGTAAACTTTCATATTTTCTTTCATGTAATTCTCATCAATCAATTTTAAGAAAAGGATTAAGGACTTCTAATTTGATATTAAAGGGCTGCAATGGACATTGAACTTAGATGCCTTAACATTAGGGAAGAATGACTTCTGGGATCTACCTAGTAGTGTAAGAACTCTTAAGAAATCCCTTTGGATGTACGTGTTTTTAAAGGCAGATACGGGACCAAAGTTAAGAGACTCTAGTTAGTTTGCTAAACTGCTCTCAGGAAATTCTAAATATTCCTGGAAAGTACTTGTCAATTTAAAAGCTATTCAAATCCAAGAGTTTTACAACTCAGTTGTTCAACCTTACATGTTTGTATGTACATAAAACAAGTACAAATAATATGCTTCATAAAAATATATTATAAAAATGCTTTCCGCCTTCCTTTTTATAGTCCTTTTCATTTATAATGATTTTCGAATAAGTAACCCAAATTGGCTTATTTTAGGAAGCCTTTATTTAACCATCAAACTGGAAAGTTCATTAAGACACTCTAAGCTATTGGATAGTTTTGTTTTGGTAAAGTTCTGGGGAACTTCGGTATCTCAATCAACCAGCCTTTCTTTTAAGACTATAAGAACACGTGGGCAATGTATAAGAAAGAGATCAATTTAAATAATGTCTACCCTAGTTCTTAATATCGCCTATGCAGCATCAAATATAAGGTCACTGGGGATTACATAAGATCTATCTTAGTAATTTCTTAGTACGTAGCAATAGATTTGACATCAGGTAGGCACTAACTGAATGTTACTTAATACATGTATATTTTTAATGCTGAAATATGCCACATATAAAAATTTTCTATAGAAACACTAAATACATTTAAGCAATTAATGTACAATATAAAAAAATCTGTTGACCTCTTTCATGATTACTTGAATTTTCTAAAGTTGACAACCTGCAGATTATTTAACTATTTTTTTCAATAGTATGTAAGTTTTTTTTTTCTTTTCCTTTTCTTTTGTGGTATTGGTGACTGAACCATGGGGCTACATGCACTCGCATTAATTAAAAAAAAATTTACTTGGAAAATTCTATACCTGATTCATTCTTGGTAAATCTTTAATGTTTTCTTCTTTTTTAAGAAGCTCATCTTGCCATTGACTTAAATAGGCTTGAATATCAATTTTTCCTTTGCCTAAATAAAAGAAATAAACAATTTTATAATGAACAACTAATATTTCCCCAAATCTCAAAAAGAATCAGTGAAAGTGAAAAAAATATCTCTGAGGTAAAAGAGCCCATCTCTTTCAGTCCAGGACACAATCTGAATTTAGCTTTGATCTCACTCACTGGCTTTCAGAAAACATTATCCACTTCTATTTAGACAAAAACTTACTTTTGGAAATTTGATGAATATCAAAAGTAAAGAAAAAGAGGGAAAATGATGTATTTAGATCAAAACAGCACACTTTGGTCCAACAATAATGTCATGTAGTCATACTCATACCAGTAGCCCTCCTGCACACAGATGATAAAGAAATCAGAGAAACATCACCCTTCAAAATAGCCACAAATAACATAAAATATCTTGGAGTAACTCTAATTAAAGAAGTGAAAGACTTGTAAGACAAGGACTTTAAATCTTTGAAGAAATAAATTGAAGACACCAGAAAATGGGAAGATCTTCTATGTTCTTGGGTAGGTAGAATTCACATAGTAAAAAAATGGCAATCTACAGATTCAATGCAATGCCCATCAAAATCCCAGCAAAATTCTTCACAGAACTCAAAAGAATAATACTCAACTTCAAATGGAAAAGCAAAAACCCAGGCCAAAACAATTCTGTACAATACAGGAACTTCTGGAGGCACCACCATCCCTGACTTCAAACTCTACTATAGAGCTATAGTAATGAAAACAGCCTCGTATTGGCATAAAAAACAGACAGGAGGACCAATGGAATTGAATAGAAGACCTGAATATCAATCCACACACCTACAAACACCTGATTTTTGACAAAGAAGCTAAGAACATAAAATGGAAAAAAGAAAGCATATTTAACAAGTGGTGCTGGCATAACTGGATATCAACATGTAGAAGAATAAAACTAGACTCATATCTATTGCCATGCACAAAACTCAAGTCCAAATGGATCAAAGACCTCAGTATAAAACCAACCACACTGAACCTCATAGAAGAGAAAGTGGGAAGTACACTTGAACACATTGGTACAAGAGACCACTTCCTAAATATAACCACAGTAGGACAGACACTGAGAGCAATAATTAATAAATGGGACCTCTTGAAACTGAAAAGCTTCTGTAAAGCAAAGGACACGGGCAGCAAGACAAAACAACAGCCTACAGAATGGGAAAAGATCTTCATCAACCCCACATTGGACAAAGGACTGATCTTCAAAATATACAAAATACTCAAAAGACTTGACATTAAAAGAGCTAGTAATCCAATAAAAATGGGGTACAGACCTAAACAACAGATGAATCTCACAGAGCTGAAAGACACTTAAAGAAATGCTCAACATCCTTAGCTATCAGAGAAATGCAAATCAAAACAACTCTGAGATTCCATCTTATACCTGTAAGAATGGCCAAGATCAAAAACACTGATGACAGCTTATGGTAGAGAGGATGTGGAGTAAGGGGAACACTCCTCCATTGCTGGTGGGAGTGCAAACTGGTACAACCCCTTTGGAAATCAGTGTGGTGATTTCTCTGGAAATTAGGAAACAACCTACCTCAAGACCCAGCAATATCACTTTTGGGTATATACCCAAAGGATTCCCAATCATACCATAAGGACATGTGTTCAACTATGTTCACAGAAGCATTATTTGTAATAGCCAGAACCTGGAAACAACCTAGATGCCCCTCATACGAAGAATGGATAAGGAAAATGTGGTACATTTACACACCGGAGTACTATACAGTGGTAAAAAAATAATGACATCTTGAAATTTGTAGGCAAAAACATATTGAGTGAGGTAACCCAGACCCAGAAAGACAAATAAAATATGTATTAACTCATAAGTGGCTTTTAAACATAAAGCAAAGAAAACCAGCCTATAATTTACAACCCCAGAGAACCTAAACAACAAAGAGGACCCTAAGAGAGACATACAGGGATCTAATCTACATGGGAAATAGAAAAAGACAAGATCTCCTGAGTAAACTGGGAGTGGTGGGAGTCACGGGAGAGGGTAGAATGGGAGAGGGGAGGAATGGAGGGGAGTGGAAAAAATGTATAGCTCAATTAAAAACAATTAAAAAGAAAAAGAAAAGATGGCTAGAAACAAGCCAAGGCCAGGCAGTCATAAGAAAAAAAAGCACCTAGTGGAAGAGTGTTTATAGATATTTTAAAGAGAGATGACTCCATATGTCCACGTATACAAAGAAACAAATCTAAAAAGGATATAGCATAAAATGTTTACAGCCTCTCCTTCTGGCTCGCTTTGTCTAGGGGTAAGAAAGACTACATGCTGCCTGAATTTCTGCCACAAAGATTATCTATTATTTTTGCAATTCAAATGAAATCTTTAAAATAATAAAAAAATGAATATGGATCACTTACTATTAAATTTTTATAACCTCTGAGATGTAAGTAACAAAAGAGAAATAATAAATTTCTTTTATGTAATTAGAAAACCATATCAGGACAAATCTACAGCCTTTAAAGAAACCTAACCCCTCCCCCTTTATAGCTATTACTATTTATAGAATTAATAATTTAATAAATTGAATGATATTCCTAGATTGTTTCATGGTACCTTTTTCAGGTGTATTTTTTCCTGATTCTGCTTCCTTCTCATCTGCATGCTTGGAAACTAAAGGGAAAAGAGGGCAACTGTATATTATAAAATGTTTAAGTATCTTTTAAAAGTAAAATAATAAAAGAATAGTTTGTATAAAGACTTATAAGCACTTACTATGCTTTTGACCCACCAAAGCAATTTTATGTGACCTGATCTCCTGATCTTAGAATGCAAAGTATCAAAAATATTCATAGTAAAAGAAAAGAACATTGTATATTAATATTTAAAAAATCCTAGATGGTAATACATCAAACTTAAGTATTTGCTTCTGAGTGATAGCTTCTCTATTTGACTGCCTTCAAATTAAGAAGCATTATGTTTATTACCAGGAGGAAAGCCCTATGCATAATGGAGGTCTGAAGAAGAAGCCATATGCCCTGGGTAAGACAAGAACTCATTGTGAAACCCTGCACAATTCACTGCTTTCTGTACTCAATGTTCTTCTATATAAAGTGGGCAGACTTAAATAGATGGGTTTTGAGGTTTTGTTAATGCTCACTTTACATACAGTAACCAAATAGACACACACATGTTCTCTGTAAGACCATGTACCTATGAAAATGAAACAAATGCGAAAAGCACACACACAAGTGTGTATCACTTCCAATTTATGTGAGAAAGCAGATTCTTCTATTGTACACTTGATTTATAAGAAGTATTCACTATTTAAATAAAAGTTATGGATTGTAAATCATCAATGATTCTATCAGCTTCACCATCCTTTATCAAAGCATAGAAATGGCCTGATACAAAATTTCTTTAATACAATTAAAAGCAAAAATCTTTTATATATACTTCCTTTTAAATAATAAGAAATTTCAAAAAATAAAAATTATTAAGCACAGTCTAATCAGTCAAATATTTACAGACTATGCTAACTGCTATCGTAGTATCACAATGTAAAAGGTACAGTGACTCCAATTCAATAAGATCTCCACAAGTAGCTAGTCATCAAGATGCCCATGGTCCTGTCTACCTATCTACCTGGGAGACTGAGGCAGGATGATTACTGGAGCCCAAGAGTTTGAGATCAGTCTGAGACCCAATTTAAAACAACACAAATTCAGTTCAAAGTTTAAAGGAATATTTATTTACCCTGGAGCTGACTGAAATAAAGCAATTCTTCGGTGGAAAGCTCATCGCCCTTGGAAGAAGTCTTAGACATCACTTCAGTATAAGCTGAAAGCATATAAGCCAAATCACATTTACTAGCAGTGAAGGCAGAGAAGTGGTTCTTAAATGCAGACAAATTGAAAAGTAGAAATTAGATGAAGTATATAAGAAATGTGTACATACAGAAAAGTGGAAATACTATTGCTCTGTTGTTGTGTACCAAATAAACATTTCATCACTTTGAATTCTAAAATTTTTCTTCCTTGCATTTCTTCTTTTTTATTGCTTAAGAACTTCATATATGTATATGATCAAATCCATCGCCCCATTTCTTTCTTCCCTCTTCCACCACCATTAATCCCTTCTAATTCCGTGGACTCTTTTGTAAACGCACTGAGTCCTTTTGCTTCCGAGGTCATCTACGGGAGCACGGGTAACCTCCTTGCTTTTTACCAGTTTTTAGAGAGTCATGGAAAGACGAATCTGGTAGTTAGATTAGCTCTGAACATGAAATCTAAAACTCCTGCACTAATAAGGAAACCTGAAGCTCAGAGCTTTACTGTTCCCCACTGTTAGTCAACGGAGACACAGTGTTTCCTAGCTTATATTTTATCCTACTTAATATTCCTACTTTCAACCTCTCCATCAATAACGTATTACATGGAAAATTTAAACATTTAAATGGTAACATAATCTAATAAAATTTATTCTTATAATTAAATTATTATGTGGTTTGACTTTTGTTTTTAATGCTGTGTTAGTGATTTGGGCGTCTGAAGGATTAAACATGGCTTTAGTTTGTTGGTCTGCTAAATGATTCCTTGCTAACCTGAAAAGCCTTTAAAAAGCTTTTAAAGGAAGCCAGGGAGAACATTAGACAAATTATGAAGTGCTATTTGATTTTAATGAATTACTAAATCCAAGCCACTTTTCGCAATATATTTTTTAACAGTAGGGATGTGTTGGGAAATAATCCTAAGGACAGTGGAAAAAATTTATGAAAACTGAAAGGGCATGGTGACTTTGGAGAAGTAGAGCAAAACAGAAAAAAAAAACTTTTGGAGTTGGATGGGCCTCATATCAAGTATATTTGGGACATAATTGAATCTCCCCAACCCTCAGTCTCCTTTTGTAAAAATTGGAAGGATAATATAATCTTTCAAAGATTATGATGCTAAAATAAGAGAGTGCATATAAAATATATTTTATGTGTGTGTTTATGCATGCGTTCAACCATGAGCCTGTGTGAGGGTCTAAGGGTGACACTGGATATAAAATAAAGGTTGTGCACATGCTAATTTAGACCCATCTGCAACAGCACAAATTCAACAGTATCCCAAAATTCCAACGATACATAAGTTCTTATACAAGCTATCATTTAAGAGCTAGCTAGCAGGACATGGTAGCACATGCCTGTTATCCTTGCACTTCTGAGACTGAGCTCAGTCTGGGATATATATTGAGACTATATCTTAAACTGCATACATACACACACACACACACACACAGAGAGAGAGAGAGAGAGAGAGAGAGAGAGAGAGAGAGAGAGAGAGAGAGAGAGAGAGAGAGAGAGAGAGAAAGAGACAGACAGAGATGATTGCCTACTAATAGGAAAGTAAAGATCCAACTGATATATGGAATCTCTTCTACAGATTTCATCCTGTCTATATCTATACCTACACCACCAAAAATACTTGTGATATTACTTGAGGACCACAATAAAGCAATAACTTTAAATTATATGGAAAACTGTTTTATTTGTTAAAGTGAAATTATATGTACAATGATGCCTGTTACAGTGGAATGAACTCTTACTATATACCATTAAAGACTGGTAAAGTCTTACCTGGAGGAATATGCATCTTAAAAAGCAGCTTAAGCTTCTCAGTAAAACTTCCATTGTACATTATATCTGTTCAATAAAATTCAGTTAGAAAACTCAGGTAACTAAACATTAACTAAACATTCAACCATTTCCACCCAAAGTGATTAAGATACAGACAGTAGACAGGAATTAGGATCTAAAACACAGTCAGCCAGTCAGTCTGTTCCCCCACCCCCAGCCCTGTCTCTCTCTCTCATTAGTTTTTCAAAATAAGGTTTCTCTGTGTAACAGCCCTGGCCATTCTGGAACTCTCTCTGTAGACCAGGCTGGCCTTGAACTGCCCCTGCCTTCCTAGTGCTGGGATTAGAGGCATGCACCACCACCACCAGGCAACATAGTGTTTCTTAAGCTAACAATTAACTACCCAGTCAGTAAGATTTTCACTTTCAAGCACATAACCGAAACACTCCACCAGGGGAATAGCATGCTCTATTCACAAGCGCCTTTCTCCCAACCTCATATTTCCCTTTTCTTTTGGAATGGGGCTTTATGATTCATTTGAGGAGAGAACTGCTCTGCAAGATAATGAGTGAAAAGAAATCATTGCTGGGGGGGGGGGTATGTAAAACAAAGGAACAAAACCTATGACTTATCGACTATAGGCACAACTCATTTGTTTAGTATTTCTGTATCACTTATCTAGGCTATGTGGTTAGATTTTTACCCAGGGGGAAAATCCTTCTGTTGTATCTATCTATCTGGTGTGGAAAAATCCTAGACATTCTCTTTCTTCATGTTAAACCATTAAAACACCCACATCAAACAGCTTGTTTCATTGAGAGGGCTGGGCAAAAAAGAAATCAATATATGGGCCTGGAGAGATAGCTCAGTGGTTAAGAACACTAGATGTTCTTCCAGAGGTCCTGAGTTCAATTCCCAGCATCCATGTGCCAGCTCACAACCATCTGTAACTCTAGGTCCAGGTGATTCAACACCCTCATACAGACATAAATGTAGGCAAAATATCGATGAACATAAAGTAAAAATAAATTATTAAAAGAGATCAAGATGCATAGGTTTAACAGCAAGCACATTTAAAAAAGGCTCATAATTACTAAACCTGAAGACAATGTAATCCAAAATTGACCTAAACTAGCAGTAATAGGCAGCAAGATAAAATATTTTGGGGTAGTAGGGAATATTTTGGGGGCATAGAGAACATAGTTATGTTTTGCTTTAGAAAGTAGAAGGGCATCAGCCTACCAATTGCAGAGGAGAATTCTTTGAAGTTTATAAGGCAATCAGAATTTTCATCCAACAATCTGAATGTCCATAAAGCTAGTGAGTCTCTGTTTGCAGAATGAGCCCAGGGACTCAACAAGTGATACAGCACTCTGAACTGCTGGCAGTCAATCTGATACTGTTCCAAATATGACAGGCTGGGGTCATGATGCTTCAATCCTGGACAACTCGAATACCAATAACAAGATATAAACAGCTCTTTCTACAAAAAAAAAAATGGAAAAGGAGAGTCATTAAATCAGAAAAAAGTCAAAGAATTTTTCTAAATATGTCTCTTAAAACATAAAAATGTTTAAGAGCAATGGAGATAAAATTCCGCTAAAAGATTAATTTTCGTTAAAAAGGAACAACATACCTTAAAAATGACATAAAGTTCATCCAATTCCTGAAGATTCATCTTCACATCTTGTGATACAACACGCAACTTTAAAAAGATCAAAAGCAACTTAGACTCAGCATTTCCTTTTAAAAAGTCTTTGAATTCACTTGGTGTTTTCCTCTACAAGGAGAAAATATTTTCTTTTCTTTTTTTAAACCTACACATCATTTTTTTTATTGCAGCTCTAGTAACAATTGCTAAGTTATTTCTTGATTTTTAGTTAGTTGCTGAACTAACCTTGTGTTTCCGATATAACTACTACTTAACTTTAGTGTGATGTGGGAGTGATTTCTTATTAATAAAGAAACTGCCTAGACCCATTTGTTAGGCCAACCCTTAGGTGGGCGGAGAAAACAGAACAGAATGCTGGGAGAAAGAAGCTGAGTCAAGGAGTCGCCACCATGATTCTCCCACTCCAGGCAGACGCAGGTTAAGGTCATTCCTGGTAAGCCAGCTCGTGGGCTACATAGATTATGAGAAATGGGCTAGTCCAGGTGCGAGAGTTAGCTGAGAAAAGGCTAGATATAATGGGCCAAGTGGTGTTTAAAAGAATACAGTTTCCGTGTAATTATTTCGGGGCATAAGCTAGAGCTAGCCATGTGGGCGGCCGGGTGCCAGGGATGCAGCCCCGCCGCTCCTATTTCAACAGAGTGGCGCCCGACGTGATGGACTAAATCCACTTAAAAAACCTGAGAAGGCTTAAAAATAAGGGAGAGAGAGTTTAACACAGATTTTTGCTGTTTGTTGGTGGCGTGCTGTAGAGAGATTTCCTGATTCGGCAACAGCAGCAGAAAAAAAGCTGCGTCATTTTAAAGTAAGGCTTCCTGGGACTGTGCGGCTTCCTGGGACTGTGCGGCCAGCACAAACTCTGGCTTTAAAGCGTTTACATAGAGGACAATGAGGACTACTGAGAACTCAAGAACAATGGCAATGGGTTTCTGATCCTACTGCACGCACTGGCTTTGTGGGAGCCTAGGCAGTTTGGATGCTCAACTTACTAGACCTGGATGGAGGTGGGGGTTCCTCGGACTTCCCACAGGACAGGGAACCCTGATTACTTTTCGGGCTGAGGGGGGGGGGGGGACTTAATTGGGGGAGGGGGAGGGAAATGGGAGGCGGTGGCGGGGAAGAGACAGAAATCTTTAATAAATAAATGAATTAAAAAATTAAAAAAAATAAAAATAAAGCGTTTCAATGGATTTCATGGGACTGGATGTTTGTGTTCCTGCTTGGGATCAGAAGGAGAGAGCTCTGAGACCATGCAGATGGCTCAGCGCTCCCCGCCTGCATCTGGGCAGACAGCAGAATCAGGCTTAGGCAGGAGGAAGAGCATGACGGATTCCTGCTGCCATACTGCGCAGTGCTCTGCATGTCAGATTTGGTTGTAACTTGGATAAAAAGAGTTTCTGTGCTGCACGCTCAGTCTCAGAATTAAACTGCTGAGTGCGGCTCCAATGTGGACTTGCTGTGTGCCTGGAACTGTGCGCAGCTCAGGGGCACCAAATGGATCTGAGGCAGGAGTGACTGCTCCATGCTGAACTGTGCTGGTTGGCAGGTACTACCGTAATTACTGTAATAACAGCGCAGTTAAGGTTTAGACTGGGCAGGACACAGACAGTACCATATTACCTGTACATGGTGCAACTTAAGTTTTTAAGAAGTGCTTAACATTTTAAGAAATGCTCCTGGATAGTAAAATAATTACAGATTCACAATACGACAGATTCAGACATAAAAGACCTCTATGGATCACAGTGTTGGATGAATGTACGTAGGCTTGAGAGAGAAAAGAAAAAGAATATAGAAAATAAAGTTAATGGTTTATAAAAAAAGGTAAAGTCTTTAAAGAGACAGAGTACAGATAGTTAAGAGATTAAAAGAAATAAAGAAAAATAAGCCACATAAAAATGGAAAATTCACAGAGAGTCTGGATTGTGTACATTGTGTTTTCTTTAAAATTTTTGACTGTGAAGGAGCTAAGTACAGAGAGACATTTCATTACATGGTCTGCCAAGCGAAACCAGAATAGATATAAGGATATTACGATTTCAAAATTTGGGTCTAAGGATATGATGCTTTGGAGAGGGTCTTCTTTTGTTTTCACAGAGGACCAGACCCTGTGGATTGCATCTATCCCGATATGGTATGATAGACCACGACCTCCCGAAAAGTTCCTGTGAACACCCTCAAAAAATTACTTCACTCAACTGCCAACTGAGATAAACCTGGCATACAGGTTACACCCTAAATGATCTGATTAACAGCGCCCCCATTCAGCAGGAAGCAGTTTGGAGAGAAAAACCTGCGCCCATGTTCCCAAAATATTGTTTATAAATGTTCTTTTACATTTAATGGGGGATATGATATAGATATGAATAATTTGCATTGGTATGGATTTTAAGGTCAATTTTGTTATATGTATATGTATTTCTTGATCTTGATTAACGTATTGTGATTGTGTAGTTCATTTAAAAATGTAATGTATAATTAGGAAATATAGGTTGTTGATGGATAATCATAAATAATAGTCAAGTTTGTAGTCATGTTACTTAGATTTTCTAGATATATAGAGATATACTTCAGATAGGCATTCTTCATATCTTTCAAAGACTGCAGAATATAGCATTTAAATGTTTTAATAACTTAGGGCTTTTCATGACAATGAGACACGTCTGCTCCTGACAGCGCCAATCTACTTAAAGAGGAAGATGGGCATCGAAGAGGATCCTTATGGAGTTGGATAGCCATTTGGGCAAGAAACTGTTCTTGCCTGGACTGTTGCATAAACTGGACAAAGAGAACTTGCAGAGAGAGGACTGCTAAACTTGCCTAAAGGTGAGATGGCCTTTCGGGGTTCCTGATTCATGAAAGAGTCTGCAAGACATTCTTCAGGACAAGCAGATAGTGACTGCCTTTGAAATTTCCTGCTTTATGGAAATGTCTGCTGGAAACTATGGGCCTGTAGGCCGAAGATGGATGCCCCAACAATACAGAGGAACTTTGGGTGACTGTCCAGGCAGTGAGATGTCTCTGTCATTTCTAGAGTTTGGATTTCTTGTTTGCTTAGGTAATATTATATCCTTCTGGAGTCTTTGATGGAGTTGAAGAATGGATAGATAGTTATAGTTTTCCTTAGTTATGATAAAAGATAAAGTAGATATAAATATTGTAACTGTAATTCTTGCTTGAGAACTGTTTTGTTATATGTAATTTTACTATGTTAAAGTTAAAGCCTTTCTTTTTTGTTTAAACAGAAAAAGGGGAAATGATGTGGGAGTGATTTCTTATTAATAAAGAAACTGCCTAGACCCATTTGTTAGGCCAACCCTTAGGTGGGCGGAGAAAACAGAACAGAATGCTGGGAGAAAGAAGCTGAGTCAAGGAGTCGCCATGATTCTCCCACTCCAGGCAGACGCAGGTTAAGATCATTCCTGGTAAGCCAGCTCGTGGGCTACATAGATTATGAGAAATGGGCTAGTCCAGGTGCGAGAGTTAGCTGAGAAAAGGCTAGATATAATGGGCCAAGTGGTGTTTAAAAGAATACAGTTTCCGTGTAATTATTTCGGGGCATAAGCTAGAGCTAGCCATGTGGGCGGCCGGGTGCCAGGGATGCAGCCCTGCCGCTCCTATTTCAACATTAGTGTACTAATATTAATATAGTACTATATTACTACTTTGTCAATTAATTGAAAAAGTAAAATAGATCTTGGTGTGATAAAAAGATATCACGAATAAATATCAATGAGAAGCAAAGTATAAATATGGGCTGACAAAATGGTTCAGTGGATAAAGGTACTTGCTACCAAGACTGATGACCTGAGTTCAATCCCACGGACCCATGTAGATGGAGAGAACAAATGTCATAATTTGTACTCTGGCTTCCACATGGATGCTATGGCACATGAGTACACCCCTCCAGTAAATAAATGTAATACAAACTTAAGAAGGATAACATGGAAAGATGGATATGAAAGTCATCAAGGTGTTCATCATACAGAATGCAGCATATAAAATCAACTAAATGAATTCTGAAGTGTTATGCAAATATATCTGAAGATTGAGATTAAAATAGATAATTTCCTTGGGAAATATGTCACCAAAATTAACTCAATGTGCAAACAATTTGAATAAACAGAACAGAAATGGCAACGAAAAGCTCCCATCATCAAAAGTTAGCAGACCCAAAGGTTTAGAGGCTTGTTTTCTCAAACTTTCTAATAACAGTGATATCCTATGTACATTAAAGTATTTCAGAGCATAGAAAATATGAGTTTACTACAAAATCTATTATGCAACATAAGCTAAATTGGCATAAAATTAGCATTCACAAAAAATAAATCCTTAATGGTCATGGTGGTACACACCTTTGATCCCAATACTTGGGAGACAAGAACAGTTTTAGGGAAGTCCGGCCTACATAGCCAGCTTCAGGGCCAACTATGGCTCCATACTGAGACCATGTCTCTAAAAAAGCAAAAGAAATTCTGAAATCAATGTTATTTTAACACAGACACAGAGAACCTTGCTAAACTGTTTAGTCAAATTATCAAAATAGAACATTAATGATATTATAGCCAGATTCATTTTACAATGCCCTGTCTTATACATGATTTTAGTAGAATTGCTCTGAGTTTATCTCTGTTTAATTTTATCTTGGCTGTCAGCTTGCTATATATTGTTTTTATTATGTTTAGATATGCTCCTTGTATCTATGAGCTCACCAAGACTTTTTTAATGAAAGAGTGTTGGATTTTGTCAAAGGCTTTTAAAGCATCTAATGAGATGACCATGTGGTATTTTTTCTTTTAGTTTGTTTATATTATGGGTTGACAGATTTTCATATGTTGAACCATCCCTGCATCTCTGGGATGAAGCCTACTTGGTCATGGTGGATGGTATTTTGGATGTATTCGTGGATTCAGTTTATCAGTATTTTATTGAGTATTTTTGCATCTATGTTCACGAGTGCAATTGATCTGTAATTCTCTTTCTTTGTTGGGTTTTTTTGTAGTTTGGGTATCAGGGTGTCTGTGGCCTCATAGAAAGAATTTGGCAATGCTTCTTCTGTTTCTGGAATTCCAATAATTCTTTAATAAAATTTACTATATTAGTAAATAAAAAGCCACACAATCTGAAGATATGAAAGTCATTGTATCAAAGTTAACTTTTGATAATTTTAAAAATTAACTCACTATTAATTTTTAAAAAGAATTGTTCCCATTTCAGTTAGAACTCTGTGTGTGCACTCTACTACTGAGCTATATCTTCATCCTTTCAACCTAGAAACTTAATAAAATTTCTTTAGTTTAATAAAGGACATCCTTCTGAAATCAATAGTAATAAAATATGGGAGGCATCTCTATTAAATTTAGGAGTAGGACTAAAAGGCCTACTCCTATTGCTATTATTCAATATTACTTCAAGGTTTCAAGATCATGAAGTAATAAACACACAAAAGAAAAGAAGATTACTTATTAGGAAGGGCCAAAATTCTTAGCACTGAAAATTAAGCACTCTTTATTTAGGACACCAAAAGTGCTAGTATAAGGTGGAACAATCAGTCAACCAGTGTTGTGGCCACAACAAAATGCAAGAAACCCAAATCAAGAGATTTGCACTTATACCAATAAATAACTGAAAAAATGTAAAGAAAAACATCTCAGTCATTTTTGCCACAAAATGCATTATGAAAAAAATCAATAAGAAATATTTAAGACCTATGTGATGGTTAGCTTTTTGTCAGCCTGACACAATCTAAAGTCATCTGCTAGGAGGGAACCCCAATTGGAGAAAATTTCTCCATAAGATCAGGCTGTAGGGAGGCAAGCCTCTAAGGCATTTTCTTATTTAGTGATTGCTGGGGGAGGGCCCAGCCTATTGTAGGTGGGAATACCCTGGAGCTGGTGGTCCTGGGTTCTGGAAGGAAGCAGGCTGAGCAAACTATGATGACCAAGTCAGTGCCCTGACTTCCATTGATAATGGACTGTAACATGAAATGTAAGAAATAAACCCTTTCCTCCTCAAGTACCTTTTGGTCATGGTGTTCCATCACAACAATAGAAATCCTAACTAGGACAATGTACAGGATCAAAATCATAAATGCTTGCTAAAGGACATCTAAAAAGTCAGATAACTATAATGGATATTAAAAAGAAAAATTTAAAGTCTCACCAGATTTCAAAATGTACTATAAAGGTACACTAATTCAAATAGACATAGTTGTAATAACAAAAAGTAAAATAAAGAACTGCTCCCACATATGCACATGAAAATTCAGGGTATGAAAAGTACAATACAATAAGAACAGACCATGCAATAGTTTTCAATGAAAGTTTTTAGTTGGAAAATATTGATATCATATATAACAAAATCTTCCAGGTATATTAACCTGTATGCTAAATGTTAAAATGAAAACTATCATCAGTACTGTGAGCTTATAAAAACTAGGTACTTTTATAATTTGTATAATTTTAGCTAGAGAAAGGCTTAAGTTTTAAATGAAAACCAGTCATTATGAAAGAAAAAGGAAAGACTTGACTATGTAAAATCTGTAATTTGAAGACTCTGACAGACATCATAAAACATGAACAATAACGAGGAAGAAATGATAGGTTACAAATATAATTGTCAAAGAAATGCTACTACCTGGGAGGGTAAACTCTACAGGAGCAGTACTGAGCCAGTGACCTGGGCCAGATCTTGCCTGAGGCAGCAAACTTCACAGAAGCAGGACTGAGCCAGCATCTAGGCCAGAGCAGACCTGAGGTAACAAACTCCAGAGGAGCAGGACTGAGCCAGCAACTTGGGCTGGAGTGGGCCTGGGACAGTGAACTCCATGGGAACAGGAGCAGATCTATACCAGGGATATTTGTGGGTACAGGACTGGGCCAGCGACCTAGGCTGGAGCATGCCTGAAGAGGCGAGCTCCACAGGACCAGGACTGAGCTGGCAACCTAGGCCACAGTGTGACTGAGACAGCAAACTTCAATGTCATAGAGCAAACCCCAGGAGTGCTGGGCAACCTCCAGGAACATGGAGTGACCAACAGGGTGACTGGAACCATGGCACTGACTACAGTACGATGAGCATCCATCTGAGCCTTGGAGCTACTGGCATCTGGAAGACTGATCACCAGAGTCACAGGCAGCTACTGGCATCTGGAAGACTGATCACCAGAGTCACAGGCAGCTACTGGCATCTGGAAGACTGATCACCAGAGTCACAGGCAGCCCCAATTACACCAATTAGAGGAAAAGATGAGGTAAGAACATACGCAATACCACAAAGAGCAACACGACACCAGTAAAATCTAGTGACTCTATAGCAGCAAGACTTGAACAACAAATATAGATGTAGCAGAAGAAAATGACCTAAAAAGTAACTTCAGGAGAATGATTGAGGTCCTTAAAGAGAATATGAGAAATTCCCTCAAAGAAATGGGAAAAAAGACAAACAAAAAATAGAAGACATCAACAAATCGCTTAAAGAAAACCAAGAAAAAGCAATCAAACATATGAAAGAAAATATTCAATATTCAACTACCCATATATCAGTGCACTCAAGAAAGCTGCTTCTTGCAGTGGGCAGTTATTAATATAGAAACCTACATGTGGTCAATAGGTAGAGACTTTGGAGTGTTAAGCTTAAGTGGGATGTTTATATCACACCCTACTTCACAAGGCTTGGAGATCAATGCAGAGGAGGAGACAGAAGCATTGTAAGATACAAAGGTCATGGAAACTGTTTTTCAGATGCAACATAGAAGGTGTACATAGGAACTCACAGTGATTATGATAGTATGCGCAGGACCCATAAAAGTCAAACCAGACACAATCCTAGGAGGTAGACACAAAGCCTTATTCCTAGCTGAGGAGCTAGCATTTGATGAGTACTGGGAGGGGCAATGACAGTTTTCTAGTATGTTGACTGTATTCCAGGGCAAGCCCCATTCCAAGGATTACTCAGCCAGAAAAACTGGACTCAGTGGGTTTAAAAGAGACACAGCACATGAAGATAAGTGGATCGGGAGGTGGGAAGAATTTCAGAGGAGTTGGTGAAGGGGAATGAACATGATTAAAATACATTGTATGAAATTCTCAAAGAATTAATTATATCATGGTATATACTTTGTGCACTAAAAGAGTGAGTTAGATCTAATTATACTGATATGCAATGATCATTATATATTTGAATGACTGGTATAATGTGTGATCTCATTTTCAAAATCTATCTTCTCTTTCTCCACCAGCCTGAATATGTTTTATGATCTTACACAGTAAAAAGAAATGTAAGGATGCACTTGAAACATTTTACCATAGTTACTTGGGGTAAGAAAACTTCATTTTTGAGATATTTCTGTAATGCTTGAATTGTCTGTAATAAATGTATGTAACCAATATTTTAAGTTAATATTTTGAAGCAAAAACAAAGGTTCTCTGTCCCATGTCACAGTAACATTGCTGAATTATTTAATTGAAATCTAAACTAGGATCGTCAGAAATGTTAATTTTCCTAGATTGCATCTTTGAAGACTCAGGTTTTGTTTTTTGTTTGTTTTTTTTTTAATTTTCGAGACAGGGTTTCTCCGTAGATTTTGGTTCCTGTCCTGGAACAAGCTCTTGTAGACCAGGCCGGCCTCGAACTCACAGAGATCCCCCCTGCCTCTGCCTCCCGAGTGCTGGGATTAAAGGCGTGCACCACCACCGCCCGGCAGTTTTGTTTTGTTTTGTTTCGTTTTTCGAGACAGGGTTTCCCTGTGTAACAGCTCTGGCTGTCCTGGAACTCACTCTGTAGATCAGGCTGCCTTGGAACTCACAGAGATCCACTTGCCTCTGCCTCCCCAGTGCTGGAATTAAAGGTGTGTGTCACCACTGGCCAGCAGAGGACCCAGTTTTTAAGTGAGGAGGTTTATAAAACAATAAATCATAATGATAAAAATTAAACAGTGTAGAAGATTATAAACAGCAAAGTAAAATTCTTCACCTTGGGATCAGTGATCTAGTAATCTCACTGACCAGAGGAAACCAATATTAGCAGCTACCTACGGAATCATAGCAATGCTTTAAGAGTGAATTCTGTTTTATACGCTTTTAATTTTCTTTTAAGTATTACAGAGAAATAATATTTATTAGAAGCATTTGCTATTATGAGAGCTATCTTCTAATTTTAATTTTTAATTATGTGTATATGGTTTGAGTGCATTTGAGTGTAATGCCCATGGAAGCCAGAAGAGGGTGCTGGATTCACTGTAGCTGGAGTTCTAGAAGGTTGTGAGCTGCTGGGTACATGTGCTAGGAAGCTTGGGTCCTTGTGAAGAGCAGTACAAGTTCTTAATCAATGCGCCATCTCTCCAGCCCAAGCTATTCTTAACTGAACCACAGATGTTTGTTGCTCAAATGCTAATTCAGTACTGCTCCACAGTACAGTTGAAGGTCAAATAACAGAATCACACTGAAATAAACACAAGCATTCAGCCAGAAGCAAACAACTATTTCTCCTCTAAAAACTTACAAGGCCCGAACCTAGCTCTGTAAGTTACCGTCTTTCATTTTATTCACATGGAAAGTTATCTTTTAAGAAGAGAGAGCAAAGTTCCTTGAGGGTCCCCCACCCCCTGCCCCAGGTGATACTCACCACATTCTGCTTTGTTGTTTCCTCCAGGGTCTGGATCACATACAACCGATTTCGACAGCGCATGCTGTGTATATCTTCATAGCGGATACTACCATATTTCTGCAAGAAAGGATTGCAGTGGCTACTCATTCATAATAAATATCCACTTCTCTTACAATTGAATTTCATCAGACTCAATTCTCTGAGGCCTTGATTCTATTTCTATCAGTGACTTTGCACATTTCCATCTCAGTGTTTTAAATATGTTCACTAGAGAAAATTGTATCTATCTACAGTGTGTCTTGAGTAAGAACACTGGTCAAAGTCTTAGTTTGTGAAGGAAAATCATTTTTTAACTTTTTCTAGAGTGAGACATATTTAGACGTGGTCATCATTTGTGAAAGCAAGTGAATTTAATATCATTTAATGAAAAACAAGTTGAGGCAGAGGAAATTACACAACCTAAGGTCAATTCACAGAACTCAATATTATAGTAAAGTTAGATTTTAAGTTGTTACTTTGTTCGCATTGCTGTTCTTAATATACAAGAATGCCATGCAATTATTTATAATATTTAAATATGCTAAGTAATCATATTTATGGTACATAAAACTTACCTCATTGGATTCTCTAATCAAATCTGTAATATCCACTTTAGTGTGACTGCTTTTTTCATTATTGATATTTGAACCCTGCTGAACATTTGAAGGCAATGGGCTGTCCTTATTAATGACATTGTCAAAGAACCTATCCAAAATGACAATAACATAAGAATTAGTGCAACTAAAATAGTTGTAGCAGAGAACAGCACAGCTAATGGTTCCTAAGTCAGTCAGAGGTCAATTTTAAATGAGAACACGAGGGAAGGAGTATGAAGAAGAATCAAAAGATGGTTGGGAATTCCGAAAGTGGATAGAAGGATTAGATGCATGGCAGTGAAAAAGAACATGCGGGAAGTGAACAGGTTCAGAGCACACTTTGCAAATAGTCCAAACCCATCCAGAATGGACTGAATATCAGCTCTATAGAGGCTTGAAAGGGGAAACCAGTTTTCAAAAGGAAAACTGAGGCCTTATCTTTAGAGTTCCAGAGGCCAAAGGGAGATGTATATATTATTCTGTACAGAATGGGGTTTGATGAAGCATTACAACAGTTGCCAATTCATTTTCATTCACTTAACTCACACACATGTATGTGTAATACATCTAGTACTCAAAGCCCCATGTGCCCCAATACAAAGTAGCATTCATACAAAATATACCAGGAAAATAAAATTCAACCTACCTTACTGATATCACCTGGAAAGCAGGATAATTTCCCCTACTGGATACTTGGTTACTAACTAGCTCTTTGCCCCTCACATTACTTTCTATATAGACATTCTAGTTTAAAGTAGAATTGCTAATGTTAGGATTTACTGAATTAATGATGTTAGCACAAATATGAAAGGAACCTAACTGTTCTCATCAGAGTGATATACTTTTGCTGTACTCTATTTAAAGACAAAGGGCAGGACTTTGGGCCTAGCCCTTTCTTTCAACCAGTTCTATGACTTAAAGCCAATTGCTTGAAGTTTCTAGGACTCAGTTTCCTCACTGGTAAGTTAAGCAGACTGAACAATGTAATCACTCCTATCTCCACTGGATTTAAAATTTTTACTTATGTGTATGTCTGTCCATATAACATACATGTTGGAATGCCCATGGAGGCAAGAAGAGGCTATTGAACCCTTGAGTTGGATAGCAGCCTGACATGGGTGCTGGGAACCGAACTCATTTGAGATAGCAGCAAACATTCTCAATTGCTAACCCATCTCCCCCCCGCCTACCTCCAGATTTAAATGCTAGAGTTCTTACAATACCTGTTTAGTGCTGTCACAGCTTCCGCATCATCTTTACACGTCAGAAGTTTGTCTAAATTATAGTCAAGTATTGCCAATCCCAGCTGTAAAATGGCCTTTATCCCGTCATAGAAGAAACAGTCCACCACGTTCACTGCGCTTTCAATAGGCAGCACACTAATGAAGAGTGTGAGGAACCACGAGAGAGAAACCGAGGAAAAGAAGGTCATATCGGTCATGTGTTCCGTCAGCTGAGGAAGGTGATCCCTAATAAGTTCTTCAAACACTGCCTGATCCACCAAGGCACCTGGAAAACATTAAAGCAAGTTAAAAAAACGACCACCTCCTGAAAAGCTTTCTTTATGCCTCTGCTCCATTTTCATCCGCTTCCTGGTACAGCTCAGCTCAATTCCTTCAAACAGGAGCCCTTTATTGCCTTCCTAGAATTTGCACATGTCTGCAGCTGCGAGTTGAGTGTCATGAACCTAAGAACACTTGAGAAATTCCATTTTAATTCATTTGAGGAGTTCCTGAGTCCTTCTTACAGTCAGAGACATGCACTAGATACTACTAATGAGGTGAGATCATCTTCAAAGAATTTATTACCTTTTGTGGTGGTAGGATGGAACTCAGGGCCTGTGCATACCAGACAAACATGCTATCACTCAGCTATATAGCCTTAGTGCAAAAAGAATTCAATCTTGATAGAAGTAAAAATAAACGTACATAGAACTTACGACAAAAGTCAACATAATCAAGACCTAGTCACAGCACTGAAAACTTAAGAAGGTACAAAGGGTAGATTACCTATAGGTATTAAAATGGGATCACAGATGCTTATATATATGATAACTAAAGACAATGCCACATAATTAACAAAGAAAAATTTGATTCATTTTCTATGTGAACCCATCCAAATATAGAAACTTTAAGTTGATTAAAATCTCCCTCCCATCAAGAAACTATTAAAATTTCCTTAGTAGTTCTCGATGTCTCAAATCATTATTATTTTGGCAATCTAGTGTTTATAAACACAAATTAAAATTTCATTTTCATTAAAAAGCAAGCCAGGTCCTTAATTTTGAAAAAGTAACAAACATTTTTCCAAGTACACATCCAATATTCAAAGATCTTTGCCCTAGAGTATCAGTCAATGTGACATTTTGACATGGCTTACGTTTTATGTCTTTTTCAATCTAATTTACCAACTCTTCAGTTTGACTGGCAATTTAATAGGTAAGAAGTCTGGGTCATCTCAGCAATTGGGAGGCCGAGGCTATGCACCCTGAGCTATACAGCTGGACCTTGTCTCAACAAGCAAAAGTCCCCCAGATTCACAAACAAAATCACTCTCCTACGAAATAGACAATAGACATTAACATAGTTTAGAAAAGACTAAGTCTTCTGATGTTGAAAAAATTTCTTAGGTTAGAAACTAAAGTATTCTTCAATTCATGTATTAATAATATTTAGAGTTAAGACCTTCCGGAAGTGATTGGTTCACAAGGTCTCTGCCTTAATGAATAGATTAGTTAATGCATGGATTAAGGTAAATTTTCATGGAAGCAGATTTATTATATAAAGAAAGCTAATTCTACTGTGCTTGCTGTCTGGCCATATGATATCCTATGCCACATTATTATGATGTAGTAAGACCCTGCCAACATGCTGAGCAGATGTTGGCACCATGCTCTTGGACTTCCCTGCCTCTTATCACTAATTAAAACAATATAAATTACTGTCTGTGCCATTTGGCGATGCAGCAGAAATAGATGAAGCCAGTGCTCATGTGTAGATATATGTATGCGTGCTTATATGTAAGTATTCTTTTTGTATTTCTTTTTTACCAATGATTCGGCGATTAAAATAGTCAGGCAGCATTCGTTCACATACAGCAACCAGAAGCCAAAAAGCTTCTTCTTCTTTTGCATATAGAAGCAATACTGAAGTCAAAATGTTCATCGCCTAAATTTCCCAGAAAAGAAACAAAAAAGTGGTTATTGCTTAGGTAATAACTGCACTTCTTATTCAAGCATAGAACTTTTGACTAGCAATAATGATAAGTGAGTGATAATAAAGGAAATATGAGGACTTGAAGTTAATCCAAAGTAAAGCAATGTATAGTTAGGTTAACATTTGCTAGCCAGGTATTTTATACAGCAATATTAAAGGAAAATGAAGCAGTAATATCATGGATATAAAGCACCATAAATAAAAACCAATTAGGCTGATTTCAATGCGTTAAAATGTCAATTATTGAGTCTTTAAAATAAAACACATAATTGTGGATGATATTCTAATATTGGAGAAAACAACCTTTATAACTATTTCCTGGAGATTATCCCTTAGATACCAAATCAAATCAATCACTTCATTAATTCACAAAATTTAACACCACCTCCCTATTAAATACTTTGTTTTCTTAGATATTCTGATTCTCATCACTGCAGAAACTCTTTATCCGGTACATGCAATTTTGATTCAAATTCTAGATTTTCTACTAACAAATGATTTTTACATATATTCTTTCTTTTCCATTGCATTGCTACCTAACTTCCTGTTTATATTGGACAGATGAGAAAGGGCTTGGAGTTCTTTCAAAGTACCATTTGTAGAGTACTGTCATTATTCAATCTGTCTGGTACTCCTCTGGAAGACTACATTTACAAAGCTGTCTTTACTTGACCTGACGCAGAGTTCATCTAGCACAAAAGCCTTTTCTCTGGAGTGTTTCTTAAAAATAATCAGAGGTGGCTATTGAGCATGTGGCTGCCCGAGACAATGGCTAACAGCTGGGATGAACAAGAAATTAACAAAAACATTTGAGGAAAATCTGGGGGCTTTGAAAAACTCTAGCATATCTTTAGCAATCTAGAAGCCCATGTTCATGCACATTGCTTTAGACACATCTATAGCTTTATGTACACTTTTTCTGAGCTACATGGGCTGAAAGCCAGGGCTTTGTATATGCTTGGCAAGCACTGTAACACTGAACTATATTCCAGCCTGTACATATGTTAAGAAAGAATAAGACCAAGCGCTCATCACTGGCTAAATTTTGGGCTTTTGGCAATCATAAACTGGTAGGGAATAGAAAATGAAAAGAAAAGAAAGTTCAGTATCATCAGTATTACTCAGCTGTGAACTCTGTGAACTACAATAATGGCTGGCCCTGCAAGACATTGCCCATTGGTGCAACAGTGGAACAAATGCTGTGGGAGTAACCACCCACTTTCTGATCATATGTTTATGGCCCATTCCACAAAAAGAGACCTATACCTGAAACCACTATCAGGTCAAGAATCTATAGCTGGAGATATCATAGATCCTAGTAGAGAATCTACTACTATTATTCTGTCAAATGAACATGGTATTAAACCAATGCCTAATGATATCATACCCATACATTAAAGTATCTCCTAATCCTCATCAGAGAAACTTTGCAGTAGATGATGATCAACACAGAGAACTGCAATTAGCCAAAGTGCAGAGAATAAGAGATTATAGAATATTAAGGCATAATGGAAGCATATATACTGCACCACCTCCTCCAAAAGCTCAGGCATCATTGCAGAAGAGGGTACGGAACAAGGGTAAGAGGCAGAGGTGATGAACAACTACACGGAAACAGTGTCTTCTGGATACAGCAGGGCATCTGCAAATATGTACTCACAGTGGTTGTGATAGGATGTACAAGACATAATCAAGCTTAAGGCAGCCCAAATCCTAGCGCATATAGGGTAGTTGGGCATAAAGTTCCACAAAATTCCAACCCTCTTTGAGTGGCTATGGGTAATTCTTAGCTGCTTGGAGAGGAAGGGTCAATTTTCTCTATGAATGCATCCCTTGATATGCCTACCATGCTGCAGTGGGAGGCCACACATCCAAGAATATTTAAGCAGCACAAATTGGCCTTGATGGGGCAGGGGAAGAAAATAGAATACAAAGTTGGGTAGGAAGGGAAAGAGGGTGAATCTGGGAAGAGTTGGGGCAGGGGGGTCAAAATGATTAAGACATGTTGTACAAATTTCTCGAAAGATTAATGAAAACATATATTAAAAAGAAATTTTAACAAATAAGTTAGGATCACCAAAATATTAAAAAATTATCTAAAATTATGTACATTTAGGTACCCTAACTAAAAAGATAAAAAAGAGAGAGTGAACAACAATTATTGCCACCTGAAAAGAGGTACATTGCAAACAACCATATGTTAACAAATTCGATAAGATGGACAATTGTTTTTGAAAAAATGCCACCTACTAAAACCAGTTCTAGAGGAAGGAAAAATCAGAATGGATATACAATAAGAGATTAAAATAGTAATGGAAACACTTTTTACAAAGATAATGAAGAACAGATGGCTTTATTGGGACATTCTACTAAATATTTAAAGAAGTAATACCAGTCCTTCACAAACCATGTAAAATCTAAGAGCAAGAATCATTATCCAACTCATTCTAAAAAAATCCTGACACCAAAATTAGAGAAAGGTGTTATGAGACAACTATACAGTAATGTATTTTTTAAATATGAATGTAAAATCCCCCCCAAACAATAAGAAACCAAACTAGAGAGCATGCAAAAATAAATACTAAGAGCAACTGGTATTTATCCTGGAAATGCAAATGGAGTGCAAAATATGAAAACCAATTAATGAAATATTTCATTTTAATAAAAATCATATAATAATGTCAGTGCACACAAAGAAAAAATATCTGACAAAATTTCATGAGGCCTCAGCCTTACACAAAGAACTACTGGCAAGTGAGGAAATTGGGAATAGGAGAGGTGGTCCTCCCCAGGGAGGAGATATCAGTGGTTATCCAGTACCAATGGTCAGTCCTGAAAACATGCATATGAGTAAATTATATGGACTGAATTGATTATATTTAGGAAAATATATGCATATACATATATACATGCAATAACAAGTAGTGACAACAGAGGTCATGAATTTGAAGGAGAGTGGAGGGGTATGAGAGAGTAGTTTTAGAGAGGGGAAAGAGAAGGGAGAAATTGCAATTAAATTATAATATCAAAATATTAAAAATCCAATACTCCTTTTCCTGCTTTGATTTTCTGAGACAGAGTCTCAGTATGCAGCCCAGGCTAGACTTGTATTCAAGACAGCCCTACCCTAGCCCCTAAGTGTTAGGATTGCAGGTGGGTTTCACTGCACTCACATCTATACTCCTTCTCAGAAGCTAGAAATAGAAAGGAAATTCTTCAACCTGATAATCTACACAAACCCTCCACAGTTCACTGTATACTTTATGACAAAAGGGTGGCTCTCCCTAAGATAAATAACAAATCACATGTGCTGGGGTACACTTGTAATCCCCGCTGCTCAAGAGGACGGAGTGAGAGGATCACTGAAGCCCAGGAGAACGAGACAAGCCAGGAAAATAATGAGATGCCAGCTCAACAAAGTTAAATAATAATATTAACAATTCCATTTAGCATTATATCGAAGGTATATATCCATTTAGGCAAGAAAAAAGGAAGAACAGTATTCAGATTGGAATCAAGAAAAATGTCACTATTCAGATTCCATGATTTCTTAATATGGTGGGCTAAAAGAAAATGGCCCCAAAGGCAGTGGCCTATTAGAAGTTGGGACCTTGTTGGAGGAAGTGTGGTCTTGTTGGAGGAAGTGTGTCATTGTAGAGGCAAGAGTTGAGGTCTTACACATGCCCAAGATACCACCCAGTGTCTTAGACCACTTCCTGTCACCTTCTGATCAAGATGTGATAAGCTTCATTTCTGCCTACATGCCGCCATTTCCTGCCATGGTGATAATGGATTGAACCTCTGAAAATGTAAGCCACCCCAATTAAGTATGTTCCTTTTTTAAGAGTTGCTGTAGTTATGGTGTCTCTTTACAGCTATAGAAACCCCAAGACACATATATTGAAACTTGAAAGAAATCTACAAATGGTCTTCTGAAACCAACATAAGCTGAGCACGGCTAAAGAAGACAAGATTAGTATATAGAAAGATGAATTTGTATTTTAATATGCTAGCAAGAACTAATAAAAAGAGATAAAAATGCATTTACTATAATCTCAAAAGGATTAAAATACTGAGAAACAAAATTATCATCAAAAGAAGTTTTAAGATTTTACATTGACTTGGGAGGCAGAGGCAGGTGAATCTCTGTGAGTTTGAGGCCAGCCTGTTCTATAGAGCAAGTTCCAGGACAGCCAGAACTGCTACATAGAGAAACCCTGTCTCAAAAAAGCCAAAAAGAAAGAATTTACATTGAAAGCTATCTAATATCTTAAAAGAAGAAGAAACTAGAGATCTACTAAATAAAGAAGGAAACAACCTGTGTTTATAGTTTGAGAAATTTAATATTGTTACTATGCAATATTCCCCAAGTTGATCTGCAGAGTCCATGTAATGGCTATCAAAATCTTAGTTTTACTTCTAAGATGACAGTATATTTTCAACCCATAGCCTAAGCCCCTTAATAATCCCACAAAAGAGAACTGTCTACTGACTTAAATGATTGTTTTTCCTCATCTAATAAATAATAGTCTGTAATACTTCAGCTATTATCTGCTTGTGTTTAGTAGCAGGCAACTACCCAGTTAACACAGTGTACCCCTAAAGGATTTTTACCAAGGACTCCCCCATTGCCTCGAAAATAAAATTCACACCCCTGACCAACCCCAAACTACCCAGTGCTTTCTTCAAATAAATTATTGCATTATTCATCTTCTCCTTTATTAAATAGTACATGAGTACCTGGCCCTATGCATATTTTTTATTTCCCTCTATTTGTATTGGGCTGCACCAATCCTTCCACTTAGAAAGTTCTCTAATTCCATTTCTATATGTCCCAGATTCATAAACTGCCAAGACCTGCAAATGCTACCTCTTCCATGAAGCCTTCCCTGATCCTCCCAGGTGAAAATAATTTATTATAAATCCTGACCATACTTAGTATTCATCTAATAGTTTGTCTCTTTGGATTTTCAATTTCCCAATGAATATTCATTTAACTACCTATTGTCTGCATATGCATATGGACACATGCGTATGGGTGTGCTCTTCTGTTGCAGGCACATGTGAAGGCCAAAGATCGATGTTGTGAGTACTTCCTCAATTATTATTCCATTTTATTTATTTATTTATTTATCTATTTGTTTGTTTGTTTATTTTTGAGACACGGTTTATTCACTGAACCCAAAGCTTGCTGTATCAGCTAGACTGGCTGGATAGCAAGCCCTCAGGATCCACCTCTCCCCAGCACTAGACTTGCAGATGCACTCTGCCATACCTGGATTTTCTTACATTGATGCTAGAGATTCAGACTCAGGCTCTCCTGTTTGTACTACAAGCATGTTACCCACTTAGCTTTACTTCCTCAGACCTGATCCATATATTTTTGCTGATATGATCTTTATATGATATATCTTTATATAGCCTTAAATATGTGACACAGTGTCTTTTACAGAACAATAATCCAGTTGTTAAACGAAAAGAAAGTGGTTAGAAACTCTTGGTGCTCTTTAGAGGACCTGAGTTCAGTTTTCAGTGCCCATGTTGGGCAGCTTACAGCTGTCTGTAGCTCCAATTCCAGGACATCCAGTGCCCTATTCTGACCTCCATGTGGCAAATATCCACACAGAGATACACACATATGGATAAATAAAAACAAATATTAAAAAAGAAAATAGTAAATATATCAGTAGTTAAAAATGCTCCCACTATCAACCTACTTATTTTAATAATATCCGCTATCAATCTCAGCTCTCATTATCATATGTCCCAAAATTCGAGAGTTGAATTTGATAATAACATTTGAAATATGCACATAATATTTGAGATCACAGTGAAGTTATACCTGGCAGTATCCTATTTTAGGATTCCTATATGCATAAGCTGTCAGTACCCGCCTCAGAGCAGATATGCCAGTATCACTCTGAAAGGCTGGGTGCTCAGGCAGAGAGCGGCGTAAATCACGTTCAATTTCTTCAGTAGCCAGGTTGCAGGTCCCTAAGGATTGTTCAACTACTTCAGCATAATAACCAGGATTAGTAGCCATGTCATTAACAGCACCTGCAAGGACAATAACATCCACATTCAAACTGAACAATAAAACACAGCTGAGATCTGCAGATAGTGACACATTTGTATTTTATTACCTTAAGGTTTAGGTTTATGCTCTAATAATATCCGAATACACAAAAACAAAGAAAATGAAGAAAAAGGGAAACATAACACGAGTCTACACCAAGTTATTATTTATCAGAGAATAACATTTTAATTAAGTTTTTTCTTTTAATTTTCTCTTATTGGTATAGATATGAACACTATATCCACCAACTATACACATCTTGCCTACTAAATTAATCTTGTCAGACAGTAGATATGTAGATATTTAGGCAAGTACATATAAATATAGTTTTTTTCCCTTTTTGACTAGTCTCAACTTATATCCTGGCCATCTTTGTGCATAGAACATAACGACTAGAAGCGGCATACTTAACGTCTGCCTGTTAAATGAATAAAGCAAATAATGTAATACCTGAGAAAAGCATCCAGAGCTCTCCCCGCAATGTCTCTGGAATCCCTCTTACAACTAGATCTCGGGTTTTCTTTGTCCGGAACATGCTAACACCACGCCCACATTCAGAAAATAAGATGTTCCAAGATTGTTCCTTCATCTTTTCTTTCAACTGTGATAGAAAAAATCAAAGTAAAGAGTGAAAAATTAATCCCTTTAAAATAATTTGCTCATCCTATTTACCATGAAATCATTTATGCAGACCAAAACCTTACAAAATAAAAAATCATATTCACATTGTAAAATACTAGACCTTTAACATAAAAACTTAAACCCACACAAACTTAACTGATGTAAGAGGTGAAATATGCTATGAATATGTTTTATTGCCATTGGTTAATAAAGAAGCTGCTTTCAGCCAATGGCTTAACAGAGTAAAGCCAGGATGAAACAGATATATAGAGAGAGTAGGCGGAGTCAGGGAGAAGCCATGTAGCTGCCCCCAGAGAAAGTAGCAAGCTGCCAGCTGAAACTTTGCCAGTACGCCACGACCTTGTGGTGTTGCACAGAATAATAGAAATGGGTTAGTTTAAGATATAAGAGCTAGCTAGCAATGTGCTTAAGCTATTGGCCAAGCAGTGTTTTAATTAATACAGATTTCTGTGTGGTTATTTCAGGAGTCTGGTCAGCCTGGAAATGAACAAGCGGCCTCTACCAACACCAAACAGTTTTAATTTACTATCATTACTAGTTAAACTTCTAAAAATTGCAAAAGTCTAACACCTAGGAGGCAAAAGCTCCAAACTACCGTTTTTTCCAAATCAACTTGGTTTTATCACAAATTATTAGAAATCTAAGCGACTAAGACTCAATAACCACTATTATCACTATTGATAATGGTCTGAGTGTCGTTGAGCCCAACTAGACATACTTCAAACCTCAAAAGTAAATCTTTCTGTTCTGATACCATCCAGTATAGCGGTTCTCAACCTATTGGTCACAACCCCCTTAGGGGTTAGAGGTCGAATGACTCTTTCACAGGGGTCACCTAAAACCACCAAAAAACACAGATATTTACATTCTGACTTATAACAGAGGCAGAATTACATTTATGAAGTATCAACAAAACAATTTGATGGTTGTGGGTCATCAGTATTAAAGGGTCACAACATTAGGAAGGTTGAGGACCCACTGATCTAGTATGTTCTAAGATTTTTTTCATTGACTGTTCCAATCCATAGATTTAATTATTTTGTTTCCTTACCATTTTAGAATCCAGATTCTCCAAATTTTGAGGGTGAAACACTGTCATTAAAGCTTCAGTGTTCACTGTTTTGCTGCATTCTTTTTGGCAGGTCAAAGGTTGCTCCTCAAAATTATCAGCTGGGCCTGTAGAGTCAGAGCTAACAGCAACCTGGAAAGGAAAGTCAAAATGTGATTGCCCTCAGTGGATGTTCACAGGTTTCATTAAGAAAAATGTGTTGCCGGGCAGTGGTGGCACACACTTTAATCTCAGCAATTGGGAAGCAGAAGCAGGCAGATCTCGGTGAGTTTGAGGCCAGCCTGGTCTACAAAGCAAGTCCCAGGCTAATCACAGCTGCTACATAGAGAAACCCTGTCTTGAAAAACAAAAACAAAACCAAAAACACAAAAAAAACCCCAAAAAACAAAAAAGGAAAGAAAAATGTGTTAATGTTCTGTCTGGTATTCATAAGCCACAATCTACGGATATATTAAATATTAAGGAAATGTCTCAGAAGCATTATTTTCTTGCCAAAATTAAGGCTGTCAGAATCTCAGTGAGTCCATTCCTCAACAAAAGCAACAAAATACTGTCAACCACAAATCATTTTAGAACACCACAAGCTAACCAAAGGCAAAGAATGACTTTAAAGAATTTAATCAAGGAAAACTAATGCAGGATGAAGATACACTCAGTGGAAGTGTGACTCTCCAGCAAGCTTAAACAGCTGGTGTTCCATCCCCAGCACATACAGAAAAGGAGGGGAAGCAGAAGGAAGTTTCCATCCCCAGCACATACAGAAAAGGAGGGGGAGCGGAAGGAAGCATCCATCCCCAGCACATACAGAAAAGGAGGGGGAGCAGAAGGAAGCTTCCATCCCCAGCACATACAGAAAAGGAGGGGAAGCAGAAGGAAGCTTCCATCCCCAGCACATACAGAAAAGGAGGGGGAGCAGAAGGAAGCTTCCATCCCCAGCACATACAGAAAAGGAGGGGAAGCAGAAGGAAGCATCCATCCCCAGCACATACAGAAAAGGAGGGTGAGCAGAAGGAAGCTTCCATCCCCAGCACATACAGAAAAGGAGGGGGAGCAGAAGGAAGCTTCCATCCCCAGCACATACAGAAAAGGAGGGGAAGCAGAAGGAAGCTTCCATCCCCAGCACATACAGAAAAGGAGGGGAAGCAGAAGGAAGCATCCATCCCCAGCACATACAGAAAAGGAGGGGAAGCAGAAGGAAGCATCCATCCCCAGCACATACAGAAAAGGAGGAGGAGCAGAAGGAAGCATCCATCCCCAGGACATACAGAAAAGGAGGGGAAGCAAAAGAAGTTTCCATCCCTAGCACATACAGAAAAGGAGGGGAAGCGGAAGGAAGCATCCATCCCCGGCATATGTAGAAAAGGAGAGGGAGCTGAAGGATACACAAAATCCTCCCATGAGCTGAAGGATACACAAAATCCTCCATGTAAGAACATCAGAGCCTGAGTGGCTTTAACTTGAGGCTGTCCCTGCCCTAACTGAGAAAAGCCAGAAAGAAGGCAGCAGGTGCATCTTTTGGAGTTTCCCAAGTGCCACCTTATCCTTAGCATAGGATCAAATTTGATCAATATTTGATCAAACTGGCAGCTCCTGGCAAGTCTCTACTTCTAAGGTGTTATTTGATTTGAATCACAGCTCAGCTCTGAAAAAGAGCCCTGTTACCAGGGCATTAAAGAAAACCCCAGTGACCTGCTTCTAACATCATAGCTGTTTAACTCTGTGATTTCATTTGGGGCTTAAAAAGTGTGTGTGTGTGGGGGGGGGTGCAGCTAGAAATCCGAAAGAAAGATATGGATAACCAGATAACCATATGGCACTTTGAAAGGTTTAGACATATTCTTAGGTATCTAGAAGTACGCAATGAGCTGCTCAAGGAAATACATGTGCAGAAAAGAGTTATTCAACTCTGGCTGTCTTTGAATGTGGGAAATGAAAAGAAAGGTGATTTATAAACTTCTGAAGTTGGAGAAACATCTTTACACAAAATATTTCCTCAGATAAAAGATGGAAGACTTAAAGGTTCAAGGCAATTAAGGAAACCTAATCTCTAATCGAATGATTACTAAATTCTGCTAACTCAGAAGTTGATCTTGGGAAGGCAGGCTTAAAAATAAAATCAAGAACTTAAAAAAGCAGCCTACAGAAAACGTCCCTGAGAGTGACTAGTTGTTAGATTTCATATACAAACATTATGAAGCAGATAATAAGCATATCTAAAGAGTTGAAGAAATTACATTAAAAAAATAAAGGATCTAGATTCTCTCTTCACAGGTCCAGAAAGCCTCAGATGAAGGATCAACAAAAGTGTTTTTGCAAAAGCCCAAAGGACAAAGATTTTATGAACCATAAAGTCCCTAATCAATTTTCCCCTTGTGGTATTAGAGCACTCATTGACAAAACATAATTGAATGCCATGGCTATATCTCAAAACTTTATTTACAAGAACAGGTTATAGGTTGCTAATCTCAATACTAGAAGGTGGTGAAGCCATTAGGAACCTGCAACCCCATGTGAACTTTAGGGGGTGAGATTGATTGGCACTGCCCTAGTTAGCTCTCATTCAGCTGTGACCTAAAAAATAAATGCTTCTAATGTTAAGACTCAAAGATTTGGGGGTAGCATTTATTTATTATAATATACCCTAACTATTAAGGAAGGCTTATGGGTGTGTCTTTAAAAAATACCTCATAGGGTATTTTGATTCAGTGTACAAAAGTTCTTGCTGTAGCCTGAACTGACCATACCCTGGGATAGGATTGATGACCAGTTGTCACCAGAGAGCTTTCATCCAGTGACTGGGAGGCAGCTTTAGAGACCCAAAGCCAAACACTGGGCAGAGTTCTGGGAGTCCTGCTGAGGAGAAGAAGGTAGGGTTGTAGGAAACCAGGGGATAAAGAACATTGCAGGAAAACCCTCAGAAATCACTAGCCTGGCTCATGGGAACTCACAGAGTCTGAACCACAACAAGGGAACAACCTAGACCCTCTGCATATATGTGACAGTTGTGTAGCTTGGTCTATATGTGGGACTCCTGGTAATGGGAACAGAGCTGTCCCTGGTGCTTTGGTTGGCTCCTGGGAACCTACTACTCATGCTGGATTGCCTTGCCAAGCCTGAGTACAGGGGGAGGTGCCTGATCTTATGACAGCTTTGATATCCTATGCTTTGCTGAAGTCCATGGGAGGCCTGCCCCTTTCTGAGCAGTTATGAAGGGGGTGTATTGGGGGGGGGGGCAGAGGGCAGGAGGAGGAGAAAAGGAAGGGGAAGCTGTGGTTGGAAAGTAAGATAGATAAATTTATATAAAAAAGTTCTTGTGCTGGGCGGTGGTGACACACACCTTTCATTCCAGCACTTGGGAGGCCAAGGGATCTCTGTGAGTTCAAGGCCAGCCTGGTCTACAAAGCTAGTTCCAGGACAGAATCCAAAGTTACAGAGAAACTGTTTCGAAAAAAAAAAAAAAACAAAAAACAAAAACAAGGGGGCTGGAGAAATAGCTCAGAGGTTAAGAGCACTGGCTGCTCTTCAAGAGGTCCTGAGTTCAATTCCCAGCACCCACATGGTGGTTCACAACAATCTGTAAGCCGGGTGATTGTGGCACACGCCTTTAATCCCAGCACTCGGGAGGCAGAGGCAGGTGGATCTCTGTGAGTTTGAGACCAGCCTGGTCTACAGAGCTAGTTCCAGGACAGGCTCCAAAGTCACAGAGAAACCCTGTCTCAAAAAACAAACAAACTCGGTCTGCGGGCTGCCCAACCAGCACGGAGGCCTGATCTTTCGGCGCCAGGAGACCCAGCATCGGGGTGAGTTTCTGGCCCACGGCGCCAGCCTGGGACGGGGAGCTCGGGGGTTTCTTGGCCCCCTGTCCTGCTTGGGCTCTCTGCTGCCTCTTTCTTCCTGGCCCACCCAGCTCCCGTCCAGACCCCTCCCCACTTCGCCCCCACTGCCCTCTTTTGGCGCTTAGCATCGCCCAGCGCAGCCTATCTGGGCGCTGGGTCCGAGTACCCGGGGCTCCCGGGCGGGCAGCAGTTCCTTTGTTTCTGTGGCCTGCCTGCACCAAGCGGGGTAGGCGCTTTGTCTGCGGGCTGCCCAACCAGCACGGAGGCCTGATCTTTCGGCGCCAGGAGACCCAGCATTGGGGTGAGTTTCTGGCCCACGGCGCCAGCCTGGGACGGGGAGCTCGGGGGTTTCTTGGCCCCCTGTCCTGCTTGGGCTCTCTGCTGCCTCTTTCTTCCTGGCCCACCCAGCTTCCGTCCAGAGCCCTCCCCACTTCGCCCCCACTGCCCTCTTTTGGCGCGTAGCATTGCCCAGCGCAGCCTATCTGGGCGCTGGGTCCGAGTACCCGGGGCTCCCGGGCGGGCAGCAGCTCCTTTGTTTCTGTGGCCTGCCTGCACCAAGCGGGGTAGGCGCTTTGTCTGCGAGCTGCCCAACCAGCACGGAGGCCTGATCTTTCGGCGCCAGGAGACCCAGCATTGGGGAGACCCAGCATTGGGAGAGCCAACATTGGGGAGAGACAGCGTTTGGTAGGCAAGGAGACCTAATCCGGTAAAAGAAGATCCATAGGGAGCATTTGGAAGAAGAGATGGGCCGACGTCAAGGCAAGAATTCGCCCAACAAGCTGAAAAGCAACATGAAGCTACCAGAAACAAGCGACCTCACAACGGGAGGACAAGAACCCCTTAATCAAGAGGAAGGAGAAAAGATTGACTTCATGAAAGTGATTGACACCCTTAAACAGCATGTAAAAAACGCCCTTATAGAAATGGATGAGAAATATAACAGAAAGTTTGAAGAATTGAATAAATCAGTGAATGATACCCTAGAAAACCAAGGAAAAACAATCAAACAGATAATGGAAACAGTTCAAGACCTGAAAACTGAAATGGAGGCAAAGAAGAAAACACAAACAGAGGGCCGTCTGGACATGGAAAATCTAGGTAAACGAATAGAGACTACAGAAACAAGCATAACCAGCAGAATACAAGAGATAGAAGAAAGACTCTCGGATTCTGAAGATACCATAGAGAAAATAAACACACTGATCAAAGAAAACAGCAAGTCCAACAAACTCTCATCACAAAACATTCAGGAAATATGGGACACAATAAAAAGACCAAACCTAAGAATAATAGGAGTAGAAGAAGGAGAAGAAGGGCAGCTCAATGGTCCAGAAAATCTATTTAATAAAATTATAGAAGAAAACTTTCCCAACCTAAGGAAAGATTTTCCTATGAAGGTGCAAGAAGCATACAGAACACCGAATAGGCTGGATCAAAAAAAAACATCCCCTCGCCATATAATTATCAAAACACAAAGCATACAAAATAAGGAAAGAATATTAAGAGCTGCAAAGGAAAAAGGCCAAATTACTTATAAAGGTAAACCTATCAGACTTACACCTGACTTCTCCATGGAAACCATGAAAGCCAGAAGGTCCTGGTTAGATGTACTGCAGAAACTGAGAGACCATGGGTGCAAGCCCAGATTACTATACCCAGCCAAGCTTTCATTCACTATAAATGGAGAAAATAAAATTTTCCAGGATAAAAACAAATTTAAACAATACGCAGCCACAAATCCAGCCTTACAGAAAGTAATTGAAGGAAAATCACTAACCAAGGAGTCCAACAATGACCACAATACCTCAGACATCTAGAGACCCTTCACCAACACAAAACAAAGAAGGGAAACTCACAAACTCTACGACTAAAAAAAAATGACCGGAGTTAACAACCACTGGTCATTAATATCACTTAATGTCAATGGACTCAACTCACCTATAAAAAGGCACAGGCTAAGAGATTGGATAAGAAAACAGGATCCAACATTCTGCTGTTTACAAGAAACACACCTCAACCACAAAGACAGGCACCTACTCAGAGTAAAGGGCTGGGAAAAGGCCTATCAAGCAAATGGTCCTAAGAAACAGGCAGGTGTGGCCATACTAATCTCTAACAAAGTTGACTTTAAACTTAAATCAATCACAAGAGATGGAGAGGGGCATTTTATACTCATAACAGGAACAGTTCATCAGGATGAAGTCTCAATCCTGAACATCTATGCCCCTAATATAAAAGCACCCACGTACATAAAAGAAACATTGCTAAAATTCAAGGCAGCCATCAAACCGCACACACTAATAGTAGGAGACTTCAACACTCCTCTCTCACCAATGGACAGGTCAATCAGACAGGAACCTAACAGAGAAATAAGAGAATTAGTGGAGGTAATGAATCAAATGGACTTAACAGACATCTATAGAACATTCCATCCAAATAGGAAAGAATATACCTTCTTCTCTGCAGCTCATGGAACCTTCTCGAAAATCGACCACATAGTCGGTAACAAAGCAAACATCCACAGTTACAAAAAAATATTAGTAACCACCTGTGTCTTATCAGATCACCATGGATTAAAGTTAGAATTCAACAATAATGCTACCCCCAGAAAGCATACAAAGTCATGGAAACTGAACAGTCAAATATTGAACCATAGCTGGATTAAGGAAGAAATAAAGAAAGAAATTAAAGTCTTCCTGGAATTCAATGAAAATAAAGAAACAACATACTCAAACTTATGGGACACTATGAAAGCAGTCCTAAGAGGAAAGTTCATAGCACTAAGTGCCCACTTAAAGAAAACAGAGAAAGCTCACATTGGAAACTTAACAGCCCACCTGAAAGCTCTAGAAAAAAAAGAAGCAGACTCACCTAGGAGGAGTAGAAGACTGGAAATAATCAAAATGAGGGCTGAAATCAACAAAATAGAAACACAGAAAACAATACAAAAAATCAATGAAACAAAAAGCTGGTTCCTGGAGAAAATCAACAAGATTGACAAACCACTATCCAAGCTAATCAAACAGCAGAGAGAGAATTTGCAAATTAATAAGATCAGAAATGAAAAGGGGGACATAACCACAGACACAGAGGAAATTCAGAGAATCATTAGATCTTACTACAAAAGCCTATATGCCACAAAATTGGAAAATGTAAAGGAAATGGATACTTTTTTAGATAAATATCATATACCAAAGTTAAATCAGGACCTGGTGAACAATCTAAATAGACCTGTTAGTCGCGAAGAATTAGAAGAGGTTATCAAAAACCTCCCTACCAAAAAAAGCCCAGGACCAGATGGTTTCAATGCGGAATTCTACCAGATCTTCCAAGAAGATCTAATACCTATACTCCTTAATGTATTCCACAAGATAGAAACAGAAGGGTCATTACCAAACTCCTTTTATGAAGCCACAATTACTCTGATACCAAAACCACTCAAAGACTCAACCAGGAAAGAGAACTACAGGCCAATCTCACTCATGAATATCGACGCAAAAATCCTCAACAAAATACTGGCAAATCGAATCCAAGAACACATCCGAAAAATTATCCATTATGATCAAGTAGGCTTCATTCCTGAGATGCAGGGCTGGTTCAACATACGAAAATCTATCAATGTAATCCAGCATATAAATAAACTGAAAGAAAAAAACCATATGATCATTTCATTAGATGCTGAAAAAGCATTTGACAAAATTCAACATCCATTTATGTTAAAAGTCTTGGAGAGATTAGGGATACAAGGGTCATACCTAAATATAATAAAAGCTATATACAGCAAGCCGACAGCTAACATCAAATTAAACGGAGAGAAACTCAAAGCCATCCCACTTAACTCAGGAACACGACAAGGCTGTCCACTCTCCCCATACCTCTTCAATATAGTGCTTGAAGTTCTAGCAATAGCAATAAGACAACATAATGGAATCAAGGGGATTCGAATTGGAAAGGAAGAAGTTAAACTTTCGTTATTTGCAGATGATATGATAGTGTACATAAGCGACCCCAAAAACTCCACCAAAGAACTCCTACAGCTGATAAACAGCTTTAGTAATGTGGCAGGATACAAGATCAACTCCAAAAAATCAGTCACCCTCTTATACACAAAGGATATGGAAGCAGAGAGGGAAATCAGAGAAGCTTCACCATTCACAATAGCCAAAAACAGCATAAAATATCTTGGGGTACATCTAACCAAGGAAGTGAAAGATCTATTTGACAAGAACTTTAAGGCATTGAAGAAAGAAATTGAAGAGGATACCAAAAAATGGATGGACCTCCCTTGCTCTTGGATTGGGAGGATCAACATAGTAAAAATGGCAATTCTACCAAAGGCTATTTATAGATTCAATGCAATCCCCATCAAGATCCCATCAAAATTCTTCACAGATCTGGAGAGGACAATAATCAACTTTATATGGAAAAACAAAAAACCCAGGATAGCCAAAACAATCCTATACAATAAAGGATCTTCTGGAGGCATTACCATCCCTGACTTCAAACTCTATTACAGAGCTACAGTAATGAAAACAGTGTGGTACTGGCATAAAAACAGAGAAGTCGACCAATGGAATCGTATAGAAGACCCGAATTTTATCCCACAAACCTATAAACACCTGATTTTCGATAAAGGAGCTAAAAGTATAAAATGGAAGAAAGAAAGCATCTTCAACAAATGGTGCTGGCACAACTGGATGTCATCTTGTAGAAGAATGAAAATAGACCCTTATCTATCACCGTGCACAAAACTCAAGTCCAAATGGATTAAAGACCTCAATATCAGCCCGAACACACTGAACCTGATAGAAGAGAAAGTGGGAAGTACCCTACAGGAGCTGGGCACAGGAGATCGCTTCCTATGTATAACCCCAGAAGCACAGACATTAAGGGCAACATTGAATAAATGGGACCTACTTAAACTGAGAAGCTTCTGTAAAGCAAAGGACATAGTCAATAAGACACAAAGGCAACCTACTGATTGGGAGAAGATCTTCACCAACCCCACAACGGACAAAGGTCTGATCTCCAAAATATATAGAGAACTCAAGAAACTAGACTTTAAAATGCTAATTAACCCAATTAAAAAATGGGGCACTGAACTGAACAGAGAATTCTCAGCAGAGGAAGTTCAAATGGCCAAAAGACACTTAAAGTCGTGCTCAACTTCCTTAGCAATCAGGGAAATGCAAATCAAAACAACTTTGAGATATCATCTTACACCTGTCAGAATGGCTAAAGTCAAAAACACCAAGGATAACCTTTGCTGGAGAGGCTGTGGAGGAACGGGTACCCTCATCCATTGCTGGTGGGAATGCCATCTTGTGCAACCACTGTGGAAGTCAGTGTTTCGGTTTCTCAGGAAATTCGGGATCAACTTACCCCTGGACCCAGCAATACCACTCCTGGGAATATACCCAAGAGATGCTCTATCATATGACAAAAGCATTTGTTCAACTATGTTCATAGCAGTATTATTTGTAATAGCCAGAACCTGGAAACAGCCTAGATGCCCTTCAATGGAAGAATGGATGAAGAAAGTATGGAATATATACACGCTAGAGTACTACGCTGCGGTAAAAAACAATGACTTCTCGAATTTTGCAGGCAAATGGATGGAAATAGAAAACACTATCCTGAGTGAGGTGTCCCAGACCCAAAAAGATGAACATGGGATGTACTCGCTCATAATTGGTTTCTAGCCATAAATTAGGGCCACGGAGTCTACAATAGGTGAACCTAAAGAAGCTAAGTAAGAAGGTGAACCCAAGGAAAAACATATAGTTATCCTCTTGGCTAAGGGAAGTAGACCCAATTGCCGGGGAGAAAATTAGGATCTTGGGGGTGGGGTGGGATGGGGGTAAGGGGAGATGGGGAGAGAAAAGGTAGAAGGGAAGGAGGGGGGACTTGGGGAATCAGGAGAATTGGGATAAAGGAAAGGTGGATAGGGGAGCACGGAACCACAATTCTTAGTTAAGGGAACCACTTTAGGGTGAGCAAGAGATTTGACCCTAGAGGGGCTTCCAAGTGCCCAACATGAGGTTCCCAGTTAGTTCCTTGGGTAGCTGAGGATTGGGAACCTGAAATGACCCTATCCGAGAGCAATACTGACGAATATCTTGCATATCATCATAGAACCTTCATCTGGTGATGGATGGAGACAGAGACAGAGACCCACACTGGAGCACTGGACTGAGCTCCCAAGGTCCCAATGAGGAGCAGAAGGAGGGAGAACATGAGCAAAGAAGTCGGGACCACGAGGCGTGCACCCACCCACTGAGACAGTGGAGCTGATCTACTGGGAGCTCACCAAGGCCAGCTGGACTGTGACTGAAAAAGCATGGGATAAAGCCAGACTCTCTGAACATGGCGAACAATGAGGGCTGATGAGACGCCAAGGACAATGGCACGGGGTTTTGATCCTACTTAATGTGCTGGCTTTGTGGAAGCCTAGCCAGTTTGGAGGTCCACCTTCCTAGATATGGACGGAGGGGGGAGGACCTAGGACTTGCCACAGGGCAGGGAACCTGGACTGCTCTGTGGACTGGAGAGGGAGGGGGAGAGGAGTGGGGGGAGGGGTAGAAGGGTGGGAGGAGGGGGAGAAGGGTGGGAGGAGGGGGAGGGAGATGGGAGGCTGGGAGGAGGTGGAAACTTGTTTTTTGTTTATGTTTTTTTTCTTCTTTTCTTAATAAAAAAATTATTAAAAAAAAAAAAAAAAAAAAAAAAAAAAAAAAAAAACAAACAAACTCAAATGGATGGAAATAGAAAACACTATCCTGAGTGAGGTAAGCCAGACCCAAAAAGAGGAACATGGGATGTACTCACTCATATTTGGTTTCTAGCCATAAATAAAGGACATTGAGCTTATAATTCATGTTCCTAGAGAAGCTAAATAAGAAGGTGAATCCAAAGACAAACACATAGGCATCCTCATGAATATTAACCTTCATCAGGCGATGAAAGGAGACAGAGACAGAGACCCCCATGGGAGCACCGGACAGAAATCTCATGGTCCAAATCAGGAGCAGAAGGAGACGGAGCACAAGCAAGGAACTCAGGACCACGAGGGGTGCACCCACACACTGAGACAATGGGGATGTTCTATCGGGAACTCACCAAGGCCAGCTGGCCTAGGTCTAAAAAAGCATGGGATAAATCCGGACTAGCTGAACATAGCGGACAATGAGGAATACTGAGAACTCAAGAACAATCGCAGTGGGGTTCTTGGTCCTACTGCACGTACTGGCTTGGTGGGAGCCTAGGCAGTTTGGATGCTCACCCTACAAGACCTGGATAGAGGTGGGCAGTCCTTGGGCTTCCCACAGGTCAGAGAACCCTGATTGCTCTTCGAGCAGATGAGGGAGGGGGACTTGATCGGGGGAGGGGGAGGGAAATGGGAAGCGGTTGCAGGGAGGAGGCAGAAATCATTAATAAATAAATAAATTAAAAAAAACCCAAAAAAACAAAAAACAACAATCTGTAATGAGATCTGGTGCCTTTTCTGGCCTGCAGGCACACATGCAGACAGAACACTGTATACATAATAAATAAATAAATCTTTAGAAACAAAAACAAAAACAAAAGGTTCCTGCTGTACAAGCATAAAAATCCAACTTCAGATCTTCAGAGCCTATGCAAAGCTGTACGTAGTACTATATGTGTACAATCTCAGCACTTCTAGGCCAGATTACAGGCTTGCAAACCAGCTACAGTGACAAGAGTGATTGCCTCAAACAAGGCCAGAAGTGGGGTGTCCAGAGCGAACAAGAATGAGTCTGATTCAAACAAGGTCAGAGGAGAGAAGTGACACCAAAGTTGACCTCTGACCTCCATATGGGTACTGTAGCTTTGTACTGCACATGTCTTTATTCTGCACACATGCGTGGGAGGGTGAATACATAGGCCTTAGAGAGAAGGTAGAATTCATTTTATGTCTTGAGAGGTAAGTCACTGTCCTGGTAGGCAGGATGAAGGGTATCTGAAATAAAGATAACCATGTGAACCAAATGACAGAAGATTGGAATGAAGTATTTACACTAGGAAAGGGATATAGAAATGGCCACCAGGAGATGGAAACTAAGAATCGAATGTTTTAAGAAGAAATCAAAGGGAAGAGGAATAGAATTGCACTATATTCTTGGTTCTCCAACTGTCTGCTAACACACTTTGCATCTCTCTCCATTTCTATAGCTTGACTCAAGCAGAACCCTTGACATTTATTCTCTCTCTGTCTAAATCCCACGCTTCTCTGGGCTTTTATGAAATGTCTATTTGCTCCACTGTACAAAGAGGTAACAAGGGCTTTGGCAAGAGTACAAGTTTGTTTGTTTAAATTATTGGCATGTGGGGAATTGTAGGCACAGGCTGCTCGTTCATTTCCTGACTGCTCATATCTGAAGTAATCACACAGAAACTGTATTAATTAAAACAATGCTTGACCCATTAGCTCAGGATTCTTACTAATTATCTCTTACATCTTGAATTAACCCATTCCTATTATTATTATTATTATTATTATTATTATTATTATTATTTTGGTTTTTCGAGACAGGGTTTCCCTGTGGCTTTGGAGCCTGTCCTGGAACTAGCTCTGTAGACCAGGCTGGTCTCGAACTCACAGAGATCTGCCTGCCTCTGCCTCCCGAGTGCTGGGATTAAAGGCGTGTGCCACCATCGCCCAGCTTCATTCCTATTATTTTGTATTTTACCACGAGCCTTGTGGTTTACTGGTAAGTTTCCAGGGCATCTCTTTTGGCAGCCACATCACGTCTCCTTGACTCCGCCTACTCTCTCTATATCTCTGGATTTCCTGCCTGGCTTTATTGTTCCCTGCCATAGGCCAAAGAAGCTTCTTTATTCACCAATGCTAATAAAATATATTTGCAGTATACAGAGGGGAAATCCCACATTAGGGAATAAACCCAGGATCTCAAGATTACAGGACACTACCACAAGCCACATCACCAGCCCCCAGGGAAAGGCTTTGGGGGCTACTGTTAGGATTCAGGCATTATACTGGCCCCTGTCACCTAGCAGGCAGTACCCTAGCCAGCCCACAATCCTATGGTCCTATGGCTGCTACATCACTAGCATGTATGCAAGTGCAAAGGTTCCTTTAAGACAAGCTCCACCCACTCTTGCTCTCTCTTTCCCACTGTTCCTCTGAAGGGGAAGGCAGAACTTTTCTTGTTCTCTCCTCTCCTCTCCTCTCCTCTCCTCTCCTCTCCTCTCCTCTCCTCTCCTCTCCTCTCCTCTCCCCTCGCCTCCCCTCCCCCCCTCCCCTCCCCTCCCCCCCCCCCCCCCTCTCTCTCTCTCTCTCTCTCTCTCTCTCCTCTTTGCTTCTCTCCTTTCCCTTTCCCAACTCCCTTCCGTTCCCCCAATAAAACTTCCCAGTAAATTCTATCTGCCTGGCCATGTTTGTCCCTCACCAGTCATAGGGATACCTGCAAGGGTTCCACTCACACCATTTCATAACAGCCACACAGGCATAAGTTCAAATCTGGCTCTCTCAATAAAGGAAGCTAAGGAACAAATTATTAAACATAAATGAGCTATAATTTGCTGGTTTTAGAAATGTATTGCTTCATTCTCAGTTTCCCTACATGACAAGACAATTCTCAAAACAAGATCTGGCTTCTAAGGCAAACAAAAAAGCTAGAGCAACTATTAGCAAAGCCAAATCCAAGTGCACAACTAAAGAAGCTTTGAGTAACATATGGTAAAGATTAAGCTGGTGTTTCCTAGACCCTTTATCTAAGAATATGTTAACAACTGCTCCTGTTAAACATTAAGAAAAGGCTAGACTCAAGGAGGCAAAGGAAAAAAGTCAGACTATGGCATTTTCAATGGAAAGGAGGTAGTATTTATAAGGATTCATAAGAGGTCAAATAATTTTACAGGGACTATTTGTAGCTTGAACTGAAGGAACTGAGAGGAAAAATACAATAAATAATCCAATAAATAGTACGCAAAAGATAAAAAGAAATAAACAGCAAATAAACATACAAAAATATTCAACACAACACAGGACTAGGTAAATAAATTTTGAAAAGCAATTCACACCTACTAAAATCAAAACGCTGGCAATAGTAAGCGACTTTGAAAATATGAAGCAAGAACTGTAATTCATTTCTGTTTTTTAAAAAGGTACGGCTACTTTGCAGGAGAGTTTGGCAGTTCTTACAAAGGTAACACATGTTTAACACACAGTTCAGCAATGGTACTCCCACTCATATACCCGTGAGTTAAAAACTCACATCTACACAAAAGCACACACGCCAATGCTCATAGTAACTCATTAATTGCCCCAAGCTGGAAGCAACCAGATGTCCTGTAGAGAGTGAAAGGATAAATACTGTGGTACATCTAAACATGGGGTATGTTTAAGCACTAAAATAAATCTGATATCAAATTATATTATTGAGAAAAGACAAATTCATCTTTCAAAGTGAAAGAAGTCGATTTGTAAGGCTACATTTGATATGCTTCAATTCTACACCATTTTAGAAAATACAAAATTATAGCGACAATAAAAAGATGAATAGCTTCCAGAAGCTGGAAAGGGGTTTAACATATAAAAGCACATGGGATATTTAGGGCATTGATATTTTTCTATATGATGCTGTGATGGCAGCAATATTGCAGTCTGAATGCAACAAAACTGTACAGTATAAAAATGAAACTTACTGTAAATTATGAACATCATTTAATAGTAACATTAGTACTGGCTCATCAATTGTTAACCGATTTACCAAAACAAGAGAATATATTAGTAAAAAGAGAAATCATAGTCAGAAGACAAGGTAGTTAACAGTAGAGGGAAACTATTTCCTGGTTTTCTATATGCCCAAAAGTGCTCAAATAAAATCTATTATTTTAAAAGGCAAAATATACAAAAGATAGTTATGTTCTACAAAATAAGAGGATATCAATAAAGGTATGGAAACTGTAAACATACAAATTGTATAGAGGATAACTGAACTGAAAGGGTCACTCGAAGAATGAACAAAGAATGGCAAATGGTAGAGATTACCCTCAGGTGAAAAAGGAAAATAAAGAAAAATAAATGGAGTCTCAGACTTGTGGGAAACCATTAGATCGACGATCTATGTGTAATACTAGTTCTAAAAGAAAATAAGAGGTAAAATGGAGAGGAAAGTATCTGAAAAAAAGACAATGGCAACAAACACTCCAATTTTCCTAAAATATTACTCACGAAATCCCAACTAAGGAGCTGTTCAGCAAACTCAGAGAAAGAAATTAGGAATAGCTACCGACATTTATCATAGCAAAGCCTATGAAAGTCAACTACAAAGAGAGAATTCTGAAACCAAAATGAGATAAACAACGTGTGTTAAACTGGACGTGGATGTCCATACCTATAATCTGAGTACTCAAGAGGCTGAGACAATAAATTACTGCCAATCTAGGCTAGCCTAAGCTACATAGTGAACTCTAGATCAGGCTGGAAGGCAAAGACCTTGCCTCAATTTTTTTTTTAAAAAAAGCAGCATGTTTAAAAAAAAAGACTTCTCAGTAAAATCAAGAGCAGAGTGTCAGCAGCCTGGGATGGGAGCATACAGTAGAGGTGATCTATTCAAAATATGCTAGCCAACAAAAGTATCTTGCAAAAACTTAAAGCTACAAGCACACAAAATAGGATCAATGATATAAGTTGTTTTAAAAAATACAAATTTATACCAGTGTGAAATACCATATAAGATGAATAAAAAATGGCTAAACTAAACGTTGCAAGCTAAAAGCCAGTCTAGGGTACAAAGTGAGATCCTGTCTCAAATTCATACTAACTAACTAACTAACTATGTATGTGTGTTTGTGTGGGGGGGGTATAAATTCATTGAAGCAGTTATAAAATGGGAACTGTCACATATAAAATCATGTACTCTACTAAAAATAACTTCTTAAAATGTTAAAATTATCACACTAGTCAGGAACTTCACCCTTAAATAGCTTCCCTAGGAAAACAGAAACATTTCCAATTTCACATGCATGGTCTTACTCGCATAATTTAAACTGACAAAAAATATCCTGTACCATTTGTACACCTTCTCCACTCCACTCAGATTCTAGACAACTGCCTGTATTTATAAATAGGCTTATTTCAGACTTCCATATAAGTGGAATCCTATAACATGTGTTGTGTTCTTTCATTTGGCATAGCATTGTCAAGGTTTACACATGGAATAACATAAATCAGCACGTCATTGCTTGTTATTGCCCTATAATAATATGTATGCTGGAAGTCTTACGTCAACTTGGCACACAAACTACTGAAAGGAGAGAACCTCAATTGAGAAAATGCTCAATATGATCTGGCTGTAAGATATTTTCCTAATTAGTGATTGATGGGGGGCAGTACAGCCTATTATGGGTACTTCCATCCTTGGACTGGTGGTTCTGGATTCTGTAAAAAAATAAAACAGGCTAATAATGTTCGATAATACTACAAGGACACTTGTCCAATTATGCTCATAGCAGCATTATTTGTAATAGCCAGAACCTGGAAACAACCTAGATGCCCCTCAACCGAAGGATGGATAAAGAAAATGTGGCACATTTACACATTTGAGTACTACTCAGTGGTAAAAAACAATGACATCTTGAAAGTTGCATGCAAATGAATGAAACTAGAAAAAGCTATCCTGAGTGAGATAACCCAGACCCAGAAAGATGAACATGGCATGTACTCACTCATAAGTGGATACTAGCTGTAAAGCAAAGGATATTGAGCCTATACTTCATGATCCTCAAGAAGCTAACAAGGTGAACCATAAGAAAAACATACACAGATCCACCTGGAAAGAGGAAACAGAAGATCGCCTGACAAAATTGGGAGCATGGGGGTGGGGGAGTAGAGAGGGCAGAGGGGAAGACGAGGGGAGAAGGGGAGGGGGGGAGAACTTGAGGAAATGGGATAGTTGAGAAGGAGGAAGGACAGAGATGAGAGTAAGGAAAGAAATGTTTTGATTTAGGGAGCCATTATGGGATTAGCAACAAACCTGGTACTAGAGAAATTTCCAGGAATCCACAAGGATGACCCCAGCTAAGACCCTAAGCAATAGAGGAGAGGGTGCCTGAACTGGCCTTGCCCTGTAGTCAGACTGATGAATACGTTCATCCTGCAACTGATGGAAACAGAGGCAGAGAACTGCATCGGAGCACTGGACTGAGCTCCCAAAATCCAGTTGAAGAGTGGAAGGAGGTCAAGACCATGATGGGCACACCCACTGAAACAGTTTACCTGAGCTAATGGGAGCTCACCAACTCCAGCTGGACATGGAAGGAAGCAGCATAGGACCAAAGTAGATCCTCTGAATGTGGGTGACAGCTGTATGGCTGGGGCAGACTGAGGGACCACTGGCAGTAGCACTAGAATTTATTCCTACTGGCCTTTTTGGAACCTATTCTCTTTGGATGGATGCCTTGCTCAGCCTAGATATATTAGGGAGGGCCTTGGACCTTCTCCAAAGCAATGTGCCTTACCCTCTCTGAAGAGTGGATGGAGTCTGGGGTGGGGGAAAAGGTGGAGGGAAGGGGAGGAAGGGAGGAAGTGGGAACGGGGATTGGTATGTTAAAATGAAAAGATTGTTTTCTTTTTAAAATAAATAAATAAAATATGTTAGGACTAATGAGTCCTGGCCTTCTGCTGCTCTTCCCTCCTAGAACCTTCTAATTAAAGTTACTAGAAGCTGTGCCTAGCTTAGAGGATCAGAGGATGGGATTTTCACCTGTTGGCCATTGACTGCAGTGCATTTAAGCCTACATGGTGTTAATTAAAGTGGGGCTTTCTGAACCAGCGTTTGGAGGTCCATGTGTCGGTCTGTCTCTGAGTCCGTGTTCTCAACCTCTAGTCCCTTGCCCGAAGCTCGCAAACTGGGGTCTAGCGCATAGAGCGCAGACCAGGGCCGCGGTGCGCAGCAAAATAATTTATTTTAAAAAAGAAAACAGACTGAACAAGTCCTGGGAAGCAAGCCAGTAAGCAGCACCCCTTCATGACCTCTGCATCAGCTCCTTCCTCCAGGTTCCTGCCCTCCATAAGTTCCTGTCCTGACTTCCTCCAGTGATGAACATTGGTATGGAAGCATAAGCCTAATAAACCCTTTCCTTCCCAACTTGCTTTTAGGTCATGGTGTTTTGTGGCAGCAATAGAAACCCTAACTAAGACAACATGCCACTGTATGAACATATTACATTTAATCATCATTTTGTAGACAATGTTTTTTTTAAAAAAATGGTGATTATGAATATTTCACTGGACACTTCTATGAACAGTCGTTGTGAGAACAGTTAGTCTTCATGGGTAGATATCGATGGGTAGAATTACTGGGCATATGGCAAATATATGGTCAACATTTTGAGGAACTAACTGTATTCCAAGGCAGTATACCACTTTACATTCCAAGCAGCAGTCCACGGGATTTTCAAGTTCTTTGTATCTTCCTGAACTGTTATTAGCAACCTTTATAATAATAGCTATGCTAGTGGGTATGAATCAATAGCATGCTATTATGGTTTTAGGTTGAAATTCCCTAGCAACAAACAATACAGAAAAAGTTTCCATGTGCTTATTTGGCTATTTCATTATCTTCTTTTGGAGAAATGCCTATTGGAATCGGTCCTCAATTCAAGGGCATAACGACTCATTGCTACATTTACTCTAAGACTTGTGAAGTTTCAGACTCAGTTTTGTTCTCTGATCCATTTTATAGGTGTTTTAAAGGGAGAGTCCAGGTACACTTCTTGTAAATATTTATCTATGTCCCAAAATCATTTGGGGAAAGACTTTAAGCCCTTACCGAATTGCCTTCTATCCTTGTTGGAAAATCAATGGATGATAAATGGTAAGGTTTATTTCTATACTCTTCATTCCATTACTGTTGTGGAATATTAGTTGAAGATGTGTTACATTCATTTAAACTGTGGAATATTAGTTTAATGATGCAAAGATGTGTTGCATTCTTTTATGCTGCATTTGTTTAACTCTGTGAAGCTGTGTTACTGTGCCTGTCTAAAACATTTGATGGGCCTAATAAAGAGCTGAATGGTCAATAGCTAGGCAGGAGAGCGATAGTTGGGGCTGGCAGGTAGAGAATAAATAGGAGAAAAAGAGAAGAGCGATGAAAAAAAGGGGGGGGGGAGAGCAGGATGCCAGGGACCAGCCACATAGCCACACGGCCAGTCATGGAGTAAGAAGGAAACAAAAGATACACAGAAATAGAGAAAGGTAAAAGCCCAGAGGCAAAAGGTTGGTTTAAGGCAAAAGGATAATTTAAGTTAAGAAAAAGTGGCTGGAAATAAGCCAAGCTTAGGTCGGGTATTCACATGAAAGAATGTCTCCATGTGATGATTTGGGAGCTGGGTGGCAGGCCTCCCAATGAGTAAAAAAAAATTACATTCATATGTGTCTGTCCTAATGCTTCAATCACAATGCTGTTCACTATAGCTGAATAGTACATTTTAAAATCAGGAAGCCCTGATTTTCTACAACAGAAATTTTTTTGTTTGCTTGTTTTACTTTTGTTTTTGAGAGAGTCTCATAGTTAAAGCTTGCCTGGGTCTTAGAATCCTTCAACCTCAGTCTCTGGGGTGCTAGGATTACCATCATGGACCACCTTGCCCAGCTTTTAATCTTGGTTTATCTATCCTACGTTATTTGTATTTCCACGTGATTTTATTACATCTGTGTTTACTTTATACATACCATTTACATTGCTTCTGAAAATTTACTATGCCAGAGATTTTAAGTGATTTCAAAGAAAAATCATTTGACCCCCTCAAATTTTACCAGCTTTAGAAAGAGAAAAATGATGTTCATGGATGGGGAAGATGGAAAGTAGCATCTTTTGTAAATATAGACAGAAAAATTGATGTTTGCAAGTCGAATCTCAAGCAATGCACATTATTTAATTTAAACCATACAACCGAGGCACCGATTATCTATTGATAATACTATTCAAAGTATTAGAAAAGTATTCAAGAAGAGGAATAAAAAATACTCTTAAGTAAAAAAAACCTAAATATAAGTTTACAAGAGCACTAGCAAGTATTCTAGTTGCATCCATAACTACCTCTGAAGCAGTCAGAAAATCACATTCATCCACAAAGACAGTGGTGTGAAACAATTTAACATTTGAATTGTTAAAGAGTGCAATGAAGTAGATTATTTAAGCAACAAAGCTTTATTCTTGTGAATTGCTTTTTTTTTCTCTGACTTTTACTTCATGGCTAATACCATTTCTTTCTTTCTTCCTTGCTTCCTTCCTTTCTGTTTTTTGAGACAGGGGTTCTCTGTGTAGCTTTTTGGCTGTCCTGGAACTCAAGCTAATACCACTTCTAAATGGCACGGGTTTGGGTCTCACAATTATGAAAGCAATAAACTTGGCACTCAGACATTTTGTTGCCTGAGCAACATCCGATCCCAAGTAGAAAGTAATAGAGGTTGTTTATTTTATGGCATGTACCCTTAAGCCTTTTTTTCCATTTTTCTTTTTTATATCAAACACTGATTTTAGAAATAGGATATGGCTTTAACAGTGAAGGAAATATAGGGCAAAGGTTAATATTTCTTTGTGTATAACCTTTCTATAAAATAACAGACTTAAATAACTTATAAACACAGCACAATCAATAGTGATTGGGAGACAGAGTTGAGCTATAAATTTAAAAAGACAAAATTTACAGAGAAGCAGTTCTTTCAAATACCAGAAGCTTACAGTAAATGGCATCCCATGCATACTCCATAATTTAAAATAGGTTGCTAATTATATTTCTAACAAAATTTCTGGTTTCCTAACTCAGACATTAATCTATATACCTATTTTTAATTGTAGCCACAGTAAACACACATTTTTATTCTTTAACAAAATTATATGTATATATATGTGTGTGTGTGTATATATATACATATATACACACATATATATATACATATATATAAAATTATATGTATATATATAGAGAGGGGGGGGGAGTGTCTCTGTGTGTGTCTGTGTCAAAGGACAACTTGCTGGACTCAATTTTCCTTTTCCACCAGGGATCAAAATCAGGGTGTCAGACGTGGTGGCAAGTGCCTTTACCTAAAGAGGGATGTCTCTAGCTAGTATTGCCTTATTCTTAAGGTAAGCAAAAATCAGTTATGTGGGTTTAACTACTATTTCTGTCTGTATTCTTGTTTTCCTTCGGGGAAAAAATAGTAGAACACAGGTGATATTAAATGGAAGAGGTGATGAGAGGGTATACACACACACACACACACACACCTTGGAGTTACTCAGCACAAGGGAAAACGTTCTTCTCAGAAGCCATGGGTTTCAAATAAACAGCCCAGTACCAGGCTACTTTCCTAAGTTATCCTAGAAACACCTAAATGTACAGGCTACCTGATGCTAAGGCTGCTGCTCCTGAGCACCACACACTGTGCTCATGGACACGCAGAATTAAGCTAGTACTGCCTAGGGAGAATTCCCCCTACTGGGTACCTTGCATAGTACCAAAAGGTGCTGCTGTTCAGGATGCTGAGGGAGAAATATATCAACAGTTTTATCTAGCTGTGACCCCTGTGAGTGGCCTAGTAATATACACTGATGGGTCCAATATTGGCGCAAATATCACAGGGGTGATCAACTGCTTTCTGATGGGATTCAAGGCCCACTCCAAAAGAAGAAACATATGGCTAGCACTGTAAATGTGACAAAGAACCCATGGCTGGGGAAGCGCATAGGTCTCAGCGTGAACCTAGTACTATTATTTGGCTAAATGAATGATATAATATGAAGTTGCCTCTAAACACATATTCTTATAGCTATACATTAGTACAACTCTCATTCCTCATCAAAAATGCTTCTTTGTGCTGATGACTCCACACCCATGCATATATGGGCAGCACAAACTGAATTCAGTAGGTTCTTTAAAAAAAGAAAAAACGTGAAGTTGGGAGGGGTTGGGAAGTGATTTGAGAGGAGTAACAAGGAGTAAGGGTGAATATATCAAAATACATTCTACGCATGTATGAAGTCCTCAAATAATAAAATGTATTAATAATAGTCCTTGGTGAAATGTCCTTGGTGAAAAGAAACCTCCCTTGTCTTTTAAATATGGATTGAATCCAGGGATATATACATGCTAAATAAGTGCAGTAATACTGAGACACACACATTCCTAGTCATTTTTAGTTTTTTTAATTCTTAAACAGGGTCTCCCTTAGTTACATAGGGTCTGCTTAAACTTGCAATCTTTTTTTTTTTTTTTTTTTTTTTTTTTTTTGCTTTATCCTCCCAGTAGCTGGGATTACAGGTTCCAGCTCTATCACCTTTTATTTGCAATTCTAGAATTAGGCAATATATCATTCTATCAAGAATAAGCGTTCCTGGAACTCTATACTTATAATTAAAAACATAGAAATTAAAGCAAAATCAAGCACCAGTTAGATACATTTACATATGCCTTGATAATTTGTTGAAATTTGCCTATCTAAACACAGTAAGGCATAAAACCAGTTCGACATTTCTTGATATTCTAGAGCAGATGTTCTCAACCTTCCTAATGCTATAACCCTTGTAATACATTTCCTCATGCCGTGGTGACCGCCAACCATAAAGTTACTTTTGTTGCTATTTCATGCCTGTAATTTTGCTACGGTTATGAATTTTAATGTAAATATCTATGTTTTCTGATGGTCTATTATGTGAGGCCTGTGAAAGGGGCATTCGATCCCCCAAAGGGGTTGAGACCTATAGGCTGAGGACCACTGTTCTATAGTCAGGATTAATTTATAATGCAATTTAAAAGGAGCTCCAGCAGTGCTTTCTAGTCTAGCCCCAAGCTAAGCTAAAAGAGTCAAATTTTCTCATATTTAGTGGCTTTAAAATTTAGTAATATTTTGCCGGGCGGTGGTGGCGCACGCCTTTAATCCCAGCACTCGGGAGGCAGAGGCAGGCGGATCTCTGTGAGTTCGAGACCAGCCTGGTCTACAAGAGCTAGTTCCAGGACAGGCTCCAAAACCACAGAGAAACCCTGTCTGGAAAAACCAAAAAAAAAAAATTTAGTAATATTTCTTTACTGTACACCTCAAAAACAAGACTAATATATTTTTAAGCAGTTGGTCAGAATTTTATAAAACCTGTTCATGCACCCAGGTTTTAGTGTAACTTACGAAACCATGGAACATTGTAATTGATACCTAGTTAAAATTTGGACAGAGCTGGTGCTTATGCATAATCCCTATTACTTTTGGTGGCATTTATGTCCTCATATGATAAAGGACAAACTTCCTGCAGTCCTTTCTATAGTGAGATTTAGATTTGTTGATTTAGACTCTGGGATTTAGATTTTTAAGAGTTTTGTAGTATAAAAATCACTGGATTTATTAAAATTACACAATGCATTTTTATCATTGTTTAGGTAAGTTGATCATAGCTATAGAAGAATGAAGCAACAACTTTTGTTATTTAGAAATCAAATTGCACTGGCTTTTTTTAAAAAGTGCTAGGCATTTAATGCTGGATATTACCCATTCTAAACAAGTAGTCTACCTCTGAGATATGTCTCTAGCCCCTATCTCTTATTTTAAAAGGCTTTCTCTTTACTAATTTTTGATGAATATAGATATAGCTAGAGATATACAGATAATACTAAAATGGGTCAAAATTCTTCATCACTGCTCAGATGAAAACCTTCAGTTCTGAGCTGGTGAAGTGGCTTAGCAGGTAAAGGTACCTATTCCCAAGGTTGATGACCTGAGTTCAATCACCAGGACCAATATGGTGGAAGGAAAGAAGTGACTCCCACAAGTTGACCTATGATAGCCACATGAACACTAAGACATGTGTGTTCATGCAAGAGTATACACACACACACACACACACACACAGAGAGAGAGAGAGAGAGAGAGAGAGAGAGAGAGACAGAGAGAGAGACAGAGAGACAGAGAGAGAGACAGAGAGACAGAGAGAGAGAGACAGAGAGAGAGACAGAGAGACTTAAAATTCAATGAAAATAAAATATGAGAATTCAAAATCATGCTTCCATGCAAACTGCTATAATGATTAGTAAGCTTTCTGAATGTATCTATACCAAAGGCTCTAAAACGGATAAGAAAAACTAGAAATCCTTAGCATTCTGATGTATCCAGAGAAATGGGAAACATTTTGAAACAAAATCTTTCCTTGACAATGGCAGATACTCAGCTATCAGAGAAATGTGAGGCCTCCAAGAAAAAAATTGCAGTTCTTCCCACATTACAGAGGCAAATACATTAAAGAAAAGGGAAGAATACTCAGAATACTGGATCTAACACAGATTAAATCTGAAGGAGTAAGGACATAACAAATTTTATATAAGCAATTATATGAGAGTATTAAAGTAATTATCAAGACTGATTAGATTTCATTTGTGTTTTCACATCAAGCTAAGGAGTATTCTGGATAAGGAAATTTGAAAAAAACTATGTGAAAGTATGGGCAATAAAAATTCTTCGTGGCCTACATGAGGATTCAGCACCTGGTACTAAGATGACATAAATGAAAACAGCATGGTTTCCTGGAGGGAAGGCTTCATCTACCAATACTGCACTATAAATGAACTGGCATATTTTCAGTCTTCACTCTACAGTGAGAAAGGGCTCTCTATGTCAATCTAAATAAAGTAATATAACCATCAAAGTCAATTTTAATTATTTACCTTTGAATCCTTAATTAAAATATATGGTTCAATTCGATACATTTTATAAATATGTAAAAACACAGAGCTCCTGGATTCTGAATTGAAAATTCATTTGAATTCAATCAGTCTACCTTTCCTGGAAAGACATTAAAGATCAGGTCCTAACTACTCTTTGTTCAGAGTATTTATCATCGCTATATTTTTATAATTTAAAACTCATAGAAAAATCATTCTGTGTTTAAAAATTATTTTATCGACTTATTCTTGTGTTTGTGTGTGTGAAGTTAGTTCTCCTCTTTCATCCTTACTTTAGAGTCTAAGAATCATATTTGTCAGATTTGTGTGGCAAGTCCCTGTACCTGCGAAGCCATCTCATCATCCCCCTCCCGTAATACTTTGCTAGTAAATGACTATGCCACTGTTCTTCCTAGAATCAAATTCTGTTGGTAAAGCTAAACATTTAGGCATTAAAATATTAATTATGGTTTAAAATTGCATTTCTGTAGTAATAAGAGGAAATTTTCAATTTTTCACTTTATGTAGATGGGTGTTTTGCCTGCATATTATGTATGTGCACCATGTGCATTCAATAACTTCAGAGACCAGAAGAAATCACCAGTTCCCCTGGAACAGAAGTAACAGGCGGTTCTGACAGAACCAGTGTGGGGGCTGGGAAGTGAATCAAGGTCCACCGTAAGAGCAGCCAGTACTCTTAACCACTGAGCCATCTCTTCAGCCCCAGTAAGGTCCTGTTATATTCTCCAAACATAGACTGGGTTAAAAGTCAAGTTGGAAGAACATATAAGTTGTGCTTACTGAAAAACAGCATGTACAGTAGGAAGATCAAATTAATAGCATTTCTTAAGTATTAGTTCCTAAACACGTTAAAGTCCTTCATTTTTACTTCTGTGCATAGTATAGAGTATATAATTTCTTTAGATTTAGGCTTTTATATTAAGAAATAAAGGTACAGGGGCTGGAGAGATGGCTCAGCGGTTAAGAGCATTGCCTGTTCTTCCAAAGGTCCTGAGTTCAATTCCCGGCAACCACATGGTGGCTCACAACCACCTGTAATGAGGTCTGGTGCCCTCTTCTGGCCTGCAGACATACACACAGACAGAATATTGTATACATAACAAATAAATAAATAAATATTAAAAAAAAAAAAGAAATAAAGGTACAAATAGAACAATTACTAGAAATTCCTTTTTGAAAGACTAGACTATTGTAAACACAAGCTTTTCTGCAAAATTCTGTGATGGCTATAGAAATCACCTCTGTACTAAGGTCACATCGACTTGAAGCTGCTCGGCACTTGAGCCTGAGTTTTGCCACCAGTTGTTCAAAGTCTTTAACCTCACTGAAACGAAAAGCTGTCTTTCCTTTGATGCTGATGATGACGGATCTGTTGGAGTCGTCAGTTTTATCTACAGCTAAGACCTGGGGAGTAAGAAGATAAATAAGTGAATCACATTTTCTCCCAGTGCTGACACATTCAGATAGTATGTGTTTGGCTTTCTCTGTCATGGCTGAAAGTTTTGGTCTGGGGTATGACTTACTCAGAGAGACATCTGTGCTAATGATGATACAAATCTTCTCATTTCAAGTTATTTTACCTTTCAAAGAAAAAGCTAAAGTAATATGTCCTTTAAAATTGACAACATGGACAAAACAATCAGTGATGAGTACTGATTTTTCACTGTCATGAAAGTCTCCAAATCCATTCTTTCTAAACAAGTACATCAAATGTGACAGTCTAAATTTTGGTGATCTTATCTTAAGGGTCAGAATGATCAAGTTTATTTTGTGCCACTCTAAACCTTTCTCTGCTTTCAAATTTTTTCCCACTTTCACTTTTGGCAAAGCTTTACTGAAAGGAAACTAAAAGTATCTCACATGCTAGTGTTTTTAACTTGAAAAGTAATTTTGAACTTCAATGATTATTGTACATTGCTAAGAGGACACATTTACTGGGCCTTTTGCTAAGTCACAGAATGAAAGGGTATGCCATGAATTACAAACTTAGATGCACCGAAATTTATATTACCTCTCGTAATGGAATGATTACGCTACATAGATTCCCATCCTGGCTAGCAAAGCAGATGTAGTTTTCTGAAATGCACATTTTTCCATGAGTACTGAAGTGGCTGAATGGTACCCATAAGAAACATTCATGTACTTCTTTCAAAGTTTCTTCTTTGGGTAGCCTAAAAAAAGCTTTGAATTGCTCACTGTGGGCCCGATATTCCAAACCTCTGTAGGAAAGAGAAATGGGAAAGAAAGCTCAAATGATGAATTCTAAAGTATACACATATCCATATTGATTTAATCAATAGAAACCATAAAGCATAAAGATTAAACATCAAGTAGTATGTTCTTGAATAAATTCTTATATGGAAAAATAAAATAACAGATTCCTGATCATTTCATTTATTGTTTTTTTTTAATTTCATTTTCATAAATTAAGATGCACAAAAGTTAGAGAACTATAGGTCTCAAAATAATCTGTTAGGGGTGATTTCCTGAAGGACCAGTATTATAACACTAATAATGGTGAAAACCAACCTTGGAATACAGTAATTTACATATATGGTTATTAGAAAATCCTGCAGTTATATAAATAAGATTAAGTAATTGAAATTGGTGGCATTAAAGTTCAAAGAGGAAAAGCAGAGTATAAAACGGAACATCAAGATTCAGTTCGGCAGAATTTTGCAAGATTGTTTAAAGCATCCAAGATTGGAGCAGAACAGAACAACACTGCCTGCACCATGCTGGGCATGGGACATGAGTTGGTAAACAAAGATGAACCTTGTTAACTGACAGATAAATAGATGAATACGAAGCTGTTGCTCTAAACAGCATGATTTTTCCAGGAGCACTAAATACCTTGTGCTAAGCAGCAATGCCATCTGGGGTAGTAAGAAAATTATGCCTAACTCAAAGCCAGCTAAATGGAAACTAAATTCAGCCTTCCTGCACCTACTGTTTGAAAGTGTAGTACTTTATCATGTCTAACAAATTAATCCTGATATATATAACCAGAAACCCAAAGTTTTACTCTACTTAAGTTGGAATTTGGTGGGTTATTTCACTATTACTAAATGGATGATTTATCACACAGTCTATTCATGTGTATAGAAAAGTTTCTGTGACACGTTATTATAAAAGGAAAAGGAGTCTGCTGTGTTAAGCCCTATTTCTGCAAACATTTTCAAGTTGATTTTATTAAAAACGCATGAATGGATCTACACTAAATGCTTGCAATTGTGCTTGCAGATTGTTCCCACTATAGAGCACTTACTTGTACAGCAAACGGAAGCAATAAAGATGCTCTATTACAAATGGGATCTGAGGACTTCTTCAGGAAGATGTTTATTCTTCACTGACCAGAAAAAGAGATTTAGATATATGTGGCTTTCAAAATGCTCATTTAAATAAAGACTTGGTAATGGACAATTCATTGACATGTAAGGTAAACAAATTTACTTTTTAAAAGTTTTTTTTTTTAATTTTGGATTCTTTCCCCTTTTTATTTACCTTTACGTGTATGGGGGTTTTGCCTGCCTATGAACCAGTGTATCATGTGTACACAGTACTGAAGAGGCCAGAGGGTGTTGGAATCCCCTGGGACTGGGGTTACAGATGGTTGTGAACCACTATGTAGGGGCTGTAAATTGAGCCCAAGTCTTCTGGAAGAGCAGTCAGTATTCTTAACTGTTGAGCCATCTCTCCAGTCCCCTATTTTTATATTTAATTAAAATATTATATCGCCCCTCCCTCCAGCCCCACCCTTTCCCATCAACCTCTCAAATTCATGGCCCCTTTTTTATTATATATATGTTCCTTATTATATATCATGTATTAATATATATGAATGAAAAAATAAATAAATACAACTTCCTGCATCTGTCTAGTATTACTTGCACGCATATGATTTTAGGGCTGGTCACTTGGTATTAGTGAACCAATCAGGAGCTCATCCCCGGGGAAAACTAGCTCTCCCTTTCTTAGCAGTCATTAATTACTTGTGTTTCTTAACCTAGGGGTGGGGTCCTGTGAAGGAGAAGAAAATACTTTTTTAAAAGAACGTTTCTCCTGGTCAATCGAGGAAAAACGTTACAAAAGCAAATGCCTAACATTAATGCAATATGAAGTGGATCATTAAATTGTGTTTGTTTGTGAATGTGGGTATGCCCGTATGAGTTTATTTGGAGCATGTGCATGTAGATGTTTGAGGCCAGGGCATGGCAGATCCCTTGGCTGGAGACACAAGTGGATATGAGTCACCTGATGTGGGTGTTAGGAACTGAACCTGGGTCCTCTGCAAGAGCAGTTAAGTGCTCTGAACCACTAAGCCATCTCTCCAGCCTTAAGCCCTTTCTTTTAAAAAAATCGTATATTTATTTTTATTGTATGAATGTTTTGTCTCCGTGGATGTCTGTTTGCCACTTGTGTACCTAGTCCCCATGGAGGTCAGAAGAAGGAATCAGATCTCCTGGAAAAGGAGCTACAGGCAACTATGAGCCACTATATGGTTGCTGAGAATCAAACCCCAGGCCTCTGCAAGAGGAGCTGGTGTTCTTAACTTCTGAGTCATCCCTCCAGCCCTGAGCCTTAAATTCTCAATGAAAGAGTTCCATTTGTAAAACATGCAGAGACCTAACTTTGGTAAAGTATAAAACTTCAGCTTACAGACTCATCAAGTAATCTTTCTGCATCTGAATGCTGGGAATAGTTTAGGAACTGTGTGAGAAATGACTAGCTACCCAATCGGGCCTAGTTAGTATATGACAAACCTCCGCATCACTTAGTCTAGTCTATCCAAAGGCTCTGGATTAGGTTTCTCTTAAACTTTCCCAGGCTATATCCTCACCTTCCTTGCCCCAAACGACTTTCACTAGCTAATTCTGAATGCTTTTCTTTCCTCCTCCCCTTTGCCAAGTCCCTTTCAGTCAACTGTCTAAGTGTTGAGTAGACGAAAGGGCTCTGTCCACTTTCAGCAAACTGAATATAATGATGAACAATGATCAGTCAGTCTTTTTCCTCCTGGAGGATAAGGCCTCCCTGTAGAGTTCAGGCTGACCCAGAACTAATGACCTTCCTGCCTCAGCCTTCCAAGTACCGGGACTAGATACACATGCCCCCATTCCCACTAGTCAGATACTTCTGATGTAGGCACTAATAATGATTAGTACTTGTGTAGTTCTTTTATATTTAACCACCACACATTTCATTCATTCCTAATAAGGGCCCACAGAGGAAGAAATGACAGAAGGAAACAAAGACTCTGAGAAATGGGAACTTTAAGAGACTTCTCCAGTCTGAAGGGGAGTTGTCTCTACAGAAAAAAATGTTAATAGTATCACTAAATTAATTTAAACAATATGCTTAACTACTCTAGAACTTAAATTATCTAGACTACAAACAGACAAATTTAGGGTTACCTAACCACATTAAACTCTCTACATTTTGGAAATTACCTTGTGCTCACTAGTCAACTTGACACAGCTAAGTCATCAGAGGAAGGAGCCTCAGTTGAGAAACTGCCTCCATGAGATCAGGCTGAACACAAGCCTGTGAGGCATTTCCTTCCTTAATTCCTACCTTTCTCCCTCCTTTCCTCCCTCCTTCCTTTCCTTTCCTTTATTTTTTCTGAGACAGGGTTTCTCTGTGTAGCCCCTGCTGTCCTGGAACTCACTTTGCCTCTGCTTCCCAAGTGCTGAGATTAAAGGCTTGCACCATCACTGCCTGACATTTTCTTAGTTAGTGAATGATGGGGGAGGGCCCAGCCCATAGTGGGTGGTGCCATCCCTGGGCTGTGGTCCTGGGTTCTATAAGAAAGCAGGCTGAGCAAACCATGGAGAACAAGCCAGTAAGCAGCATCCCTCCACAGCCTCTGCATTAGCTCCTGCCTCCGGGCTCTGGCCGTGTTTGAGAAGTCCTAACTTCCTTCAATGATGAACAGAGATAAAGAAGCTTAAGACAAACCCTTTCCTCCCCAAGTTGCTTTGGTCATGGTGATTCATCACAGCAACAGAAATCAGAACGAAGACATACTCTAATATAAATCCTATTTAATTAAGAAAATAATTTCCAAACCTAACTTCCATTATATCTTAGAATTAAATTTCACGGAGGAGGAGTAGTTCTGAAATGTATTCAAATAAACTTACAAATATAAACATCAATGATCAATGCCAAAGAAAAAACTATCATATAATATAGAGCATTTAACTTTTAATGTTAATCATTGTTAAACCATTCTTACAGCCAAACAATACTATAAAATGTAAATATTGGGGCTTGTGAAAAGGCTCAGAGAGTATAGGTGCTTGCTGTCAAGGCTGAGGAGCTGAGCTTGATCCCCACAAACCATACTGTGGAAGGAAGAGAACTGACTTCTGCAACTTATCCTCTGACCTTTGTCCCTATGCCTGGGCATGCATGACTCCCCCATATCCCCAACAAATGAGAGATGAAAAGAGAAGTAAATATTAATATTGAAATACCTTTTGGTAATTTGTAGAGGATCATCAAGGACTGGGTCATTATCAAATGTTTCTTTATCAAAAAGTCTCTTTATGGCATAGTTTGCCAGTTGTTCCATAAGAAGGTATGTTTCATTAATGTGCAAAAACATTGAAAAATAGTGATTCTCTCCTTGGGAACATACATGAATACTCTCTGTTAGTATAACAGTTGAAGTCTTTTCTAGTTTTGAGACTGCGTCCCAGGAGATAATGAGTTTAACTGCAAATAAGATTTGTAAGTGCAATTACATTTTCAATATTGATTTATGTTCATAATTCAGTTCTTATATCATGACCACTGGAAAAATAATACAGTACTTTATAAGTCAAAGTTAATTAAGATTTTGAAGCATTGTAATAAATATATAATAATCAGTGATTCTAAAAAACAGGTATATATTCTTGACTTTTTGATTTTTCTTTTTAATGGTGCTGGGATTGAACCCAAGGCCTTATGCATGCCAGACATGTGCTACCACTGAGTTATGTATCCAATACTTGGGACAGATACCATTTTAAAGAATTAGAAAAAGATTTTGATGTGACGTTTAAATCTGTTTCTTTATATATAATCATCTCATTATATAACCACTGATGTAAAAGTTATACATATGCTATAAATAATACCATTTGATCCTTTGTGGCTGCAAAATGATATGTAGATCAGGAGGTGCAATGGCTTACTTTATGTTGTATGTTTAAAACAAGAATTAAAACACATATGAAAGCAAGCAGGCAGCTTCTAAGAAGATAGAAGTGGTTATATGCTAGTTTCTTATCGCTTAAAATTCATCTGCTACTCAATTTATGTCTAAGATTTTCTATCCACATTTTAATTGTTCCCTGTGTTACATAGAGATTCTTAAATTCTTTCTGTGGTTGAAACCTCTTTGATGTGAACATATAATTTAATTACTTTCAATATCAATCTCATTACTGTACACAGAACTTAACACCACTGAGTTGATAGGTCATTGAGAAAATTGAAAGCCATAATAAGCAATAAACAGACACTTACTTTCTGATCCTAGCAAGAAAGAATAGAAACTCAGAAAGTTGGTACTTAGATAGAGCCAACCCTGACAAGGAACCCGTCCTTTCCAATAACTGCAGGAATAATACGTTACTAATTTTTCCTGTTCTGGTAAACCAAAAGATTTTTCAAATTTCAAAAGAGCTTCTCGAAATTTCTCAGGATCATCTTCTTTAGCAAAAGAATCTTTTCCCTCTTCAGCAATTAGTCCCTGGAAGAGATAAAATAGCTTCAGAAAACTTACCATCACCTAGCAACAAAAATATTTTTCATATTTAAGTATAGATTTTAAGTTTCTCATTTTAGGTATTGATCAAATAGATCTCTATGGATATATAGGTTGTATGTATACATGTCTGCATATGCATACTTCTCTTAGGATAGAGGTGAGCACATTGTCTTTAGTTTTGTAGCAGTGTTTTTTCCTTTATAAGAAGCTATCACAAATGTAGGTGTCAAACATCTTCTGAATAAACAAAAGCTTTGTTCAAAATCCTATTTAAGCGACAGTGAAATGAAAACACCGCTGGGAATGTTCACGAGAGCACCAAAACCAAGCCATTGCACAATTTCTTGAAGCACTTATCCTGGCATCCAGACATGTGCTTCTGAAGGGCATAAAAAGTGCCAGTAAAAGGATGACCTTCTATGTCACCCCAATCTTTCCTGAAGAAGACTCCATTTTAGGGCTCCATTTACAGAATACATCCATATCACTTATTCTCTTTTGGAATCATGCACATTTTATCTGAGGGCTCAGAACTCATACCAACTAAGTAATGATGAAACTAAAGGTAAGTTAATTTTCAAAATTTCTTATTGTTTAAGAAATATATAAAACGCCAGCAGTGGTGGCACATGCCTTTAAACCTAGCACTTGGGAGGCAGAGGTAGATCTCTGTGAGTTCTAGTCCAGCCTGGTCTACAAGAGCTAGTTCCAGGACAGCCAGGACTGTTACAGTGAGAAATCCTGTGGGTTTAATTATGACATTTCCATAAATGCACATCATTGTACTTTGCACATAATTCACGTCCATCACCCTCTCTTGTCCCCTGCTATCTCCATTCCCACAGATCCCTTCTTACTCCCAATTTCAATGTCATATATACACATGTATATGATGTAGATTTTAATACATATTTAAATTTGTGCATGAGGAAAACATGCAATATTTGTTGTTTGATGGTATTTCTATTTCTATAATCTAAATTTTAATATATATTTAAATCTGTGTATGAGAGAAACATGTAATTTTTGTCTTTCATTTTATCCCCATTTCTCTCTGTTCCCATTAGTTCCCCTTCTTCCTCCAGGTAGTAGCATCCTTCATTTTGTGTGAGTGATGTAGAATTTAAATTCTGCATATGAAAGAAACACGGGCTACTTGACTTTGAGACTAGGTTTTTTTGCTTAACATAGTTGTATTCAATTCTACACACTGTCTACAAATTATATAATTTCTTCTTTATGGGATAATAAAGCTCCACTGTGAATATATACCACATCTTCTTCATTCACCCGTCCATTCCACTTACTCTTATTTTGCCTTGTACAAAATTAGTAATATCTTCATTTGAATCAAACACTGATAAAGTCTTCATTATATTTTGTTCCAACCAGTCCCAATGTTTTGTTATTTCTTCTCTGTTGGCCCCTGATTAATAATATAGAGAAAAATTATTCAAGGGAAACGCCTTAATAAACCTTCTCTTTATATTCAAACAAATTCAGTTTAAAAGGAAATGAAACTACTTGGTCACTTTCACAAAAGATGGCTATATAGAAATTAATATATTTATTCTCTATTTCATAGGAATATATGAGCACAAACAATAGAGTTAAATTTATTAGAAATAGAAAAATATAATACTTAATGAAATGGGAGAAAAATAACTCATAAGGAAATATAAAAATTCTGAAAATAAGATAACAGTAATTAGTGCCCAGAAGAAACCATTATCTTTACAAAGAAACATGTAGGAAACACAGATACACACACACACTCACATTTTACCCCTTGGTCAAATACAACTACTAGCATTGTGTCTAAATTCTTCAAGACTGAAAATAGTAAGCATGTGACAGTCCTTCACATTGCTGTACAAATGTGGACTCTTTACTATGGTTACTAAACATACAAACCCTTTGGTAAGAGCCAGTGAATTTGCTAAAACACGCAGCAAACTTACAGACATTGCATGATGAAAGTCAGAAACCTTGTGGCAATATTAAACCATAAGACCTATTGCACCAGCGTCAGTCTTAGCTGTCTTATTGAGGGTTATATTAAATATTCTTATTGCTAGGTTTGCTTTCACTTGGAGAAACTTTCATTATCCAGCCCCACTTCTCTTATTACCAAATATCTTTAAAAATCTTTCTGGAAATATGGATTATACAGATATCATTAAAAAGAAATAACCTTGACTGCACAGAATGTTCTCATGATATAGAGAGGATCACAGTAAAATTTTATTGACACTGCAAAATTGTTCATTTTCTATAATCCAGTTAGATATTTATTCATCTTATGAATAAGAATTATACTTATATATCAGTTTCATCTGCAAGAATAGCAAGATTTTACTTTTTTAAAGTAGAAAAAACTTCTCAAAACCATCTTGACTAATAAGTTTCAGAACTGAGGTTATAAAATTCTCTTAATCTTATCTGCATTTAGTTTTGCTAGAATGTAATTTAAAAGAGTTAGGAGAACAGACTTAGCAGGATGACTAAAGGAAATATAGAGGGGAATTTCTTTCATAGTTACACATCCTAATAAATGTAATTGTATGCTGTATGTTCACAAACATGACGTGTCTACAAATTCATGTGTATTTTTTCAAACACACACACACACTCTTTAGAAAAGAGGGGAGGAGAAAAGAAGAGATCAGTCAATATTTAAAAAGACCATAAATATGAGATTCTAGTTTTGTTCAATATTACAATGGAAATGAAATGACATAGAAATGAAAGACAAATATTGCATATGAGTTAAAATTATTCTGATTTGTATTATTAGGAAGACTCATCATAATCTCTTTCCCACGCTACCCACAATACACTCTGTGGAAAGCTCTGGACCACCGGGGTATGAATGATAATGTAGCTGTACCTGCAAATCATTCTTTCTATTTCAAAGTTATATTTCAAAGTTTTGAGAAACATCAGGTATGTAAATAAAAAATTCAAATGTCAGACTTCTACTTTTTCAGGGAAGAATCTTTAAGTTTTGGGCTTACCATAACCATGTTCTCCTTATCTCAGTTACTATTAGAAGAAGAAAGAACACTGGTATTTAATGGGGAAGGTCCAATCTTCCCAGCAGTTTGGTAAAGAATTACTAAGTTTATAAAGGAGTCAGGTGGCAGTCACAGTAACCAATGCCTGCTCACTAGCCTTTTAATTTCCTAATAACCTGTAATCATTCTTAAAGGGAAGTGGGACTGCTAGTCTCACAAAGAACAGTTGCATTTAACTTGCTTCCAAATCTTAAAACAACTGAGGAGTATAAGGAAATTTGAATATTCAGTTTTCCTACATACAAAGCACTTGTAACAATGCTTAGTATACAGCGACATTCAATATTAGTTGATTTTGTTTTTAGATATGAATATCCTTTTTTATGAATATCTTATACATTTAAATAAGATTACAATCTTCATTAATAAGAATGTTTTAGCAAAAGTATTTTCTTTTTTTAAAAAAAATTATTTATTTATTATGTATACAATATTCTGTCTGTGTGTATGCCTGCAGGCCAGAAGAGGGCACCAGACCTCATTACAGATGTTTGTGAGCCACCATGTGGTTGCTGGGAATTGAACTCAGGACCTTTGGAAGAGCAGGCAATGCTCTTAACCGCTGAGCCATCTCTCCAGCCCAAGCAAAAGTATTTTCATTTCTGTAATTATTAACTCTTCAATTTGGAATTTGAAGCTCATTGAGTTCTGCTATAATTATCTTAGTATCTTGCTTATATTTGAACTGTAAGGCTTTTTAAACAATCATACTTACCACATGCAATTGACAAGTAAACTTGAGAATCTGGTGTCTGGTGTAGGATGCGAAATGGAGCCACTTTGGCAGTAGAGTCTAAGACAGAATCAAGAGTCCCAACTAGAAGCCCTGTGATAATAGAAAAAAAACTTTATAAGAGATAAAAAAAAAGTATCAATTCAAATGACAATTTATGAACTTATGTTTTTAAAAAAAATTCTACTCTAAAGGGTCTTTTTGAGACCTTTTTGTTAAAGTCAATATATATAGAGGATAAGGAGATACTTCAGTCAGGGACCTGATTCCAATCCTCAGAACCTACATTAAAAGTGCCATACATGATGGCTCATACTTTGTAATTCCACTACTGGAGAGGCAGAGGCAAGTTGGGTCCCTGGGGATCACTGGTTAGCCAGCCTAACCTATCTGGTGAGTTCCAGACCAACAGAAGACCACAATTCAAAGGGAAAAAATAGATGACATCTAAGGAACAATGCCCAAGGGTGTCCTCTGGCCTCAAACCACATGCACACACATATAAACACCCACACCTAACCAGACATAACACAGACCAAACAAGAAATACATATTTGGGGTAATGGAAAGACTAATATTTATCAAAACAAGATGTGTTTAAGAAAATAATCTTTCAATAAAAACATGCGAGGCTCAATTGTCCAAATATCTTATTTCCAGTACTTAAGAAGTTCTTTAAGAAGGCTGTGTATTTATTAGACAAGAATCTAGTATCAAAGACTATGTGAGAATGAATTCTGGCTTTGTGACTTTCTCCAATTTGAGCCTGTTAAAGTAGTTTCCATCTCTACACCCTCATTTGTAAAATAAGGGTGACAATAAAGAATCCATTATAAAGGTGAAAGGAAACACCACTTAGAGCAGGGCTTCCCAACCTTCCTAACACTGTGACCCTTTAATATCCTCCCTCATGTTGTTGTGACCTCCAACCAGAGCATTATTTTTGTTGCTACTTCACAACTAATTTTGTTAATGCTACCCCTGTGAAAAGGTCATTCAGCCTCCAACTGGTTCATAAGCCACAAGGTAAGAATTACCAGCTTAAAGCAATTTGCTTGGCACACAGTGGAACATTCAATATTAGCTTTTTTGTATTGTATAAGAACATCTTAAATATGTAAATTGAAGGTAAAATTTTCATTATTAAGAATGATTCAGTAAAATAATTTTCTTTTCAACAATTCCTAATTCCTCAATTTTGAATTCAAGGTTCTTGCTCAATTAGTTCCTTTGTAATTGTCTGACTTTATTCCCTACTACTTCCTGGAACAAAAATTTCTGTTTTCTTAAATAGCTAGCTAATTTTTCCCCATGGGTCTTTGCCGAACAATTATCTTTTTACTGAGAAATGTTAACAAAAGTCTTCTAGCTAAGTCCAGCTAATCCAAATTGCATATTTCCTTTAAGATCCACTTCCCCTATGAAATCATTAGTAGCGATGCCAAGCAATAATGTTTCCCCTGTTCTCTGAATACTTATAACACTTAAACTCTAGACTCCAGAACTGAGTATTTACTTAGTAGGTTGGTTATTACAACTACTTTCTAAGTGTTTCATATATAATATGTGCCTCCTTCTCTGGAATATAAGGTCTCTGAGGGTAACTATGTTTCCTATCTCTGGGCTTGTTAACTACAAGCACAATAAGGCATAAGGTGTTACCTTATTATATTATAGAATAGTTCCAATATACACATCTACTTTTCTATTTTGAAAGCTTTGGTTGGCTGAGAGACAGTTTTGCTCTATGAGCATTTCTTTTTAATTCAGCATGTGTAATTTCAGGAAAAATGAAAAACAATTATAAACCAGGCTTTTGGCTCTTCTTCTAGTTTGATCCACTTGTAAAGAGTTCAGATTTCCCATTAGGTTTCATTGAAAATATAAGTAAGCTGGCATATGTGGGAAAGGAAATCATTACAATCCTGAAGGGAAGCAAACTGGAGAATAGAAGATAGAAAGGGAAATTTGACTCAGCTGAAAAGATAGAAGTGTGGATATGGGACTAAAAATACAACAAAAGGGTCACAAATATAGCATAATGTCAGTAATATGATCAAGGATTTTGATAGTGGGAAAAATTCTCAACAAAGATTTCTGGGGGCTGGAAAGATGGCTCAGTGGTTAAGAGCACTTGGCTGTTCTTGCAGAGGACTAAGCACCCACATGATGGCTCACAACCATCTGTAGACATGCATGTGGTGCACAGACATCCATGCAGGAAAATCACTCATGTACATATAATAAACGAATCTAAACATTTGTTTGACATTTGTTTATGAGAGGAAGAGAGAGATAAAGAGAGAGAGAGACAGAGAGAGAGATAGTGCATGGAGCTGTGTATATAGGGATGAGAAGAGAATCTGGGAGGAGTTGTATGAGGAAAAGAGATAGTGCATGGAGCTGTGTATATAGGGATGAGAAGAGAATCTGGGAGGAGTTGTATGAGGAAAAGATATGGCCAAAATATACTGTACATAATTTTTTAAAAATGAAATTTTAAAAGAAAATATATATGACCTGAAAACCAAATGTTCAGCCCTGAAGATATACATACAAATGACAATGGAAAGAAAGCAAGGAGAGGTACATGGGAGGGTATGGAAAGAAGAAAAGGGGAAATGATATAATCTGAAGAAAAATTCTTTATATAAAAAGAAGTTAATAACAAAATCAAGCAGGATAAAGTTTTGCCTATTGGTATGCTTCAAATTAGGATAGCACCCTTTAGTGGACTTCAATCAAGCCTCTTTAAAATTGTATAATGGCAAGCTTTCCTAGTCCATATTCCAGGTATTTCAACCCTTACACAAGAAAATGAAGCAGGATTTTTAAAACGAAGACTTCTGCAATGGCAGCATGTAGATTATAAAGGAAAGAAGTTACTTAGGTACAGTCAAAAGTTAGGGTGTGGGTTGGGGATCGAGCTGATTTCATTTGATAGCAGAGTGCTTGCCTAGCATGCATAAGACCCCAGGGTTTGATCTTCAGCACTGCAAAAGGAAAATCAAAGTAAGGTATGAATGGAAGATTTTATTGAAGCACCAAGAATCATAAAATCTAGACAAATACTATTTAAGAGGAGGTACTGGATAAGAGCTGGTGGTAATGAGAGAGAGAGAGGAAATGATTATACTTCAACTAATGAGGAGGGAAATATCAGAGGATTTCAGCAGAAAAAGAAAGGTAATTAAACATCAAAGCAGAAGCCATAAGAAGCTGGACATTTGCTCTAGGATCAAGGAAAGAGGAGCTAAACATATGCAGATAGTCTTCTCAGAGTAATGGGAGTGAAATTACGCAGGAAACGAAGAAAGGGAGAATGTTCTCAATTTGAAGGCAGGAGCCTAAAAAATATTTCCAAGACCAAAGAGTAAGTAGCAAAATATAAAAGGAGATTGGCTGAAAAATCAATTCATATGTATACAAATATGCATATAATAAATTGACGAAGGCTGGGTGGTGGTGGCGCACGCCTTTAATCCCAGCACTCAGGAGGCAGAGGCAGGCGGATCTCTGGGAGTTCGAGGCCAGCCTGATCTACAAGAGCTAGTTCCAGGACAGGCTCCAAAACCACAGAGAAACCCTGTCTCGAAAAACCAAAGATAAATAAATAAATAAATAAATAAATAAATAAATAAATAAATAAATAAATAAATAAATAAATTGACAAAGTTGTCAGGATAAAAAAATTAAAACTTATGAAAGTATTTACTAAAAGTTAGATGTGGGGTGCACACTTGGAATCCCACCACTGAGGAAGAGCAGGAATTCAAAGCCAGTGTTGGCTATATGCCAAGTGTGAGGTCAGACTGGGCTGCCTGAGATCCTTTCTCAAAGGCGGAAAAGTATTCATTTACCACAGGGCAGTTGCACTGCCACTTTATTTGACACTTGTCTTCCAAGAGGTTCATTTTAAGCAACATTTGGAAAGACAAAAAAACAGTTGCAAGGAAAACTATTTATTTATTCATGAAATTTTTAATAAAACTAGCTCAATTGTTATTTCTTTATTCACACATTATGAAAGGTAGTGTTAGAAGAACTGGCGAAAACTAAATGGGTAAAGTTTAGCAGAAAGAACAGTGGCAATGTGGATATCTGAGGAGGAAGAGAGGACAGACAGGAGAGGCCACAAAATCATTTCCAAGTGATACAACAATCCTCTGATGGCCTGTGACCCTAGGGACAAAGTGGTCAAAATCACTGACAAGAAAGGCTAACATCTTTTTTGGCAACAGAAATGTTGACGGCATTATGTCTTACATAATATAGAAGGAAACTGTTAGGATTTTCTAAGTGCATGAATTAGGCAGTTAATATGAAACTATGCAACAAGTAATTTGGAAGCTAGCACTAGAATACATTTCTAGTCACTTGGGGAACTCTTCAAGCTCGTTAAGCTCTAATCATCATCAGTCCCTGCAAGCCATACAGGAATTAATATGTGCCAATCCCTGAGTTCTAAAAGTACAAGAAAATAAGCAAACAACTTTGGGTGGCTTTTCCATATACACAGAGGTTCATCATGTGCCTGCCTGAACATTGAAGGCCCCGAATCAGCCTACTCATGGGAAACCTTTGTAACTACCACGAATTCACAATAGACTAGACACTGTCAGCGGCATGGCCAAATAAGAAATTTCAGAATATAAAGATATGCAAATCATCCTTCTAATGACTATAACTAACATAGCAATCAACATTACAGACCCTGGTAAAGACTCATGGGTTTTTGTAGCATCCTGAAAAAAGCAAGTTACACCCACATTTTTAAGGAAATAAGTTCATTAATTAATGTGAGTTATACTTTTATTAAATGTCACAGGAAAATTACCAAAAATGCCAAGTTACATGAGGGTTTTCAAAAGATACTATTTTTGTGAACAATAATTACTATCCACAAGCCAATCTTTTTAACTGGAAAAAGAACCACAGACTTTGGAAATGAAAAATATCCTGACTGGTCATATAATCTAACCTCTAGCACATTGACCTCCTATACAGTATCCCTGGACTTTACTTCTCCAAGGCTGCCTATTTCTAAAATACAAAAGGAATTGTATTTGCCAAGGTTATAGCCAGGGCCTGCTATTTGGGTTTATGATCTGTACATAGAGCTCTATGTGTAGAATGACTCTGTGCTTTGTTTAATGGCCTGTTGTCAGTGTCTTAAACTCTTTCCATTTTGAAGGGCAATTTAGTTTTCACCAACTACATACCTATCCTGGATATAGTGGTTAAAAGTGTCACTCAAACATGACTACTAAGCCAGACATGGTAGCTTCTATAATCCCAACATTTGGAGTTGGAGGCAGGAAGGACAGTAACGGGTTCAAGGTTATCCTCAGCTACACAGGAAGTTCAAGACCTTGGGTTACCTGAGACTTACCTCCAAAACAAATCAAAACAAACTCACCTCGATTCCAGATAAGGTCTGAACATACATAGACCATTGTATTACGGATTCCATGAATATTTTATTGTGTTTTTCAGTATACAGAGCCTTGTGCAAGCTAGGTAAGCATTCTACCACTAAGCACCATCTCTAGTTAATTCTTTTAATGTAGTCTAAGATGACTAGTTGTTTTGGATACCACATCATTATTAAATTACGCTTGTGATAAAAAATACACTGATCCTTTTTATAAATGTAAGCACTGACCTAGGTATTATTTGTACAGTAGAGAATATATATATATATATATTAAAATGGTGTATATATGTTTACATTTACCCATTTTAAATAATTGGTTTTTTGTTCAAAAATTAAATCTTTCTTTTTAATAACCTTTTAATTTTTGATATTATAATTCTATCATGTCTCCCTTTCCTTTCCTCCCTCTAACTACTTCCATGTACATCTCCTTGCTTTCTTTAAAATTCATGGCCTCTTTTTGATTGCTGTGGTTGTCGTCTATGCGTATAATGCACAAATACAACCTGTTTAGTCTGTATAAAATGCCATTTGTACACATGTTTTCGGGACCGACCATTTGGTATTGGCTAATCCATTGGTGTGCTCTTTCCTGGGAAAGACTGTTTCTCTCATTCTCAGAATTCTTTAATTACTAATAGTTCTTTGTGTAGGGCTGAGGCTTCGTGGTCTTTCCCCCATCTACTTTGGCATGTCTACAGTTATTGTCCTTGTTCATTTCATGTAATTGGTAGTCTTCTCACTGAGACTTCCCAGGTGTAGCTTCCTACATTTCTAGGAGACACAAACTCCTTATCCCTAGTGCTTTTACAATCTTCTCATCCTCTTCTGCAATGATCCCTGACCTTAGGTGCAGCAGTTATGTTATAGATATATCAGTTGAGACTGGGCTGCATACTCTGCAGTTTGATTGGTTATATAATCACTGCTTTAGAGCACTTCAAATTTTTCAGATCTTTCTGAATCTTGATTGTTTTTATCTCTCATGATAATGATTCTCAACTCAAACTACGAATTTGAGTCATTTAGAAGAGTTTTACAACTTAAGTTTTGAAAGCACTGAAGCCCAGGGATTATGATTTAATTGATCTTTTTATAAGGATATTATTATTCTGGTTTTTTTACTGTGTATTACAAAATTTTCAAGCACTAAATAAAATATAGCAGAACTTCTATGTATCCATAATCTAGTTTCAATAATTATCAACTTTTATTTATTGTTCCCTCCAGAAATATTTTAAATTAAATCCAAGACATTAATTTCTCCACAAATATACCAATATCATTTAGTTGCTTTTAAATGTTCCTCAGTCAAATGTAACAGGATCCAGTGTTAAGAGCACAGAGCTCAGCTGGCAAGATGGCTCAGTGAGTTAATGTACTTGATGCCCAACCTGACTATCTGAGTTTGATCCTGAGACATAGATGTTGAAAGAGAGAACTGACTCTCAGTTGTTCTATTGTTCACACGCACGCGCGCGCGCGCGCACACACACACACACACACACACACACACACACACACACTACAGTAAACAAATAAAATCTAATAAAAAATACACAGACCAATAGCATTAATTGCCCCTTCCAATTTATAGGTGGCAAACTAGGAATTATAAAGGGTTGGATGTTAAAGAAAAGGCCATTAACACAGCTACAAGTTAAAGATCGTGCTTGTGATGGCTAATACTGGCTTTCAACTTGATACGCTTAGGAAGGAGGAACAGCTACTGAGGAACTGCCTCCATCAAATTAGCCTGCAGGAACATCTGGGGGGCATTTTCTTGATTGCTTATGATGTAGGAGCACTCAGCCCACTGTGGGAAGTGCCAACCCTAGGAAGGTTGGCCTGGGCTGCTATAAGAAAGGTAAAGGTCTGGGAGCAAGCCAGTAAGCAGTGTTTCTCCCTGGTTTCTGCTTCAAGCTCCTGCCTTGGGTTCTTGCCTTGGCCTGCCCAGATGATGGACTGTAAACTATAAGATGACATAAACCCTTCCTCCCCAAGTTGGTTTTGGTCAGAGTGTTTTATCACAGCAACAGAAAGCAAACTTTGATGTGTTCATTACCAATGTGCTAGCTTAGATGACAAACACACAAACAAATGTTTATAAAGGAGATTGAAGGCACTGTTTAAGACATCACTGCTCTAGCTGCAAAAGAATGATGTAAATGAACTTTCTAATTACAAATAAGATTCATCTCTAGTCTTTGTAAAATGCCTGTTTAGAAATTTTGTCCACAGTAATAACTGCTGTAACCTTACAGCTGATTTTTTAATTGTAAGCTGCCATGCTTACAAAGTCTGGCCAGTACACCTTTACTGAATTTTTTATAATGTCAACCTCATTCAAAGTTAATGAGAAAACTAATTAGTAAACTGGCAATGCACTTAGTAAAAAATATATTCCAATACGACAGAGGTGGTACATTTTCCTGATTCTACTATTGTGCTACCAGACCTAAGCCCTGCAAACAGAACTGTGAGTGCTTATTTTAGACTAACCCAATAGCCACATGGCATTTTGAACACTGCCAATTTTACACTAAGAGCTTCAGAAAGCGGTTAATAAAAATAATTTTTAGGTTGTGTTTTTCATCCTTGAACATTTTAAAAGACATATACTTGAAAACTAGAAGTTTTTACACGCATACACAGTTCTTTCTCAAACTGAAATCTTTACTTATTGAAGAATTTACAAAAAAATAATTACTAGGGCAAAATAGTGGGGAGACAGGGAGAGAGACAGAGGGAGAGGAAGAAAGAGGGTGACAGGACTGAGACGGACTTCTTTGGTTTTTCAGGACCTAAAGTAACATTTAATATGAAATGACTGTTACAGATTTCAAAACCCATTTGACTAACACTATAGTGATCTGAGATAGAGAAGATGTTATCTTCCTTTCACAGATGAATATGCTAAGCCTTTATTTGTAAAAAAATATTACATCTGTAAAGAAACCAAATACATATTAAAGGATCAAAGAAGGTAAAAGAAACAGGCTTAATAAAGTCAGTGCGGTCTTTGAATCTTCTAATGAAGATGGGTGCATTTGCACAATGTGAATGCTGGCAAAAATCCCATAATGTAACATCCAGAGAGGAGGAATCTTTCCCACCGTGCTCACCTGCCTGCCTGGAATATCTTAATACCTTTAAAGACACACACACCACCACCACCACCACCACCACGGCCGCCACCGCCACCACCACCACACTACACCGTGTATGTGTGTGACATGTGTTTTATATCTATATATTTTTTATCTCCCAAAGCTATATATAATGTATTTAAATATGAAAGGCCAGGTTGAAGTTTTGAAAAATAAAGATGGCCAGTTTGGTCATTTTTTTTTTCCTGATGGAAGTAAGATTGACTGCCGATCTATAAGCCTCATGCTTTTTAGGTATTGGTTGATATGTGTCTCACTATTTTCCTTCCCCGATCTGCCCCTGGGGCTCCTTCCTTTGTGGCACAGATTGGAATGTTTGCTCCTGTGCACCTTAGGGCCATGAAACCAAAGTCATAATTACTCAGATCATGTGCAAAGGGTTTGGGGGAGACATATAGATTCATATGTCAAATATAAAAGTAACTTTAGTTTAATTTTAAAAACTAGAAAATTGATTAACACTGACCATCTTAGTTCTCAAAACCTATAAAGGTTCTTTTTCTTGCTCCAAGATTTTTTTTTAATTTACTTATTTCTATTGTATTAGTGTTTTGCCTGTATGTATTCTGTGCACTACATACATGTCTGGTGTCTGTGGAAGTCAAAGGAGGATGTTGGATCTCCTGGAACTGGAGTTATAGTCAGCTATAAGCCACCATGTGGGTGCTGGGAATTGAACCTGGTCCTCTGGAGGAGCAGTCACTGCTCTTAACCATTGACCCATCTCTCTAACTCCCAGGAGATCTTTAAAGATAATTTTTACTTGATTTTACCAGGATCGGATGCTCCAAGGATTGGGGCATGGGCACAAAATGTGATTTTCCCTTCTTAGTGTTTGCCTTGTGGGATTTTCTTTTTAATAAGCCAATATGATAATTTTCCCTTAGCATGAGTTGTATATGTATAGGGAGCAGGATTTTCCTATCATAAAAATCACATGTTTACCCTTTGGGTACCAAACATTTTATCAGATGATTCCTTTGTGAGCATGAAATGCCACAGTATTTTGCTAATACATATGCAGTATGAACATTTTCAGAGCTGGACTCTTGAGTTGAAGGTTTAAAAAAAGAAAAACTTAGGGTTTCTGTGACATGATCATTAAATGGTTATAAATTCTGCTTATTATATATATGTTTAGAGTAAATCATTCACAGTGATTTATAAAGTCTAAATATAAAATGAAGAACTTACTTCAAATATTCTAAAATAAAATGCTTACTTCAAATTTAACCATGTTCTAGTTTATACAGATGCTTTAATTTCAAAGGGACAGTGCCAAGATAAAAGAAGGGATAAGGAAAGAGAATATTTTAAAATCTTTTGTTTGAATGTATACTATCTAGTTTTGCTCTACATGGAATAAAAAAGGTCTGCTTAATGGAAATTATGAGTCTAATGTCTAAGAACCTGCTTACCACTAGTCAGGTATGAAAAATTAAAGAGGAAAATAGTGTCGGCAAACTACCTAAGACTTCCTGATTGGCAGGTCTTCCTAAGCCTCATTCAGTAGAGTACTTAACAGGATGCAGTCTTTGTAGTGCCTCTCATGCGCCAAGCAGAGAAAATTGTTGATTTGTGCTTAATAAGCCAAATATGCACAAATTATTTTAATTATATAAAGCAAGGTTCTAAATTTAGCTTCAATAGTGAAGTCTTTACCTTTATCAACCATGAGAGAATGTGAGGCAACTAGAGAAATCCAGAATAAAACATTCTTAAAATTAATGAAAAACAGCAACCACCACCATCACCACCACTCTTATTCTTTAAAAAAATATCCCTTGGGGTCCCCCTGCCCCGCAGCAAACTCCGGCGGGTGCGCAAGCGACTACAGTCAGCGGCGGTGGCGGCGGGTCAGACATATAAACACAGGAAATAGCCATAAATGTTTATTAAAAAGGGGAAGGGAGAGAGGGAGAGAGAGAGAGAGAGAGAGGAGAAGAGAGAGAGAAAAGAAGGGAGAGAGAGGAGAGAGAGAGGCAAAAGCCCCGTGTGAGAGGAAAAGCAGGAAGAGAGCGGGCAAGGAGTTAAAAGGAGTGGGCGTGGCTAGGGCAGGGACCAAAAGAACAACATTCCCACATCTTGCTTTTAATAAAAAGCAAATTAGACGCTCCAGTTTGAAGGAATTGGGGCGGTGAATTCTCAAGACTGCTTCCGGCTGATTGTGGGCGTCGTCTTTGGGGGGGGCGCGAGAGAAGGCTGGGTGCTGGGAACATCCTGGCATAGCTGGTCTCTTTGCTTTTGACCGATGTCTGTGGCATGGAAATGTCTGGTATCTCTTTCCCTGTTTAAGGTATTGGCAGAACAAAGAACAAAGTTAAATTAAGGGAAAAAAAAATTTTTAGGACCAGGGGATTGAGGGGGTATCTGACCTGTTTAAGATGGATTCTTTAATTCGGCTCCCTGGAACTCACGAGAACTCCTTGGATTTGTGAAAACAGAAGTTTTAGACACATAATGACTGTAGCATAAGAGATAAACTTGTTTTGAAATTTGTTTGGTGAGGTCACCTTGCAAAACCTCTCAGCTGTCAAACTGTCAGAGATCTTTGAGAAGGATAAGATTTTACTTGAGTTACTGATTAAAAAAATGACAGAGAACTTACTTGGTTGGCACCCAGAGCTACTCTTTTTGGTTCCTCCATGGTCACTGAAGGTTGCACTTGACCTTTGCTGTTTAGCGCAGGGCCTGCCAGACTGCAGAAGATCCTGTGGGCTAAGAAATCTGTAGGAAGACAGGCCTACCTTGACCTGAGCAGCTAGGCTGTCGATTCCAGTGATTCCGTCCACGTCTAGAGGTCTTTACTTTAGATGAAAGGCAGGTTTTCCCAATGGTCAGCGCTCTGCAGTCGATGCGAAATGCAGAAGGACGTTGTTCTGCGTGTGTCTGTCTTCTGTCTTCTTTGGAGGGAGCAGAGAGCAGCTGCTAGGAGCCAACCTGTCTCTTTTTTATTGTTGTGAAAAGTTTTTAATAATTAAATACTTAAATATCACATTCCCCAGATCTCTGAGCAGTTGAGGGCTGTTTATCAGGTATAACTATAGTATAGAATTTGTTTGGAAAGTTGGGTCTGAGCTTGACCACACTGGCTCTCAACAGGTAAGATTTACATTTGTAAAAAGGCAAATAGAGGGGAAAAAAGCTTGTAATATAAGGTTATATTACTGACAATGGTAGAGAACAGCTTAAGAGACTTAAAGGTACATACCAGCTTAAAATATATGTATTATTGTGTATAGAAAGAGTGAACAGGAATTGGGCAAGTGGACGACTCTGATGGGCCCTGTCAGAGACATGCCATTGCTCAAAACACATGTAACAGAGTTAACAGGATTTTAGTGAAAACCGGGTGAGAAGGCAGGGTAAAACCGGGAGTAAAACCGGGAGAGTGTGGTCACGTGGTCTGGCCCTCAGCCAAGATGGCGACCACCACGTGTAGTCTGCTCTGCTAGAGCCCGCCATGCCACAATAAAAGCCGCACAGGGAAGGGGCAAAAGGCTGGAACCAAAAAACGGCTGTGTAAGTGTAAGGCATTAAAGCATGAGACCGGAGTGATAGGTCTGAATAGCTTGACTCCCATGGTGAAGGCCGTGCAAATACCCGCAAAAACCGTGGCACCTCAAGCCTACAACGAGAACGGCTCCCCGTTAAGGCGAGATGCAGATGGCACGAACCTCCGGGCCCTATGGAAAGGCGTCCGATTCCATAGGGGGGGAGGCTATAACCTAGCTGAATCGACTCGCAGCCAAGAGGGATCCAGCCTAGGTCAGGCCGCACCGAGCGGCGTGCTGCACCGTAGCAGCAGTTACGACGAAAGGAAGGAAGAAAAGGAATGAAAAAAGAAAAAGAGGGAGAACTGGAGACCCCGGGCCTCCAGGCGCGGGTGAGCTGAGGGGCTGGCTAAGGCCAGCCGTCTCAGGCACAGGCTTAGCACAGGAGACAAGCCGAATTGAATGCCAGCGAAGGGAACAACCGAGGCCCTGAAAGCCCGCGGTTGGAGGTCCCCCCATCCCTAGAAACCGTGAAGGGTTGCCGGGAGCTCAACGGTCAAACCCTTAGGTTAAAAGAGATGGTTAAGCTGGCCGAGATGGGGACACTCACGATTAGTTGATCCAAGCAGATGGAACACGTGGTCGTACTCAGGTCCTGATTCTGCCCCGGGAGGGAGCTGAGTCCCGGACGGCGCCGAAAGCCGGAACTTCGGCCCCAGGTGAAAATCCGGGGCGGACGAATCATCCGAGTCACGCGGCACCAATCTTATTCTTTAAAAAATATCCCTTTGGGGTCCCCCTGCCCCGCAGCAAACTCCGGCGGGTGAGCAAGCGACTACAGTCGGCGGCGGTGGCGGCGGTCAGACATACAAACACAGGAAATAGCCATAAATGTTTATTAAAAAGGGGAAGGGAGAGAGAGAGAGAGAGAGAGAGAGAGAGAGAGAGAGAGAGAGAGAGAGAGAGAGAGAGAGAGGAGAGAGGGAGAGAGAGAGAGAGAGAGAGGAGAAGAGAGAGAGAAAAGAAAGGAGAGAGAGGAGAGAGAGACAAATGCCCCGTGTGAGAGAAAAAGCAGGAAGAGAGCGGGCAAGGCGGAGGTCAGGAGTTAAAAGGAGTGGGCGTGGCTAGGGCAGGGACCAAAAGAACAACAACCACCACTTTAGATATAACAAAAATTTCCAAAAAAAAATTCCATTCTGCTGTGACCAGGATAATTAAGGAGAACAAAGTTTGATAAATTGTTACTTATCTACCAGATGTCCACTAAGTCTCTAAAAAATTTAGAAAAGGGATCTTGTGATTCTAATGTCAAAATTCTCTTGATAGAACCATCATTCTGGAAGAAAGGTGAGTCCACGAGGCTTGGTGTGTCGGTGGTGTGCCTATCACACCAGCAGGTGGGAGGCTGAGGAAGGACAACAGTGAGTTCGAAGCTGGCCTGAGCTATATAATTAGACCTCTCTCCCAAAATGAAGCCAACTCACTTCCCCAAATCCATACTCAAGACATTATAGTACTGGGTGGTTACTGTCAGTTAGCACATACCAAAGAAAACAGAACTTTTTTTGGTCTTTTAAGGGAGGGTTTCTCTGTATGGCCCTAGTTGTCCTGGAACTCACTCTGTAGCCCAGGCTGGCCTCGAACTCCCAGAGATCCACTTGTCTCTGCCTCCTGTGTGCTGGGATTAAAAGCGTGTGCCACCACTGCCTGGCGAAAACAAATCTTAAAGTACAATAATGAACATTTCTTGGTGAGCATTATCATTTCTCCATTATATAAAACCTGGAAAGTAGTCGTATAAAGGGGTAGCACAGAACACAACACATAAAGGAAATAAGATGGACAAAGGTGAGTTTATGCCAGTCTACACTCATGCTCTGATGAAAGCACATGCAAACGAGCACAGCCCAGCAAATAGCTCTTTGCTCCTTTTGGAGTCCTTCTGTTTAATTTACATGACTTTGGGTATTTCAGGTATCTTGCAGTTTCACAGGTACAACAATCATGCAGAAACAAATGTGCCATAAGTCACTACATACATACACGATTGATAGAAATCTTTTACTTCTTCAGACAAATTTCCTTGCTTTCTAGCAAATGGGGAAGTAATATGAGGGGTAGATAGGATAGAGAGAAAAAATCCATTTATAATTGACCTGCCATAAGAAATTCTCATTTAAATGAAATTGCCACTTAAATGAAAACTTTTCTGTAAAATAAATTGTAATTTTGAAAGATTAAAAACGTTAGATGCCGGGTTTATTAGGGCAAATTTTGTTTACATACTGCCTGGAGGCCATTAGAAGTTGGATAAGATGAATGTTACTTATAAAGTTATATATCTCATTGAACATATGAATTCTATCCACATTAGGGGAGGCTTGCCTTAACATAAATATATCTTTGTGACCATCATCCTCCATTTTATACTCTTATCTCCATAAAGTTGGCACCAGTATTTTTTATATTTTTAAAAAAAAACATACTATCTTTTTTTCATTTCACATATACCAATCCCAGTTCCCACTCCCTCCCCTCCTCCCCTTTCCTCTACACCCCCCCCCCATCCACTCCTCAGAGGGGGTAAGGCACATTGCTTTGGGGAAGGTCCAAGACCTCCCCACTATATCTAGGCTGAGCAAGGTATCCCTGTAAAGAGAATAATTCCCCAGAAGCCAGTACAAGCAATGGGATAAATCCTGGTGCCACTGCCAGTGGCTCTGCAGTCTGTCCCAGCCATGCAATGGTATTTGTTTTTAACTGAAGAGGGAAATCAATGCCACTTAAACCAAGAATCTTCTTCATTCAAGCCTCAGTCATTTGGTTCTCATTATAATCTTCTAGTAAACTAGCTGATCTTTCTCCTCTACTCCCACCTTCCTCCCTTAATCAAGCACTTTAAAGGCTGAGAACAGAATTATAATTGCCAAACGTCAGAGTAGCATACAATATGCTTTAAGGTTGCATATATTAAAGAATTTGACAAATGTCATCCAACAGGTAAAAATTGAGAGGCTCAAAATGTAGGTTTTCAGATTTTTGTTTCTTTCCTCTACATCCATCACCTTTCCCAAATTAAGCCTGGTCGGGTCGACCACTTCAAGGTCCTAATACCAAGCCAGGAATTAGCATGAAAACAGCTCTTGCCTCCCCCAAAGACCAAAAGTTTGAAAGCCTCTGCCCAAGACTAAGGATCTCAAAATAGCCTTCTTTGGATTCTTCAGACATGGACCCGTTTTGAATTTTTAAAATTAAGAACTGTGGGAGGATGGGTTAGGAAGGAACTTCCTTCTGTTTAATTGGTTTGACTTACACATCTTTGAAAGAAGAGGCAGTGCCAAACTCACTGGAGAGAAACGTGTGCTTAACAGAAACAGAGGTACCAAGGACTGAAAATTGGAAGATATATATATATATATATCAAAAGATGCAAAATTGGGAGAGGTGAGTAATTCTAAGGGTTCCTCCACTTCCCCAGCATCAAGCATCCCCACGCCCTGACCCAAATCTCACTTGAAGCCGCTCTCTCAGTGTGTGACGGGAATTTCATTCTCCTTAAGATTCCCACGTCCTCACAATGCCACCCCGCCCCACCACCACCCCGTGCACTCACTCCCCAGGGTGGTGATTATTTGTGTATGTTTTGAAAAAAGTTAAGCTCACAATCGCGAACCCGCTCCCACAGCTGGTCTTAAGGGGACTAGTCAAGCTAGCAGACACTGGCCTCCAGCCCCCTCCCCCATGGGGAGCAACCTCTCCCCAGGTACTGGATTCCTCCATAGCTGTCCCCATCCCCGGTCCGACCCAAAGAACAACTGTTAGTCCAGGGCAGTACAGTCGGGACTCTGTGGTAGCCGCAGAAAGGTGGTAGCGGGAGCAGAGTCCCTCGTCCATTGCCGCGGGTTTAGGACAAGACGGCGGGTGGCGACGAATAACTGTTCGCCTCGCCACCTTTTAAGTGACGGTGGGCACAGTCCTAACTCAGGTGTAGCCGGCCGCAACTGCTGGCCGCCACTTACCTGTAAGTCCCCCTCCGCCTTCTTCCCCGTAGCCTCGACGCCTTTGCAGGACAAAGTACTCATTGGATCTTTCCATCAGCCACAGCTTCAGCGCATTTTTCAACAGCACTTCCTCGGGCTTCAGCCACATCTTGAAGAACTTTGTGCCGCCTCAGGAGCGGCGACCTATTTGTCCTCCTTACCTCTCCCCTCCCAGCCTGTTTTCACCCCTCTACTTCTCCTCCCACCAAATCTGCCTTTGGCGGCGGTGCCTCGGGAGGTTTGCCACACTTCCCCCCCCCCCAACCCTGCCTTCTCTCCCACGTAGGCAGAGAGTGCCAACTCCCTCCCACGGAGCAACCGCCAGACTGGGAAATAGTCCCGCCTCGTCTCCTCTTGGGAGTTGTAGTTTTCTATCCGTTTTCCTGCACCCTTTCGATTTTAGCTAGAGACTACATTTCCCGCAATGCATTGGGGTAAGAGTTGGGTGGGTGGGGGACGCCTTCGAAGCGGTCCCGCCACCAGTTGAGTGAGTTTTTCCTGTAGTGTAAAGTTAAAGACGTTTTTGCTTCAAATAGGCTAACCCAGGGTATGATAGCAATGCTTCTAGTTGTTTTATAGTGAGAGGACTAATTAGTTGAAAACAAAGTTTCCGACATTTTTGAGGAATGTCCCATCCAGGAAGCAATAGCCTGCAGCAACTTGCATTTAATCAGCGCCAACTCGGTAGCAGGTGATTTCTCAGGTAACTTTCCCTGAAGTCTTTACAAGTAGACCCTCCACTGCGCTCGCTCATAAATGGAAAGCGCTAGAGAGTGAGGTGACTTATCCAAGGTCTCACAGTTGGTAATAAGATTCATTGTTCAAAATTCTTGCCTAAATTAAATTCTTTTCGCTCAGAGAAACCCTGTCTCGAAAAAACTAAAAAAAAAAAAAAACACACACACACACAAAAATGGAAAATTAGAAAACTCCGAAACCACATACTGTTTTCACACCTTGCAACTCTCCCTTACCCCATGCCGCCTCTGTTTATTTACTGGTATAAACGATGGAAAATCTAACATTTTAGGTATTCAAACTACTTATGAGGGTATTTTCTTTTCTTACACTGTTTAAAGAAAAACAAAATTCCTTGTAGGGCAGCCTTCATTTCTTGGTATCTTGGCAATGTTGCACAGCTACTTGCATGCTAAGATGAAAGAGGTCTTCTGGGAGGAATTATTTGAGGGCTGTTTTTATTTGTCAAGCAAACTCAATCCCTAGAGCTAAAGAATGGACTGCGAGTAAAATAGGCTTACAGAAAGAATTCCGATAAAGGATCAGACAAGTTGACAAAGTATCCAAAATGAAGATATATGGCCATGTGGCTAAAACTATGGGGTGGGACACACTCAGACTAGGAGTCCTGCAACTAACTACTGAACTCTTTGCCTTGAAGGAGTGTGTTCAGGTTAAATCTTCGGAGATGCTGGCTGTCACAGAAAGTTCTTGTGGATGACAAACAACAGCAAAACCCTCCAAACAACAAGGACCACAACAAAACCAGCCCCCCCCCCCCCCAAACAGGACAATCCAAAAGGCAATAGGAGCAGCTTTCTTCAGAGGAGGAGGCAACCCTCCTAGAGCCTGGACACAACGTGTTTCCTAGTGCAAAGTCATCCAAGCTTGAGGTGTATTAAGTACATCATTTTCTCACTTTCTTCACAGTGAAAGAGCAATACATGCAGCAAATGTAGACACCTCTTGTCTTCCTTCATTTGCACAGTTCTGGCCCCCTTTTAATTTCCATTGTCAGTCAGTACCCTTATGGTTATAGTTATGGCAAGGAGCATCAGAATGGATGGCTCCTTTACCCTACTCTGAACCCAAGCAGGGCCAGTCAGAGGCTCCGCTGTAAGATCAGGCCCTTTACATCTCAGAGCAGAGAATTTAGAACGCTTTTGTAAACAAACATTTCGCTGATTATATAAACTAAACAGTTTTCAAGTTAAATTATGTATATCAGGTAAAAATTTTTCTTGATCATAACCTACTTCAAGTCTTTGCAAATAAGTGTTTCTCTAAAATCACATTAAGAACAGAACGGGGTTCTATTTGCTGTTCAGTTGTGTGTGTTACTGTAAATTACTTTAGGATTACAAACGATCTCGACTATCCCTGCTAGTATTGTCCTGGCACTTAATGTACAGTATGACGTGTTTTAAAATAACCCTATGCTTTTTCTTGTTTATAAGTGCAGTTTCGGAGAAATTGTTACTTTCCTGAGTCCTCACATCTAAACAAATGGCAGAGTTGGGATCTGAGCCTGTATTTATGACTATAGACCAAAACACTATATTGTCTCTGAGTATGGTCCGTAGATACAAAAGCAATGTATCCAAATGCTAAACTCACTTCTCCGAATCCCCCCAGTCTAATATTCTCATAGTTTGAAACACTACTGTTTACCAAGGTGTTAAGCTGAAAACTTTGGAATAAGCTTGGGTTTCTTATATTTTTGGTTGTGAGCTTAGCCTTTAATGGCTGAGCCATCTCTCCAGCCCAAGCTTAGGTTTCTTTCTCTCCCTTTCTTCCCACCTCCATTTGCATCTCTCTGTGTGTTTCTCTGCACAATATTTTTAAAAATCTATATTGTTCTTCTGTGGTTTAGAGTGACTCCACATCGTGTTATTGCTATACAACTTTAAAAGCATCCCAATTCATTTGTTTGCTTTCATTTTTATTTTCTGAGCGATATATTAACCCACCTAATAGCACGGCATGAGGGTATATTATCCAGAGGTCAGTCTTCTGGGTGACTGGCTCATCTAAATAGTGGCCTCAAATACTTATGAGAAAATGTATGAGGGAAGAAACGCCCAAAACCAGTTCCAGCAACGGTGCTAGGGAAAGGCTTCCGCTCTCACTTAGTTTCTGGGCTAATCTGAAGTGACATGAGCTATGTTTATAGAGTTTTAGTCTATAGCAGATTTGGGCGCAATAAGATTCAAAGTGTGAATATTTGTCTTAGGGGACAGTCATTTAAAGTGTTGTTTCTCCAAGTGTGGATCCCAGACCAGTGTCATCTGGTCACCTGGGAGCTAGAAACTCAGACCTTCCCGCCTTACACTTGGCCTGCATAGCTAGAATGTATATTTGACCAAGGTTCCCTGGAAGCTTGTGGGACAATAAAGCTGTGGATGCATTGATTTAAGGTGAATGGTTATTTGAAAATCAAACTACTCCAATCTGGTGCCCATTAATCATGCTTGACGTAAGCCCCACGTAGGCATCATTCATTAACCATGTGAGCCCTTTCAACATAAGGTGGCAATATTGCTCCTTTAAAAAAAGGTTCTGTTAGTACCTGCTCATTAAGGTTTTCTGGGACAATGGTTCAAAACTGGGATAGCAGTTGGAGTTACAGCTAAAAAGGGAACTTGCTGTTAATCAGCCATAAACACTTTTATGCTTTTAAACACCAAGAACTATACCCATGAGTGCTTCCCATTTATGAAACTTCTTGCATATTAAAAAAAATGTGAGGACTAGAGAGATTGCTCAGTGGTAAGTGCTTACTGTGTTAATGAAGAGGACCTGAATAAAAAGCCTAGAGCATCTATCCACTCGTCAGGGACAGAGACAGGGTGACTGCCACCCTAGCTCTGGTTTGAATGGCAGACCTGTGTCAAGGGACTAAACCAAAGAGTGATAGAGCAGGGCACCTGATGTCTTCCTCTAGCTTTTGTGCATTCCTTTATGCACATACAATGCACACACATACACGCACATGAACATGCACACACCATGGCACATAACACTGAAAGTTGAGGACTACTGGTTAGTACTTCTCAAACTTTTTTTACTGAAGTAGCTTTGTTGGTAGAGGCTATCTCTGCAGGTCAAAGTGACCACCACAATCATTAATTTCTTTTATTCTCATGTAGTGTATTAATTGTTAGTTGTTGTGCTTATACTATAAAAATTAACTCCAAAGAAAAGCAGTAAGCAAAAAAATAACTAGACATTTTACAGTCTGGGTTGGTAATTCTTTAGCGAAATATTTTACAAATAAACAAGGATGAATGTATGAAGGAGATAAGGAATGTTCCTACCATTCCAGTTGTCTCTATAAATGCTTTTAGTATTTCTGATTGGGTGTGGGGTAAATGTATATTCCTAACATGAATCAACTCAAATTCCAGTAAACTCATACTCAGACTCCCCTATTTCTTATGTTTGCAGCTCATTGTGCAAATATTATCTATAGTTAAAAGAATTAGCCTATGTTGTGATATCATGTGAATGCATAGTATAAAGTCTGATGTTTAAGCTAAAGTATATCAAATGGTAGTATCAAGAAGTCGTAGGATTCCTCTCTTTGAGGAATTCCTCCTGGCATTACATCTAGAGAATGATTTATATGTGAATGTAAATATAGAATGTAGTTCTATCCATAATGACTAAAATGGTGCAACACCCCAAGGATTCAATAATAAGTGGACAAACAAATGTCAGATTCTCATATGATGGCATATACTCAACAATGGAAAGGTATGAATTATTGTATGTATACACTATAATATGGGTGAAGCTTGACCATATTATTCTAAGGGGAATCCAGCAGCAAAGCCTTTATTGTACAATTCTGTTTGTGTGCTGTCTAAAATAGTAAATCTATAGAGACAGAAAGCAGACTGGTGAAATGCGTAAGCTGGAACTAGGAACAGGAATTTATTCTTGGCACGAGGGTATGTTCTGGGATAACGCAATAAGGATCTGAGTTCAAATCCCAGTACCTATGTTAGCAAGCTGTTCATCCATTCCCCAAAATCATGAAGCACCAGCTCTGGGTGGTCTAACAACCTTTTCTGGCCACTACACTGTGCCATGCCTCGCCATACATATGTAAACCCTCACACAGACATGCTGTGGAACAACCCTTTACACTGTAAATATGTATTGCTCTCATTAATAAAAAGCTGATTGGCTGATGGCTAGGCAGGATTTTCAGGGCAGAGAGAATGCTGGGAAGAAGGAGGGCAGAGTTAGAGGGGTGCAGCCAGATAGCAAGGAAGGAGGACACGCAAGAGAGGTAAGAGCCACAAGCCGCGGGGCAGCACATACTTGAATAGAAATGGGTTCATTTAAACTGTAAGAGCTAGTCTGGGCTATCGGTCAAGCATGTATAATTATCTGTGTGGTTATTTGGGAGTCAGAAAAACTCCGCCTAAACTCCGCCTACGCAAATACATACACAAATAATTTCTCTCTAAGTTAAAATTATCTTTTTCACTGAAGCAGCATGTACAGGGCCTGCACAGGTCTGCACCAGGTCCTCTGAATATGTACTGTGGCTTTCAGTTTAGTACTTTTGTGAGACTCCTAAATGTCTGAACGAGTGGGTCTCTGATTCTTGTGTCTGCTCTTGGGGCTCTTTTCTTTTTCTGTTGGCTTGTCTTATCCAACTTTGATATGGGTTGTTTTATTTTTTTTTTTAATAATTTTTTTATTAAGAAAAGAAGAAAAAAAAACATAAACAAAAAACAAGTTTCCACCTCCTCCCAGCCTCCCATTTCCCTCCCCCTCCTCCCACCCTTCTCCCCCTCCTCCCACCCTTCTACCCCTCCCCCCACTCCTCTCCCCCTCCCTCTCCAGTCCACAGAGCAGTCCAGGTTCCCTGCCATGTGGTAAGTCCTAGGTCCTCCCCCCTCCGTCCATATCTAGGAAGGTGAACATCCAAACTGGCTAGGCTTCCACAAAGCCAGCACATTAAGTAGGATCAAAACCCCATGCCATTTTCCTTGGCGTCTCATCAGCCCTCATTGTTCGTCATGTTCAGAGAGTCCGGTTTTATCCCATGCTTTTTCGGTCACAGTCCAGCTGGCCTTGGTGAGCTCCCAGTAGATCAGCTCCACTGTCTCAGTGGGTGGGTGCACGCCTCGTGGTCCCGACTTCTTTGCTCATGTTCTCCCTCCTTCTGCTCCTCATTGGGACCTTGGGAGCTCAGTCCCAGTTAGTTCCTTGGGTAGCTGAGGATTGGGAACCTGAAATGACCCTATCTGATATGGGTTGTTTTAATCCTGAGATGGAACAAATCAAAATGATCCCCACAAAACTTAAACCCTTTAAAACTATAGAGAATACTCATATTGCAGGCATGTTGTCACATAAAATGTGTACACTGATTTTGATAACCATGGTCCTGAAGTGATCCAAGTATCTGTGGATTCTTAAAATGCTTTACAAAAGATAAGATATATTCTGATTCATTAACAACATCCTATCAGTCATACAGTCTAAAGAAAAAAAAATGAAAGAAAGCTTTAAAATACTGAAATAATCCTCATGTCATAAATGGCACAAATACAGGTTAACATCAAGATAATTTAACCTTGTATTTTATTACTGATAAGCTTTATTATTTACTTTGTTGACATCTAAAACTACTTCACAGTTTTTTCAGAGCATAATGGCATCTCTTCCCTTTTTGCATGAGGTCACACGTAAAGATCACACTAGAGATTTAGTCTGTACTGATCAAATATATCAATGACCGTTTACATCCAACAATTCTTTCCTCTCAAAACTAAGTGTATTATACACAAAAGTGAGTATATAACAGCTAAAGGGAACATCAGATGCACTCTTTCATGGGAATGTTTTATTTACATTTCATATTTAAAGAGAATCAGTACAAATCGAAGCATATTTACAGCATTTTCAAATCAGTGTACAAGAATGCAATGGTTTCATCCATCATATAGTCAGCAAACAAAAATCCATGTCTGTTCTATCTCTGTCTAAATTCTGCTGGAATCTGAACTCACTGGGAACAAAACTAATGGGCAAGCCACACGAAATAGAAATAAAGTGAATTTTTAAATAGCTCTATTTAACTTTGGTGGTTGAAGCTTCAAACTTTATATTAAGGCACCTGGAAATCCCCCCTTCCCTTGATTCTTTTTCAAACACCAACAAAATGCATTCACAAAACTATAGATATATGGACAGGATTTAAATTTAATATAATTAGAGCCTGTTAGGTCAAATGTAAACTTAATTTTCAATGTCAACAGTGTTTGGAAAATACTTTCTACAGACAAATCTTACAGAACATTTTCTGTAGATTAATTCTGCAGAGTAGTCTGTTACCAATTTTCTCTGATTTATTCTACTATTACTATTTTCACATCTTAGAGTAGTTTCTATTCTGTGCTTTTGAATATTTCAAGTTTGAGAAATAGTTTACAATAGTTTTGTAAGAAACTCTTTTGTGTCTATAATCTTGTGTGGTGTCACTGATATACCGATCAACCAATTCAGTTCATATTTTCTGACAAACTATGCTCACACTCACATGAAATACATACACAGCTTAATTAAAAAAGAAAAGGTTAAAATGAGCATTTTGCTTTAATCTTGTTCTATCAACGTAATGTATTTTAAATCGACATTTCATGAAGCACTAGCCTAAGTTTGCAATGCTTTTTACAATTCCAGATCAATACAAACACCCGGAGACAAACCCTGACACAAATAGCCCAAGCGAAAGTAGTAGCAGTGTTTCATTGTGATACTATTACGAAATAAAAGCGATTACAGCTACTCCACATATTGAAAGCAACATATTTTTATAAGAAAGTTGTTATACATGAAAAACCCGACTACTTGTAGACAGTTCTGAATGTTTAAAAATGTTGTTATCACTATCATCAAGAGGAAACTTGACTATGAAAAACACTATAATGAGTTTGTGGAAAAGTTGCTAGGTTAAATATGCTAAGCCACTTAACTATAGTATAATATTAGTCATCTCAGCACTTTCACTCGTCTTTATTACGTTTACCCAGTTCATTAATAGTAAACTAGGTCCTGATTGGCAGTCCCGTTATTACTAACGGTTCAAGTTTCTATTGACACAGATTTTATGATTTAATTTCGCGAACAGCAGTCTCTTGATTGGGGCTTTCATCTTCTTCAAAGGTTGGGTTGTCAACATGAGGAACAACATCCACAGCCACAGCACTTGCTTCATGGTTTACCAGCTGTAGATTTTCATCTGAAAACAGAAGGGAAAAATGTAGGGTGATTCCATTCGTCTCTCCTTTCAAGACAGAATTCTGCATCACATCTAAGAGGGCTTCCTCATTCAAGGTCATTATACTCTGATGATTATACCGCTTTCTGTTCCTTAATACCATGTGGCCTTTTCAATATCCAGTGTGGGGTGCCTGCCTATATTCATAGCATTCAGGGCAGTGAGGAACAAGCATTCTTGTGCTTTCAAGGCTAGCCTGAACTACACAGTAAACTTCAGGCTGACCTAGGCTACAGCCTGAAATCCTATCTCCAAAAAACAAAAAAAAACCATAATTTATATTGTTTCACATAAGGCAACTATGGTCCTATTGATTTATGGTTCCTATATTTGATTCATGTACATGTGTTTACTTTTACCTGGATTATAGTCTCATTAACGACAAAAGTTACATATTTTACTTTTTTTTCTTTCTTAAATATAACAGTTCTTAAACCTGGCTGCACATTACTACCTCTTGTGCTATTTAACCTAACTGTATAGTAAATACAATATATAATCATCCTTAAAGAAGAAAGGCGGGGATGAAAAAACATCTAAATAACTTCATGCCAGATGGCTAAAGAAAAAGAAATGGGTTGAATAGTCGTTGTTGAAAGTATTCTATCTTTATTCTAGAATTGAAAGGTTAAGTAAACATTTCTTGGATAAGGAAAGCCTTCTCCTTCCACCATCACTAATAGGAATTCCAAGTAAGGCCAGTAGGAAGGTCTAGAATGAGCCCTGGCTGTGGAGCTACAACCACACACATCCAGCAGCAAAAACTCAGTGTCTTCCAGATCAGAGGAAAAGGAACAGAGAAAGGAAGAGAAGAAAAGCTTTGTGAGGGAACAAGTTCATTATAGCCTTGTGCTTTGAAAAATTGATCAGAATAACCACCCAGTGGCTATGAGTGTGCCCAATGCCCAAATCTTGCTTTTGCTATATCAATCTCCAAGAAGAGACCTCTTGAAGAAATGGCAGATTCTGAGACAGGGAGTGTACAAGATTAACCTGGATTCTAGCCTAGGTGTCAGAAAACTATAACTCACGGAGCCAAAGCCACATTAAGAGTGCTTTTCACATTTTAAAATGTTTTCAAGACAAACCAACCCTTCCCCCTGAAAGATACACAAAAAGAATATGCAACAGAAATATATGTGGTTTTCAAACCATAAATATTTACTACTTGGTCCCTTAAAGAAAAAAAAAAGTCAACTTGAGACTGAAAGCATACTATGGTACCAGAAAGTAAGGAAGTCAAAAGAATAAAGAACCCAACTTAAATAAGTTTCTCAAGACAGAAATGAAGAATCTATGAGCAATGGACAAATCATGAAACTAACAAAGAATGAAAGAAGTATCTGTGATGTCACTTATTACCAATAAATGAATAAAATAGAAAGGGAATGGCTCTTCCTTAAATTTGAAAATTAATGTGTGGGAAGAAGGATAGAAATAGAACGTCACTATTTGGTGAATAGTTCAGTAATAAATTATAACAGGAAGTATCAATTATTGCTAAAGTTGGCCAGTAAAGGAGCCACGACAAAAGAGATATTTGCAAGGTTTCCAAGCATCTATCAAAAAGATATTTAATAATTACAAATGGAAAATGGTAACTTTACAGGGAAGAATTTGGCAGCCAGAACCCTTAACCAAGTGAACAAAGTTAAAATCATTTGTAATGAGAACATCGTGTGCCTCATAATATGTGCTGCTGACAGGCACAGAGCATCATCCTCTGGCATTCTTACCAGAAATGGACAGTGATTTAATTTTCATGAAGCAGCAGACAAGGCTAAATAAAGGAACATTTTATAAAGTAATCTTCAAAAATATCAACATCATAAAAGGCAAATACTAAGGAATTGTCATAGATTGAAGATCAAGGAGACTTACAAGTACAGGAAGCGTGAGGCCTTGGGGCGGAAAAAAGGACATGCGTGGGCCAGATGGTAAAGTTGAGGAAGGTCTGTAGTTAATATTTCATCAGGTCATTTTCTAGGCTCTATGCAAGTATATGGTTATATAAGATATCCATATTTGCAGAAACTAGGAAAGGGGTAGATGAGCACTCTCGGTACTATTACTGAAACTTATTTTCAGTCTAAAGTTATTTCAAAATTTAAACTAAAACTACATGTAATTGGGCCCCATCCCTTATGAATTCTTTTTTTATTTTTATTTATTTATTAAGGATTTCTGCCTCCTCCCTGCAACCGCTTCCCATTTCCCTCCCCCTCCCCCGATCAAGTCCCCCTCCCTCATCTGCTCGAAGAGCAATCAGGGTTCCCTGACCTGTGGGAAGCCCAAGGACCGCCCACCTCTATCCAGGTCTCCTAAGGTGAGCATCCAAACTGCCTAGGCTCCCCCAAAGCCAGTATGTGCAGTAGGATCAAAAACCCACTGCCATTGTTCTTGAGTTCTCAGTATTCCTCATTGTCCGCTATATTCAGCTAGTCCGGATTTATCCCATGCTTTCTTATTAAATTGCCCTAAAGTGCTCTTTATATGCCAGATTTTTTTAAAAAAAAAAATCTCTCCATGTGATTCTGATGTACAGCATGGTTGATAACCAAGGGCCTTAGTGGATATATTCCCTGTACCAGAAGTATCAGTATCACCAGAAAAATTGCTATAGATATACATTTTCAGGCCCCACTCCAAACCCACTGAGTCAACAAGCCCTCTAGGACATTAGGTAGGTAGTTAACTTTGAAGACTTGTATTCTAACAGAACTGATCCCAATGATGTATTACATAGATGAAGTAATTATGCACTTGCAATTATAAAAATCAACTGCCCCCACAACTGACTTTGAGATACCACCTCATACCAGTCAGAATGGCTAAGGTCAAAACATCAATGATAGCCTATGCTGGAGAGGATGTGGAGTAAGGGGAACACTCCTCTATTGCTGGTGGGAATGCACACTTGTGTAACCACTCTGGAAATCAGTATCGCAATTTCTCAGATAATTGGAAATCAACCTACTGCAAGATCCAGCAATACCACTTTTGGGCATATACTCAAAAGATGCTCAACCACACTATAAGGACATTTGTTCAACTATGTTCATAGCAGCACTATTTGTAATAGCCAGAATCTGAAAACAACCTAGATGCCCCTCAACTGAAGAATGGATAAAGAAAATGTGGTACATTTGCACAATGGAGTGCTACTCAGAGGTTAAAAAAAATGACATCTTGAAATTTGCATGCAAATGGATGGAAATAGAAGAAACCATCCTGAGTGAGGTAACCCAGATGCAGAAAGATGAACATGGTATGTACCCACTCATAGTTGAATACTAGCTATAAAGTAAAGGATAAGGAGCCTATAGTCCATGACCCCGGAGAAGCTAAGTAACAAGGAGAACCCTAAGAGAAACATATATAAATCACCCTGGGAAGAGGAAATAGACAAGATCTCCTGAGAATATTGGGAGCATGAGGTGGGGGAGAAGGGAAGGCAGAAGAGGAGGAGGAGGGGAGAAGGGGAGGGGAAGAAGAACTAGAGGGAACAGAATGGTCCAAATGGGGGAAGGACAGAGAACAAGGAAAGAGCTATCTTGATCGAGGGAGCCATTATGGGGCTAGCAAGAAACCTAGCAATAGAGAAATTTCCAGAAATCCACAAGGATGACCCCAACTAAGTCACTAAGCAATAGTGGAAAGGGTGCCTGCACTGGCCTTGCCCTGTAGTCAGATATGACTATCTTAAATATCATCATAGAACCTTCTTCTACCAACTGACAGAATCAGATGGAGAGATCCACAGTGGAGCACTGGGCTCAGTTCCCAAAGTCCAGTCGAAGAGTGGGAGAAGTGAGAATACAAGCAAAGAGGTCAAGACCATGATGGGGATACCCACTAAAACAGCTTATCTGAGCTAATGGAAGCCTTCCAACTCTGGCCTGGCAGTGAGGGAACCAGCATAGGACCAAACTAGTCCCTCTAAATGTGGGTGACAGTTGTGTGGCTGGGGTAGACTGTGGGGCCAATGGCAGTGAGACCAGGATTTATTCCTATTACTTGTTCTGGCTTTTTGGAACCCATTCCCTATGGAGGGATATTTTGCTCAGCCTAGATGTAGGGGTGAGGGCCTTGGTCCTGCCTCAAAGCAAGGTGCTAGACTGTGTTGACTCCCCATGGGAAGCTTCAGCCTCTCTGAGGAGTGGATGGGGGTGGTATGGGGGGTAAGGGGGGAAATGTGCAGAGTGCAGGAGGAGAGGAAGGAGTGGGAAATAGATTTGGCATGTAAAATAAGAAAGGATTTTTAAGAAAATTATAGGGAAAAAAGATGGCCCATAGATGTGGATCCACTCCACCCTGACCAAAGGTGAGAGAATTCAAGCCTATTCCTGTTCCTTAATTTTAAAATAGGAGGTTTGACCTAGGGAGTGGCTGCCTATAGGATGCTTGTTCGAGTCTTGCTTTACTCAGGAAACAATGGCTTGATGTCTCAAGTATCAAAGCAATAACTTCTGGTTATCCTTTGTGTCATATTATAACAGTTTTTTGACTTCTCCCCCCACTTTGTATTGGGAGCATAAAAGTGTATAAAAAATAAATGTGAGTGGATTCAGTATTCACTGAGTTACCCTCGTGGTACTTAAAAGAAATCAACGGCCATTGTAATCAGTGACAAACATGTCATATCCCCAAACCGGCAAGTTGCAATCACAGACAAAATTGAATGTGATCTAAGGGATCATTTATTCAACACAAATTTCCATATCTTAGGTGGCAGCATGTGCTGAATGGGAAACAGGTTAACAGAAGCCACCTTCCTCACTAAGAGGAAATAAAAGTTACATGGTACAATTTAGTTCACTAAATGCATCCATAGAAATTTGTGGGTGTGGACGTGAAAGTGAAATCAAGGCTTCTGAAAGAGTCTGCGAGGCATGCCTGCAGAGGGGGAGCAGACATTAGACTGGGAAAGGAAGAGTGGAAGTATGACATAGAGAAGCAAGGGGCTCAAACTCTGTTTATGAAAGATGAGAAATTAAGGGGCAGATCTGAGAAAGTGTATTGAATCAACAGGAAAGAGGGAATGAAGAATCTGGGGAACTAGGGATCTAGGGACGAATCCTTAAGGCCTCAAAGTGGGCGTCACTAGCATTCATCCAGGAAAGAATGCAGGAGGAACATGGACCATTATTTCATTTGCTAGTCAAATGATCTGTAAAGTCTCTCTACTTCCCCATCCTCTGAACCAACCCCCACAAGAACTGAACACAATTAAGTAGGGTGGAATTTTGTATATAAAAAAATCTAACACAATTTAAATTATCTTTTATCTTCATCAAATTCTCTTACCACACCATTATGGGAACACAACATTATGACAAAAAAACAATGACTCAGTATTATAGCTAGAACAATCCACAGATAATTAACATTCCTATGAATGTACTGAAGGAAATGTCTGGAGATCAGATTGCAAGAAATACAAAGTTTGCTTTTATACGGCTGTGTGCCTTGTGACGTCTTCAGCAATGGTATTTATGGCACTGATAAGCCTACAGAGGGCAAAGGTTTATGGCACAGAAAGCTGAAATATTCACAAGCTATTGTAGTAATTAGTTTCTTCCACTTTTACACTAAAATCGGGTGTCTTCAAGGTAAGAACCGAGGGGAAACTTTCAAACTAAGAAAAACTTGGAAAAAGTTAGAGGTTAGAAAAAGGAAAACTAATTTATAGAGAGACTTGATATTTTTAGAGGAAAAAGTAACAAAATTACCCCCAAATTTCTCCATTCATATAAAATTACTAAGCTGTAATAATAATCCACATGAATTCCAAAATTAATTATGTTCAATCTTAGTTTCTAACAATTGATTCATAGCCTAGAAAAGTCAACAGGTGGCAGCACATACCATTGTTAAACCTAGTTTCCTATCTGCAAGATGGATTCCTGAGAATATAGGCATAAACCTAACTGTTGTAAATCAAATTCTTCTATTATTCCAGGAGTCATTTATCCTCCATTCTGATTTATCTGTCATAAACAATGGCTGCTAAAATTTAAAGTTTCTCCTTCACCTCAGTAAGAAGTTAATGGCTCAGAGAGCAGCTTTCCAACAAAACCTCTTCTTCTGTGAATAATCCTAATTCCTGTGGCATGCCATCTATTTCAGGAACATTTGAATATGTATGTACTCTTTGAATATGCATATACTTTCTGGCAGGAGTACATCTTTCATTGCATCATTTTAAATAGCAAAAGAACTTGAAATGGCATAATGCATGAATGGAACCACCACTAAAAAGCAAGATTACGTGGCTAGATGTGTGGCCCACAGTGGACGACTTGAGATGAGCCCACTGCTCTGCAGTCTGATGCTTACTTGCTGACTGCACATGTTCCTCCAGAGGCGGCTCATCTGCTCCCTGGACCGAAGCATAGCCAGATGATGCGGTCTCGCTGCGATTGTCCTCTTCGTGGGGAGAAGCAATATTAGATGCATTATTGGAAACAGGAACTTGTAAAGACACTGATCCATCTTCAACATCCACCTGTGGTAAGCATTCAAACAAATTGACTTTCAGAGTACATGCATTATTACATTGACATATGGTTATGATGTTTTTCAGTAGTGATAACACAGTAATATTTCTTAACCTTATTAGTAATATTTCTCTACCCCATTTTCATGTCACAGAAATCTCTTACTGGCCCCAGTCACGGTAGCAGGAGTAGGCATTGGCTATACCAATGGAGTACATATGTCTTCATCTGGCTGATCTCTTCACCTCAAACATAATGGTGGGAACAAGGTATACTCAGTATACATTAATATATAGTATTCTGTCCCAAAAGAGAACTGAAAATTGCTCTCATCTCATATTTCTGTTCTGTTAAAAAGATTTCATCGAGTTGACATTTATCTTGAAGATACGTTTTTTTCATTTACCAAGTACAAAATTATAATTTTATTATGCTTTCTCAAATGGTCATGGTTACTTAATGACAAATTTGAAACTTTGCAATAAATGACAGGGTTAAAACAGAAAAGTAGGTAAGTTGGTAGTTTAGAGTTCTAATTCTGATCCAAATACTAAGTACATTTGCGATGAGAGAAGGAAAATGGATATGTCCACGATCGTATGAGCGTCTCTGTGGCTATGAAAGAAATAGGTCTAGTTTTTGGTATCAACTAAATGATTTGCACATTACCTCCCCAGAGAGAGAAGGATGTTATTGTCATAAATGCCCGGGAATATAAATACCACACTGCTGAAGTTCCTTCAGAGAAAGAATATAGCAACGTTTACCTCAATTCCCAGAGCTTTGAGAATGTCACACTTGCACATGGGGCAAGTCCTGTGTTCTAAAAGCCATGGGTCCACACATGTCTTATGGAAAATATGACTAATGAAGGAGAAAAGAGATAATGCAGTTACAAGATGTGAAACAGAAACCACACTTTGCGCCTCCCCCCACCACCACCACCACGGACACATGCACACACGCACACACACAGAGATGACTCTTAGCCTTTGCTAGGATGTCTTTTCCCCTTTTAAACATACCATTAATAAAGAGGCCACAAGAATAGATTCTGGAGATTTCATAATGCAAAGCTCTTAAATATAGAGGCCCCATTACTCTAGCCTCAAAAAGTTATTTTTAGTATTCATAACTTGAAAATGGCTAATGCTACTTGACTTAAGTCTCTTGGCATTTCACATGTTACAATATTAAAATTATAAGTTCCATAACTCTAAAATGGAATCATCATTCTCAGTAACAGAATGATAAAGTACTGAGTACGACATAGTACCAATGCTTCAGGCAATGAAACGAGCTCCAAGAACAGCGCTATTTAACAGCTGAGAAGACAATCTAAGACTAACCTTCTGGAGAGGAACTGTATTTTAAAATCTAAAGAGTAAAGACTTCAAAGTAGGCCACTAAGTTGAGCTTATGTTTTCTCAAAAGAAATGTTAGAATGAATTTAAAATAAATAAGCAAGTACTAAACACACACACACACACACACACACACACACACACACACACACACACACACACACACACACACCGATGACTAGGTTTCTCGGTTTCCTGCAGGGAAAACAAACTGTTGAGAACAAATTGTACTGGATTTTGGAAACTATAATTCAATTTTAGTGCTATATCAATTTGGAAGCATTCAAAACAGTTTTCCTTCATCATGCTAACTTTAAGGATGTTATTTTTATGGATATGAAAGAAGATGAAACTTACTTGCAGGTTAGGATGCGCACCAAATCATTTGGTTTATAGAGCTCAATACACACAGCACAGCTATCTCCATCAGGGCCAATTTCCTGTGAACAAATAGTTACTGTTACTCAAACAAGAAAAAGCAAATTAAATGTCAGAGCTGGACCAGCATATGCACATGCAGTTTAACACCTAGAAATTCTTATACAAAGAGAAACATTACTGAGGATGCAACTATGAAGTTGCAGTGGGTGATTTCAATTCATTGACCTTTGGAAGAGGCAAAATAACAAAGTCTACAAAATGAAGAAAGAACAAATTAAATCATGTAGTACTGACTTCAACTCTTTTTCCTGTCTTGAGAATTTATAGAAAGCCATCTGTATATTTTCAGATATGTTTTCTCTAAAAAAGTAAGGTATAATTTACATATAGCAAACCCCAGTCATTTTTACAGTCTTGCATGTTCTTAAAAACATGTAGTAATCTAATCCCCACCACACTCAAGATATAGAATAGTGACATTACCCCCAATAAATTCATTCATATTCCTGTAGTAACTAAGCCTTTCTCTCATTCTCAACCTCTGCCTATCACTGTTATGTTTTCAATCCCTATACCTTAGGCTTTAAAAACTAATGCCAAATAAATGCAATCATGTATCATCTAACTTCTGAGTATTACTTCCTTCATAATTATAGGGTCTTTGATAGTCACATATGTATATTATTGCAGGTAGCAGAAGGACTTGCTAACACTTTTATTACTAAATTGTATTCCACAGTATGAATATTCCACAGGTTATCCATTTATCAGGTGATGGGAATTCAGATTCTTTCCATTTTGGAAAGAATTACTAATAACTACGTTTAGGAATTTAATGGGGATATAGGAGTTTCCTTTCTTTGCAGTGAATATCTAATATGGTAAATGCATTTTAACGTCATAAGGGATTGTTAATCTGTTTTGCAGGGTAGACATAATCATTTAGTATTGTCACCAGAAAATAAATAAGAATTCCAGAGGTTGTACATATTCATCAGGTCTTAGCAACCCTAATGAATGTGTACTGGTAACACATTTGGTTCTAATTTTGTATTTTCCTAATGACCAGTGACACTGAGTATTCTTTTGTATACTTCTCAGCCATATGTTCATTTGATTAATGTATGTATATTTAGCATACTTACTATATTTATTAATTTTCAAAATATTTTTATTGTTGTGAGCCACCGAATGGGAGCTGTAAATTGAACCCAGGACTTGTAAAAGAGCAGCAAATATTCCTAAACTCTGAACCATTTCTTCAGCCCATATTTATTCTAAGTAATTAGCACATAGAGTATTAGGTTTCATTATAGTACTTTTGTTTTTATTTTATTTATTGTTATTTTGTGTGTAGGAGTGCCTGAATGCATGTCTGTACACCACACGCATGCAGTGCCTTCACAAGCCAGAAGGAGGCATTGGCTCTCCTGGGACTGGAGTTTCAGATGATCGTCAGCCACCATGTGCTCACTGGAAATTGAACCTGGGTCCTCTGCTCTTAGTCACTGACTCATCTCTGCAGCCTCCACACAGTGGAATTTTCAGTTTATTGTGTTGTTGCTGATTCTCCCCCATCTCATGTTCTCCAACTTCTCCTGCCCCTTCTTGTACTGTTATACTCCTCCCCCATAACCTCTTTTCTGCTTCCCTATCACAGGTTTGTGTCTTTATTTTTTTTGGCTGCTTCTGTTGTCGAGACAAGAGTTTTTAATATTCTAAGTGTAGTCGTTTAATAAATATGCAATTTGCAAATATTTTCTCTAAGACTGTACCTTGTGTTTCCCTTCCTTAAAAACTGTCTTACAAATAACAGAAATACATTTACTTATTTATTTGTTTATTTAGTTGATACAGGGTCTCATTATGTCTTGGAATTTGCTATGTAGACTAGGTTGGTCTCACTCTCAAAGACACCTATGCCTCCAAATTTTGGGGTTAAAAGATGTGTTACACCATGTCTAGCAACAATAGAAATCTTTTCATTTTTATTTTATTTTACTTTACTTTATGTGGATGTAAGTTTTACCTTCTTTTAGGTCTGTGCACCATGTGTATGTCTGATGCCTGCAGAAGCCAGAAGAGGGCATCAGATACCCTGGAACTGGAGTTACAGATGATTGTGGGCCACCATGTAAGTGTTAGGAATTGAACCTGGGTCCTCTGAAAGAGTGGCCAGTGCTCTTGAATCCTCCTTAAAACAGAAATTCTTAAACTCTGACAGTCAAATTCTACATTTTCTCTGTGGACCTGTGTTTCGGTGTCATGCATAAAAACTATTAATGTATCCCATCCACATCTGAATTATTTTTCTCCCAAAGACTTCCAAAGAATCAATAGTTGCTGGATGGTGGTGGCACACGCCTTTAATCCCAGCACTCAGGAGGCAGAGGCAGGTGGATCTCTGTGAGTTTGAGGCTAGCCTGGTCTACAGAGCGAGTTCCAGAACAGACTCTGAAGCTACAAAGAAACCATCTCTCCAAAAACAAAACAAAAAAAAAAACAAAACAAAAACAATAGTTATAGACTGTATATTTAGGCCTATACTCTTTTAAGTTAATTTTTACACTGTATGGAGAATGGAGGTATTTTTAAAATGGATACTATGCTGGCTAGTTTTTATTTTAATTTTTATTCATTTTACGTATCAACCAGAGTTTCCCCTCCCTCCCCTCCTCCTGCTTCCATCCCACCTCCCACCTCAGTCTACCCCCTATCCACTCCTCCAAAAGGGTAAGGCCTCCCATGGTGAGTCAACAAAGTCTGGTCCATTAAATTGGGGTAGGACCAAGTCCCTCCCCACTGCATCAAGTCTGAGCAAGGCATCCCACCATAGGGAATGGGCTCCAAAACTGGTAACACAGGTGGTTCTGATTTTGTATTTCTCTAATGACCAGTGACATTGAGTATTCTTTTGTATACTTCTCAGCCATATATCAACTTGACGTAAGTTTTATATCAATTTGGCATAAGTGTCATTTAGGAAGAAGGAATCTCAATTGAGAAAATACTCCCACCAGATTGGCCTGTGGGGCACCTTCTCGATTGATGGGTGATATAGGAGGTCACGGCTCACTGCAAGTAGTGTCACCCTGGGCTGGTGTTCCTGGGTGGTAAAAAGAAGCACTCCTCCATGACTCGGCATCAGTTATTGCCTCCAGGTTCTTGCTCTGTTTGAGTTCCTGCCTTGACTTCCCTCAGTGATAGATGTGATATAGAACTGTAAACCTAAATAAACCCTGTTCTCCACAGGTTGCTTCTGGTCATGGTGTTTTAAGTATAGCAATAGAAACCTTAACTAAGTCATATACTCAATCACTGCAGAGAATTCTCCTTGCTTTGTCGCCTTTGGATCTTCAAAAAAAAAAATTGGCCACATGTTCATTGCTGCATTCTATACTGTTCCATTCATTTCTGGATTCTATACTGTTCCATTCATTTATGGATCTAGCATTTCTGGATTCTATACTGTTCCATTCATTTATGGATCTAGCATTTCTGGATTCTATACTGTTCCATTCATTTATGGATCTAGCATTTCTATACTCCCACAGATACAGCCTTGAAATAACCCTGAAAACTGGGGGGATGTGAACTACTGTTTGAGGTTGTTCTTTTTTATCCTCCCTATATTAAGAAAAGGTCTTTCTATGTAACCCAGGCTGAACTTGAATTTACAGCTCTTTTATCTCACTTTTCTGGATGCTGGAATTGAAGGCATGTATAAGACTCTCAGTACATGGTCTAGGAATGAAGTCATGTGAGAATTCTGAGTGCTTGTGAGAAAACTCCAAAAAAAAAAAAAAAGAGTCTTGTGACCTCAGTTTCTTCAAAACACTGAATTCTTTCTGGAATGTGTCTACGGGCTCCTCCCAGGTGTAGTGGACAGGAATGACTTTACCTCAGCTTGCTCGGCTGATCTTACTCAATTCATGTTTATATGCCTCTATGGGAAAATATGTTTTTGCCACATGTGGCTTGTTCTTGCGATTGTATGCAGCTTGAACTCGTGGGACCTTTACTCATCTGACAATTCTAAACCTTTAGAGTATAAACTGTCAGGTGCTCTGAATAAAGTTGGCTATTGCATGAGACTTTAGTCAGCCTCATTTTTCAGCTCCACTCTCCCACGTCCCACTGTCTTTAGAGCGGTAACACAGCACATCCAGCTTCTACAGTTCTTATGCATCCAAATTGTTTGGATTATACTGGCTCTTGGGCTTTTCCAATACTTAATACTATCTCATGAAAATTCTTGTTGAAATGCTAATTCATAGGTTAGTTTAAGGTGAACCAACACCTTAACGATGAAGTTTTTGATCCACAAACATTATATATATATATATATATAATCCATTTTTATAGTTTCTTTGATTTTTTTCTCCATACTTATGGTTGAACTCAAAAGCCTTGAGGATGCTAGAGGTAAGTGCTCTACCACTGAGCTATAATTGCCAGATCCTGTGATTTCTTTCATTGGTGCTGTACAACTTTTAACATATAAATCTTGCTCACATTTTGAATATTTATATCTAAGAACGTAATGTTTCTGATGGTGTTATAAGTGATAAATCTTTATCTCAGTATGTCCTGCAGGTTTTTTGGGATATCTTTTGCCATCAATAGGTTTTCAACTGTCCTAAATCTCAAATGGACATTCAAAGTTGTACTGAAGCATGATATTAGTTTTCTCTCATTGCTGTTGCAAATTACCATCCTTTGATGGCTTATGTTAGCATGGCTTTTTACCTTTTGTGGAGGTGAGAAGTAACTGAGGTGTTGGCTGTTCTACATTCCTTCTGGAGGCTTCAGGGAAAATACCTGTCATTGCCTTTTCTAGCTTCTGGAGCATTCCTGCATTCTATTTCATGGTCTCTTCCTTGACTCATTCCACTTTTTTTTTTATTCCATTGCAACCTTGCTATGGATGGCGGTCAAACCTCCACCTTTACTCCAGCTTATACAGATTCTGATTATATTTAGGGTTTGTCTAAATAATCCTGGATAGATGGGGAGAGAAAAGGTAGAAGGGAAGGAGTGGGGGGCTTGGGGAAACAGGAGGATTGGGATAAAGGAAGGTTGGACAGGGGAGCACGGAACCACAATTCTTAGTTAAGGGAGCCACTTTAGGGTGGGCAAGAGACTTGACCCTAGAGGGGCTCCCAGGTTCCCAAGCTGAGGTCCCCAGTTAGTTCCTTGGGCAGCTGAGGATTGGGAACCTGAAATGATCCTATCCTAGAGCAATACTGACAAATATCTTGCATATCACCATAGAACCTTCATCTGGTGATGGATGGAGATAGAGACAGAGACCCACACTGGAGCACTGGACTGAATTCCCAAGGTCCCAATGAGGAGCAGAAGGAGGGAGAACATGAGCAAAGAAGTCGGGACCACAAGGGGTGCACCCACCCACTGAGACAGTGGAGCTGATCTATTGGGAGCTCACCAAGGCCAACTGGACTGTGACTGAAAAAGCATGGGTTAAAACTGGACTCTCTGAACACGGCGAACAATGAGGGCTGATGAGACGCCAAGGACAATGGCACGGGGTTTTGATCCTACGTAATGTGCTGGCTTTGTGGGAGCCTAGCCAGTTTGGATGTTCACCTTCCTAGATATGGACGGAGGGGGTGTTATGGTTTTGGTCCCTTTAAGAGACAAGCCACACCCATTCCCCTCCACATCCACTGAGGCAGGCTGATCTTCAGCTTCCAGTCCTGAGCTAATTCTCTCTTTTCCATCTTCCTCTCGGAGAGGCAGCTTCACTTCTGCCTCTCTCCCCACTTCTCTGCTTCCCCCCTTCTCTGTCCCTTTCTCCTCTTCTCTCTCTCTCCCTCTCTCTCTGTCCCCCCCTTCACCCTTCCTCCTCCATAACCCCCTGAATAAACATTCAACCTCACCCTGCATGTGGTGTCTATCCATTTTTCTGTCTTCTGCCCACCCGCCATGTGTCTCCCTGCCTGGAACCAGCCATTGCTCGGGGACCAGCAGCCATCTCTGCCTGGGGCCCACTGCCTGCTGCCACATGGCCCACCACCACTTCTCGCCACCACTTCTCTGAGACCAGCAGCCATCTCTGCCTGGGACTGGCTGCTCCCAGGGCCCGCTGTCTGCCGCCACATGGCCCGCTGCCACCATTTGGGACCTACAGCATTTCTGCTGCCTACCACCACCGGGGATCTTGCAGCATTTTTTTAAAAAGAACAACAGGGGGGAAGACCTAGGACTTACCACAGGGCAGGGAACCCTGACTGCTCTTTGGACTGGAGAGGGAGGGGGAAAGGAGTGGGGGGAGGGGGAGAAGGGTGGGAGGAGGGGGAGAAGGGTGGGAGGAGGGGGAGGGAAATGGGAGGCTGGGAGGAGGTGGAAACTTGTTTTTGGTTTTTTTTCTCCTTTTCTCAATAAAAAAATAAAATAAAATAACAAATAAAAAAAATAATCCTGGATGATCTCCCTCTTTAACTTTCCACATCTATAATTTCTTTCTGCAAGATATTGTAACATTTACAGGTGCCAGTGATTCGTACCTAGGAACAGTTGAGGGCCATTGTGTAGTCTAATTGCAGTATTGAATAGAATAGTATTGAATAGAAATACCCAGTGAGGTATATCAATGCTAGCAAAAAGACAATTGCAGAGGGCATTTAAAGAATGTCCTGGTAGCTTTGCTTTAAAAGTAATAAAAGTACCTTGTCTCCTTGCTTCAAAGTGCGCAGCTGAAGCCTTCCAATAGCTTTTTTAGCATCTGCCTTTAACTGTCTCTGTAATAAAAACAGATATTAGAAGACATGTGTTTAAAAGAAGTATGATAAGAAGGTATAGTAGTTTAATAGTAATTGATAAAAGTTACTATCCAAATAAAAATTCAGAGATTAAAAATCTGCGGCTGGGGAGATGGCTCAGTTGGCAAAGTACTTGTTATGCAAGCATAAAGCTCTAAGTTTGATGCCCAACACCCACAGAAAAGCTAGGCACCATAGTTGCTGACCTTCCTTGTCACCTGGGTACCCTGTCCCTTTAAGCCCCACCCCCACCCCAGAGGCAAGCTGATCTCCTGCCTCCCTCTACTTGCCTCTTCTGAAGAGGTAACTACTGCCTCTCTCCCCTTTCCCCTTACCCCCTTCTTTCTTCTCTCTCCCCTCTCTTTCTTCTTTCTCTGTCCCCCCCCTTCTCTCTTTCTCCCGTTCTCCCCTCCCCTCCATAACCCCTCACTCCTATATCATTCCCAATACCCATTAAATAAATTCTAGACCCAAGCTCTGTCCGCATGGCATATCTGTCTGTCTCCCACCTGAGGAGGTCTCCCACCCACCGGGGCCTACCAGGGTCACACCACCGAATATCTTTCAATAGTGTGTAACTCTGATTCCAGCACTGGGGAGGCAAGGACAGGAAGATCACCAAGCTTTGCTAGCCAGTCAGTCAGGTTGATTCAGTGAGCTCCAGGTTCAATGAAAAACTCTGGCTCAGCAAGGAAGATTAAGGGCAATTGAGGAAGATACCTGTCTTTGACTCTCCATACATATGAGCAAATGTATGCATGCCCACACTCAATTTTTAATTAAAAAAATTTATATGATATATTTTGATCATATTCTTTCTTTTAACTTCTCTCAGATCCTCCTCCCCACCTCTGTATCCATCCAACTTCATGTTCTCTCTCTTCCCTTTCCTCCCTCCCTCCACAAAACAAAACAAAACAAAACTAACACCAAAGTTAGTCCAAAAGTGCCTTAAGGCAAAAATACCAAAACAAAACAAAACTGCACAAAACAAAACAAAAAACAGAATCTGTTTTGGTTTAGCTTGCTACTCCTGGATATGGGGCCTGCCCTTGAGTGTTGTTGACATACTCAGTGACACGCCAGTGGAGAAAACTGGTTTTTCTCTTTCCCAGCAGGTATCAATTACAAATAGCTTCTTGGCGCGCACACACACACACAAACACACGCACGCGCGCGCACACACACACACACAAATTAATTAACCATATTACATATCTTATTTATCTGATATCAAGCAGGATCTTCCAAATTACTGAACCTTTTCCTTCTAGCCCACTAAGTTGTATGCTGCCTATATTCCAGCTGTGTGCAGCCACCAACTAGAGCAGTGGCCCTCACCCTTCCTAATGCTCCCACCTTTAATGCAGTTCTTCATGCTGTGTTGAACCCCGACCATCAAATTATTTTTGTTGCTACTTCATATGTGTAATTTTGCTACCGTTATGAACTGTAATCTTATATGCAGGATACCTGATATGTGCTCCAAACGGGGTAGCAACCCATAGGTTGTGAACTGCTGTACTAGAGTACGGTCTGTCCACCAGGGCTCCATGCTAAAACTGACTTTCCATTCCAAGTACCCATCCACTGTTAATAGTTCAACTAGGCGTGGATGCTTCCAGCCCCTCCTCCTTCCTGTCCTAATGCTGACTGGTTTGATCTTGTACAAGTCTCGGTGAATTAATCACAGTTGCTATAAGCTCATGAGTCTAGTGGTCCTATAATGTCCAGAAGATACTATTTTGCCCTTGTCCTTTCCAGCAACATCTGGCTCTTATCATTTTTCTGCTCCCTCTTCTAAGATATTCTCTGAGCCTTGGGGTCAGGCAGTGTGATGCAGGATGTCCCGTTTATGGTTGAGTACCCCACCAACACTTGTTCTCTCTACATCGATCAATTGTGAGTTGCAGAGTTAACTCCTATGCACTGCACAGAGACACTTCCCTGATAAAAACTGAAAATTGCACTAATCTATGGATTTACACATATGAATCTGGAAGGCAGTTTGATGCTATGTCCATTTAGCAAAATACCATTAATATGTAATATGTCTACCCCCTGGGTAATACTAGTAATATGTAATGTGTCTACCCCCTGGGTTCTTGGCCAGATTTATAGTACCAATCATTAGTCTCCTCATGATGAGTACACCTTAAATCCCCCAAATTACTCAAACCTACATACTGTGTTTCTCTACTTTTAAAAAAATAGCATGCCTGCGACCATAATTGTAAAAAACAGTATGCCTCTCTCCCAAATGAGTTCAGATACTATGAATTTTTGAAGCAATTTTTCTATTTTTAAGGCTCAGAGGACCTTAAAGCATACCTTCTTCAATTTCTTTTCTGAAATGGGCCCTGTTCAAACAAAAGTGCACAGGATTTGAATTCAAATGGACCTAGATTCAAAATCTGAATTTGTCACTGAATAAAGAATAATACTAAGAAGTCACTGAATTATTGAACTTACCTACTTTTCTATGAAATGTGGATAATAACAACCTTATAATATTCCGTATTAGGAAAACGTGCTGCGAATAACCACCATTGTCTAGGAAGGAGGACAGATTCCGAGTTGTCTCATTGAGCACATATCTAGATGAGTCTGGATATTCAATGTCAGACTAAAGCTCAGGAACAAGGACTAAGGCATATAAAGTGGGATGATGCTATAAGTTCAGAACGGATGATAAAGAATGGAATTGTTGAGAGGCTGTCTTTCTTCTATGCAGTTTGAACTGGCCCCAGGAAAATTAATGTCACAAATAAATCCTCCTTTTTCTTTGAGAAAAAAAAAGTCTGTATTCTAGATAAGAATGTCTCCGGTGACTATATCAAGTGTTTAAAATGAAGTTGAGGTAGGTTTCACATCAGAGCAGGTGCTGTGTGGACTCAATAGCATTGCAGCAAGACACAATATACAATCTTATTTTGAATTGTAAAAATGAATAAACTTACCAGAAATTCAGCAAACAATAGCTGTTCAACCAGAGTTCATTATGAGAATGAAGATACAACCCCCTCCCCCCCCATGCAGGGTCTGGTCCCTAGCAGGGTCTTCAGCTGACACGTTACATGAAAGTTAGATATAATACAAATAAAACATCTACCACAGTGCCTGACATATATAGATACTCAATAAGCTATCGACTAAATGAAACTATAAACTATTACTTATAAATAAATAACACTGGGTACAGGTAACATATCCATAAATGTTTCTGACAAATAAATTTTGGAAGGAAATAATCCATAGTATGGGTATGTAAATATTGTCCTCAATGCCGCATGATATATCCTCCATACCATTTTTGAAAGGTATTTGACTTAAAGCTAACAGATTACTAGCCAAACCATTTTTCTTCTGCCACAGGAACAGCAAACATCCCTCTCAGATGGCTACTTTAGCCAGTAACTACAGATCAGTGGAAATAACTCATGAGGGTGTAGCTGAAAGTCCTAGGAAAGGCTAGACGAATAAGACAACTTGATCTTTATATTCCTGGAGTCTAGCCCAATAAAACCGTCCAGAATTCAGCAGTCTTCTGATAGTTGTTCAGTTTTTTGAGCCTATGGTCTGGGAAACTGTTTTCCTTTCACTGAACAGCTAGGACCCACAGGCCTGGCTGTGGCTCAGATTTCTAGGCCTGGGCACTTCCTTATCATGTAGATCAGGAGCTACTCAGACACTGAGAAAAAAAATGCAAAGGGAAACAGAGCCAATGAGAGACAGGACTGTAATAAACCCAGAAATATATCTTTGTTGATTCTTTTGTTATTTGTCCTTAAAGCATTTCTGATTGAGGTTTAAGCGACAAGCTCTGTAGGCAGTGGAGAAAGGTACTCATTAGGAAGTGGTATTTCCCTGGCATGTTTATTTGATTAAGTGTCCATACTCTGGAATGGGAGGGTGATCTGGTTACAGTATCTGTCACACTACTCATCTCCACGGTTGACTCAGCTAAGCTGGCTGGCTAGGTCGGTGTCCCCTTTCAACCTTACCCCTCCACGTGTAGGTCACCCAAACTTTCATGCCTGGTCGAAGAGGACAACCTTCCCCTATAGAGCAGGAACATTCCTTCATCAAGGGTATTTGAGTAGCTGTGCTGTCCTGATAGAACCTCCAAACAAGCTCTCAAGTCTGTATTTTCAGATTCCTCATCCCTAAATGTTCAATTCAATCTATTATCAGTCCAATGGTGGTGTTTATATACATTTACTCGTAATGAATGCCAAACAAGTAATCTTTACTGCAGCTACCATCGTAACACAAGTTAATTTGAGTTTTAGGCCCAAAGGCAAAGTTATATGCCATGTATGAATCTATTCCCAAGAAACAAAAGAGCTGGTATTAATACCAAGCTAAAAATAGGGGATGGGGTGAACTACACACACACGCACAACCAAACTGCAAATGCCAAGTTATTAACAAGAAACTTGATTGTAGAAGATCTCTGAAGATCTACAACATCTAAAGACAGCATGCTGGTTCAAATTGTAATTTATCATTTATTCCATAAAAATGAGTATTTTATGTAGTTCTCAGCCCTCACCAGAGAAGTTCCTGCGTGTAGTGGATGATGGGAAATGCGAAAACTCACAACTGGTCAAAATGCAAAGAATAAGTAAGTATCAGGGGACTGCTCAACCACAGATGGAACATTGGTATCACACCCGTCAAAACTCAGGGACCTCTCTCAAAGGATACAGCAGGAAGATCGTAAAAGCTAGAGGTCAGGGATGGCTCACACGAAATGTCTTCTGGGCATGAGAAGACCACTGAACTCATGAACTCATAGCGGCTGTGGTTGCCTGCACAAGATCAAACCAGCCAACATTCCTGCACGGAGGGAGGGGCTTTGCGAATTCCCAGGCCTAGTTAAGGAGCTAGTAAGAGTTGAAGGGTGCTGGGAGAGGGAAGGTCAATTTCCTTTCAGGGTGTGGCTCCTGGTAGCTGACCCATACTCTAGTGCAGTGGTTCTCAACCTTCCTAATGCTGCAGCTCTTAAAACAGTTTCTCATGCTTCCGTGACCCCTCAATCACACAATTAGTTCACTGCTACTTTATAGCTGCAATTTTTTGCTACTGTTAGGAATTGTAATGTAAATATCGGACATGCAGGATATCTGATTTGTGATCCTTGTGCCCACAGGTTGAGAACCCACTGCTCTAGTGGGCAGCTCCATGCCCATGATATACAGGCAGCACAAACTGGGTTAAAAAAAAATAACACAAAGTTCACAGGGAGTGGGAGAGTGGGGTGGATCTGGGAGCAATGGCAGAGAGGGTTTGTAGGGTGAATGTCTTAAAAATACATTGTATGAGATTTTCAAGAAAGTAATAAAAATAGTTTTAAAAGAGCTCGATGCACCGTAATTGAATTTATTATCCCTTTATCTTTCTCGTACTAGGCAGCTAGTAGCTGGAGGGCTGGGCTTTAATAGTAAGTTTTTAAAAATTCCCATAGTGGTTGCTCACTTAAGAGTATATTTAATTTAAAAACATAAACACTTTCACCACTTTCTCAAACAGGACATTTCTCAGCTTTACCTATTCAAAGCCTTTTTTTCGGAATATCTGGGAAAAGAAAAAAATTAAAAGAACATTTAGCGGGCTCCTGGTATGGATCAGGTTCAGCCCAAAGAGTTTTACCTGTGTCATCACGTATAATCATTAACCAACTTGTGAAATAGGTATTTTAATATCCACGCTTTATAGACACGTCAAGTGGGTCGTGAGTATTGACTAAAGTCCAGGCAGGTGGCTAGTTGCAGGGCTGATTCACTTCCACCCCAGCTTGTACCTGACTTTAAAGCCGGCGATCCCTCCACCGCAGGACACTGCCTCCTTTGTGTGCTAGAGATGAAGCCTTTAAAAGGCTTCGCATTCCTTATGAAATAGATAAAGGAAAGAAACAGGGGAGGGAGCCCTCCAAGTCAGCTATTATTCAGTCTTGAAATTGTTTCTAAATTGCTCTACACTGTGATTTGAGAAGCGGTTTAAATAGGCATATTATACTAACAGCCTCCGCTCCTCTTCAATCCTCAGTCATATCTGCTTTAAGAATATTTGACAATAGAGTTGAGAATTAAAGAAAAAAAAACACTGCTTTTTGTGCGTGGGCCAATTTTCTTAACAGAAGCTTGATGACATTTTTCAAACCAATCAAAGTTTTGACAGTGTCAGAAACTGAAGATATCAGCTATACAGTTTTGGGTTTATTGTTGCTGTTTTGGTTCTGAGACTTTCCAAGTTGACATGAAGGAAGGAGCTGAAAATAAACTCAGAACAATTATTATTTCTTAAAATTTTTCAATTTAAAATTGCAAGGAACACAAGATATTCTATCTAGTTCATTTGTATATTCATGCCAAATTAGGTAAAACATATGTCAGCCTTGTGATCTGTCAGCCTGGGTTTTGGTCACAGGGCATTTAACATGCAGTGTAACTGAAATCTATGTGAACAACATCACTTCTATAGTTAAACTAATTACTGAATGGGGCTAGAGTACACAAAAACAAGAAAGTGGTTAGCACAAACAAACTAGATTTTTGTGCACATAAGTCACTGCCTTTAAAAAAAACAAACACTTCATTAAAAGCTAAAAATAAGAACGTTTTCCAAGAATTAAAGTAAAAAAATTACGATCTTGGCTTAGAGTTTATAAAAACGATGCTTAATTTTTTTAAAAAAATATATATATAGTGAGAGGATTCTTTTCCTAGGATACATTCCTGTGAGCAAATGCAATGTCTGTGCTAAGTGGCAATTTAGGCATGTGAGAATTTGCCTTGCTCAATGAAAACTTATGCATAATACTTGAAAAAAGGAATCCCCACATTATGAAAGATTTTTCTTCAATTAAAAAACAAAGAAGCAGACCTTAAGAAAGACATACATAGATCTACATAGGAAGGAGAAAAATACAAGATCTCCTGATTAAATTGGGAGCGTGGGGAGTCCCGGGAGAGGGAAGAAGGAGAGAGCGAGGGAAGGGAGGGGAACAAATAAAAATGCATAGCTCAATAAAAGCAATAAAGAAATAAAGAAGCAGGCTGTGCAGTGCTGGAGCACACCTTTAATCCCAGAACTTGGGAGGCAGAGGCAGGAGGATCTCTGTGAGTTTGAGGACAGCCTGGTCTACTAAGCAAGTTCCAGGACAGCCAGAGTTGTTACAGAGACAAACCCTGTCTCAAAAAACAAAAACAAAAAAATAAATAAATAAAAAATAAAAAAAAAGAAAGAAAGAAAGGAGGGAGGAGCAACTTTTGAAAAATGTATTCCTTATAGGAAGGGAGAAGCAAACAAACAGGATCCCATGTCTGTAAATAGCCTGGAGACAGGGATAAAGATGGCCACTGTTGACAGTAAAGGACTGGACAGCAAGGAAGAAATATGAAGAAAAGGAAACTTGGCAAATGAACATGACACAACTAAGATTGTGTAGCCTTTTCCAAGAAACATAATCAGCATGTTTAGAAACCATGTTATACTTGTAAATCTGTACTTTTGAATTAACTCTGACCCCTTGCAAACATTTCCCCTTCTCCCAAAGGGTAACTGCTGTCCCGATCTCTCCTTCTATGAGGTTAACTTTTCACAAAGAGAAGAAAATTCTGGAATTGTGCTATTCAAATTCATTTACTTGAATTTGCTAGGAGAGCAGCTCTTAAGTGACCTCACTATACCGAACTCTATGCTGCACACACACAGCGCTTACATGCACTGTTGTGGTAAGGACAGGTTTAATAAATTGGCTATGGTGATCATTTCACAATGTACACCATAACAAATCAGCACAGGGAACATTTTGGATATCATTTTATTTGCCAATCATGCAACAATAAAGTTGGGGAGAGAATTAGTGACATGATCTGTGTATGGTTATGTCTGGCTGTAGTCCCAACCACTGTGGAAACCTGAGATGAAAGAATTGTCTGTGTCAAAAGTTCATCACCACCTTGAGGAACTAGTAGGGTTTGTGACTAAAATGTTCTCCAAGGCTCATCTTCCACGGGTGTTGATGCCAGGCTGTAGCACTACTACACAGTGGCAGAACCTGGAGGAAGGTGGGTCTGAGTACTGACGGTAGACCCTTGAAGGGGATGCTGGAAACCCACCCTTTCCTATCAGCTTTTATCTCCACAACAATAACAGGATGAATAACTTTGCTATATGGTCTGCTATGATGCTTTACATGGCCCAAAGTGGCAGGACTAAGTGATTATGCAATGAAATCTCAGCTCCAGAAACCGTAATAAAATTTTCCTACTTTAAGTTTTATCAAGTCCTTTGTAACAGTGGCAAAACCAAACCAATCAAACAGAAACACATCAACAACAGTGAAACCCAGTCTCAAAAAGAAAATCAGTGAAACTAGTGATTAGAGTATATGAATTTACTCTAATTAGAGTATATGAATATATTAAAATTCTGAGACCCGTTATTTGAGTTTTCTTTTGATCTGAGAGAAAGTCAGAAGATTGTGAAGATAAGCCTCAGTTAGACAAGTATTTGTTTGACTTACTCCATATAAGAGCCAAAATTCTCACAGTTTTGTAACAGGCCGAGAATAATTCTCAAATTTAGGCAAGAACAGACCAATACATGTAAACACATCAACCACAAATATACACAAATGTGTATGTATAAAGATATGTATAGGCAGATAGATGATAGATTTGATAGAAAAATAATGGTACAAAATGTAATCAGATAGTGGATTTTTCAGTTAATTTAACTAATGGAGAAAATTTTCCATAATTGGAAATATTTCATAATTGGAAATATTTCAGATAATGTTTACAATAGTTTATATTCAAAGACATTTTTGAGACAGGGTCTCACACTGTAGCCCAGGCTTGTCTGAAACCCACTATGTAGCCAGGCTGGCTTCAGATACTCAGTGACCCTCTTGCCTCAACCTTCAAGTTCTGAGATTACAGGCATGAGCCAGCAGCATACCACGTCCAAGCACAAATGTTAAGATACTAATAAGTTCAGCCCTTCTTCATCTGAGAGCACACTGTGTTGCTATTTCTAACAGCAAGCTATAGGGAGATCTGTTGCATATTTCTACCTAGGGAACTAATTTGAGACTCAAAGTCCCAGACTCCAATTGTAGGAGTGGAAAGGGCTGGTCACTAGGATGGTTCCGCTTGCAATCTGCTCATGTTGTCTGAAAGGCGGGACCCAGACAATGAAACCAGGTGCATATCATCTAGCTAGACTGTTGTGCAAAGCAAGCTTGAAAAACTGGTACAACATGGTTCATTGCTCCAGCCGTATCTAACAATGCATCAATCACTAATATAAAGGACACTTTGAGGGCCATATTCCTAGAGTTGGCTAATGTCCAATCATGGTTAACTTGGGAACATTCAAGGAGTAAGCTACTAGTTCTGCTCTGTTACCTCTTACTTACAATCTATTCACATTGCCTTTGATCAAAATCTTTTTACAAAAAAACATTGTGTAGTGCCTATTAGAAAAGTATTTATGTGTAAATACTTCATTTGGGATTTACTATAATGAATTCTAAGATTTTATATATGTTGGTATATCCATATTAAGTTATGATATAAGCATATAATTACATTAAGTAGTATTCAGTTGATATTTATAGATTCAATTATTATATATAGTATAATATTTATATTAGCATAGTGTAGCATTTGTATATTTTCAATATATACAACACATACACACAGAGTCTGTAAGGACAACAAATACATCTAGTAGATGCAGAAGCCAACAAGAGACAGAAAGAAACCCAAGGAGACAATTCAACCATCAATAAGTCCATCACAAATATACTTTATTGCTTAACCAGTTTCATTATCCATTTACTCCTTGATCTATGGCTACCTGAACTTTGTAATACCCTTGTTCAGAGTGACTTAACACAGTAAGAAATTATGTAACTTTAATTCTTTTCCAGATAAGTCACTATTCACTGGTATTACGTCTTGAGGAAGTTTTAGTTGACTCTCCCACTATATTTGATTACTGTATAATCTGCTTACACACAAAACGTTGACTCTTACCAACAATACCTGTATGACACCATATTACAGTATGAGTATTTTATTATGTGTGTATGTGTGGAGACCAGAGGTTAACAACAGGTATCTTTCTTCTTATTTTTGTTTGTTCTTTTTAAATAATTTTATCATTTTCCGATTCTTTTTTCCTCCATCCAATGTCTTCCTTGTATCCCAGCCCATTCCCCCTTAATTTCATGGCCATTTTCTTTTGTTATTGTTACATATATATGCCTAAATATATAAATACAACTGCTCGGTTCAGTTAGTGTGACTTATATGCATATGATTTCAGGGATGGCACTTGGTATTGGCTAAACAATTAGGGCGCTCATCTCTGGGGAAGGCTATTTCTCCTGCTCTCAGTATTTCCTAACTCTTTGTCTAGGGGTAGAAATCTATGAAATTTTCCCCTTCCATGTTAGCATGTCTAGTGTTGCTCATCTTATTTTTTTGAGACAAAGTCACTCACTGACCTAGAGCTCACAAATTTGGCTAGATTGTCTGGCCAGTAAAGCTTGGCTCCTCCTGTTTCTTCCCCCTCCCCCCAGCACTGGGATTACAGTCAAGCCCTGACATACTTGGCTCTTTTTATGAGTACTGGGGGTCTAATTCAGGTCTTAACGTTTGTGAAACATGCAGTTTATCAATGGAGACATATCCCCAGACTTTAAATGTGTGCTTGTGTGTGCGTGTTAGATTGAACCCATAAGCACATGTTAAAGAAGTGCTCTACCACTAAGCAACATTCTCAGAACTCATATTGTCACGATACAGTTTGGTTTAGCTAACAAATAAACCAGGAGGCGGCACAGAATTTCTAGTACTATGGAGAAAGTAGGCTCCATGTTAGTTCGGACAAAGCACATCATCTATCTTAATTCACATTACTACATAGTTACAGGTTCCCATTAACTATTGTACAGCATGGTGTACTCCCTCCATTACAGAGTACATGGCTATCATTAAAATTATCTCTATCCTCATACCTAGTGTTATTTTTATTACTACATATGACCTGTAAAATTTAATAGGTTTTGTTGTGACATGCTTTTCTTCTCAAAATAATCACTTCTTAGCTATTGCTTATTAATTAAATTTGTTCTTTGGCAATTTCATGTATGTGTATAGTATATTCTGATTACCCTTTCCCGACACCCTCCCTTATCTCCTCTCAAATCTGTCAACCCTCTTTCCCACATTCATGTCTTTTTGTCTTGTTTTGTGAACCAGTGAGTTTAACCATGGATATCTGTATGGCTGTTGGTTTGGAATTATCCACTGGAGCATGCCCGGTGGGCTTATCACTGGGTATGCAACTGAAGACAATGACTTTCCACTCCTCCACATGTATCAATAGCCAACCACAGTTCATCAGGGTTGGGAAGGGCCGGTCTTGTGCATGCTCAGGACAAGAAGCTGTAATTGCCGTGAGGTCATTCCTGCCATGATTGTATGAGACCTAGCAGATGGCTTTTCACAGTCCTTCCTATCTTGTGGCTCTTATGCTCTTTCTGCTCCTCTTCTATCGTGTTCCCTGAACTTATCAACTGCTCTGATTTGTGTGAATATTTTATCAAGGCTCATTACATTCTACAGGGATTCCATTTTTCTCTTGCTCTTGAAATGATTCCTTCCTATCTATTTTAATTACTACATCTTAGTCTTCTTAAAATCACTGTTCATTAAGGGAAAATGTACAAGGCTGACACCAGTAGCATACTAATGTGAAAATGGGAACGCCTGTGAGGCCTCAACCTACACGAAGAACTAAGGGATGCTGAGAGTTGGGAAAGTCGTCCCAGGGAACTGGTTATCCAATATCAAATGTTCAGGCCTGGAAATATACATAATAATAACATTATATGGACTGGCAGGTTGTACTTATGTGTTTAGGTATATATATATATGTGTGTGTGTGTGTGTGTGTGTGTGTGTACACATAGGAAACAACAATTAAAGAGGCCATGGATTTGGAGAAAGGGGAACTACATGGGAGGATTTGGTGAGGGAAAATGATGTAATTAATTATAATTTTGAAAATTATCTTTTAAAAACATAAGCATAAATCCAGCTTTTCTTGCTATACCTATTCTAGTTCCTAATTTACCAAGTACCCTCATTTGTTTCATTTAACAGTATTTAATCCAATGTAAGCTGACACTGAGTATCAACTGCCTTAAGGAATGTCAGCATACATACCCTATACCTCCCTCCAAATGTTGGGTACTGTATTCTATAGTGTTACAGTGGTCATTGCCATGAGTAGTTTAGTATTTAGTGTAACTATGACATTTCTCATAGTTTTCTTTATTATTTATTAATATTGTTTCAAGTAGAAACAAATCCAATTTGCTATGCTTAGTATGTTATTTTCATTCCTAACTCACTGGTGTTTTTCATGGTGTTTAGAAGTTTCCCACCCACAGAACCGGGATAATGTGTGGTCTTAAACATCTTCTTGACCATATAAATAAATTACACCAGAGGGCTCACCTGAGTAATTATCCAAACTTATACCATCATTAATTTGTGCAATATTTAGTAATATGATTCATAATCTTCAGAAGGAAGATATCTCTAGATACATAATCTTCCCTAATATTCTTTTGTTTTGGTTTTTAGTGACAGGGTCTCACTCTGGAGAACTCACTATATAGCAGGGCTGGCTTCGAACTCACAGAGATCCACTTGTTTCTGCTGGAATTAAAGGCATTGGCCACCATGCTCAGCCTTCACTAATATTCTAATAGAGGGGAAGTCCCATAATATAGCTTCACCAACATTTCTACCAGGACAAAGCAAAAAACGTGACAAATGTTGAGCTAAAGTTGTAAACATGCACATGAAGCATTTTGTAAACAAATCTGAACGTATGAAAACCAAATATATAGGTAACATTGCAGCACTCGAATCTTTATAAGCAAAAGTGACTATTGCTCATATAGTTAATCCTTTTATCCTCAAAGGAGAAAGGGGATAAAATTCAATAAACAGTAAAAGCAGATTTTCCAAAAGCCTTCTGTAACAGATGAGAAGCTTTAATGCTGTTCTTGAGAAATTATTCTAGAGAGGTTAACTTTCATAAAATATATTATAATCTCTGAAAATGGCTTAAATGAAAGATGGGATTAGGCTTAAATGTGCAATGAAGCTTGTGCAACACCAGGCAAAAGTTCTTTACAAACCCTTCGTTCCTGCCTCCAGAATCGTAATTGTGAATAATTTATTTCTGTTGTTTAAAAGCCAGGAATAAACCTTATTACTTGGTAAAGGGGTTTATAGATTTATTGTAGAAATTAAAATACAGAAACACAGATTCTACCTTGGACACACACAAACCACTCTTACGGTTGAGACTATAACCTTTGAATAGTTAATCATACGTGATAGCATTTTTCTCAATCTCAGAGATAAAAAAACTGCATGATAATCAAATGTCAAATATTAACACAGTGTGAATTTGCTGAGTGACCTGGGATAGGAATGCTAAACATCCTTCTGATCATAGCTAGTAACATGCTGGACCTGCCACCATTGTGATAAGCTCCTTCACTGAAGAGGACAGACGTCAATTCATCCTAAATATTCCAATAATCACAATGTATTACCATATAATGGCACCTAATTTTTATATAGGTTTTACAATAAAATTTAAACTTGTCATCTATTGTGAATCAAGAAATCTGTTGCTTCCAGTCCTAAATACACTGAGGTCTTCTTTGCTTTTTGGAGAATTAGTACCTGAAGTGGCCAGAACTTCATTGCCTTTGAGGAACTTCTCAGATTATATAAAAACCCTTTTTTGTGCTTCTACCACAAGATCACCTGAGAGCATTAAATACCAACTGGACATTAGAGAGAAGCGGTATGACACTCTGCAGTTACACTGAGAAACCTTGAAGGGAAGGGCAAATAATGATGGTGGCACGGACCAGGGAAGAAGGAGGAATGGAAGTAGCTAAATAATTATTATCTGGGTGTATACTGATCATAAAACCATTATCATTTGTTCTTGAAGGCTTTGTGGGAAATGTGGGGGGGAAAGAATAGCTCAATAGTTTCTGGCCTAGGGACAATAGAAATTCCATTGAAAATGGGTGCAATACTGCCTTGTGCTCGTATTGATTAGAAAGAACCAGCGGAAAGGGAGACATGGCTAAAAGTAGGTAGAAAGGACAATAGCTGGAGTGATAGCCTTGAGCACACAAAAGAAAGAAGGAGCCTGTATGCCAGGGAATGTTGGCTGCTGCAGAAAAGAAAGAAGGAGCCTGTATGCCAGGGAATGTTGGCTGCTGCAGAAAACACCTGTAGAAACAGAAGGCAGGGAAGAGCAGCAGGATCTAAACACAGACAGGGAGCAATGTAGAACTACTCTTTGGATTGCTTCCATTTTCTTGGCAGAATCAGATATAATCAGACAGTGAGGTTGAAGGATGTGTTGGGGACCTAAGTTGCAAAACTTACAAACAAGGAATGCAAGAAAGGTCTACTCTGCACAGGCTTCAAGTGTATGGATTTAGCAAACCCTGGACTGAAAATATTCAGAATAAAAAGACTGCATCTCTCCTGGATATGTGAAGGCTGTTTTTCTGAGAGTCATTCCCTGTAAAACATAGCATAAGACTTATTTGCATAGCATAAACATTGTATCAGTTATTATAAGTAATGTAGACATGATTTCAAGTATATGTATATGCATAAGTCATATGCAAATACTGTAGCATTTTACATAAGAGATTTGAGCACCCATGGATTTAAGTATACAACAGGAGACCCTAAAACCAAACCTGATGGATGCCAAAAGGATAACTCTATAACAAAGATACGGAAAGCCCAAGAGAACTGAAGACAGATGTGCATGGATGGCCACAGAATCTAAGCTGATTAACTACAGAAGTGAGGCTATGAAAGGGGTGAAGACGGTTTAAAGATGACAGGATCAGGGATAAATAATCATAGATACTTTTGGAACTCACCAAGACCAGCTGGCCTGGGTCTGGAAAAGCCTGGGATAAAACCGGACTCTCTGAACATAACGGACAATGAGGACTACTGAGAACTCAAGAACAATGGCACTGGGTTTCTGATCCTACTGCACGCACTGGCTTTGGGGGAGCCTAGGCAGTTTGGATGCTCACCTTACTAGACCTGGATGGAGGTGGGGGTTCCTTGGACTTCCCACAGGACAGGGAACCCTGATTGCTTTTCGGGCTGAGGGGGGGGGGACTTAATTAGGGGAGGGGGAGGGAAATGGGAGGCAGTGGCTGGGAAGAGACAGAAATCTTTAATAAATAAATAAATTAAAAAAAAGATGTTGGGTGTTTAGTTCTATCATTTCCACACTAAAGCATTGATGTCAAAACATACTAAAAATTATGAACATGCAGTCCGTTTGGAGTTTTAGCACTGTATCATGAACCATTAAATTTTTAAAACCTTCCTTGGGCTGGTAAAATGGCTTAGGAAGTAAAGGCACTTGCATCTAATCCCAACATGAGTTAAATTTCTGGAACTCACATGTTGGAAGGAGAGTACAGACTTTGGGAAATTGTCCTCTGTCCTCCATATGCATACGAATGCCATGAGCTTCCCTCGCCCACATGCACAATAAATAATTGTAATAAAACCTACATTGTTGTGGAACTCAGCATTTTTTTCTTTTAGCTCCACTCCCACATTCTCCCTCTCACCCCCCCTCACACACACACACACACACCCACACACAGGCACACACGCACACACACACAAACACACATACACATGCAGGCACGCACACACTCATGCACACACGCACATGCACACACGCACATATTAACCTTCAGGCAGTTACAACAGTTATATTGATTTTGTGAAGAATTCTTCATCTGAACTTCATAATTTCTCTTTTTTCTTTGAGTATGAAATGTTTTTATAATTCAAAAAACAGTTCATTTAAAGCAACATATGTATTTACAGTCACTTACAAATAAATGTTGGCTGTGCTCCTTTAGGTGTTAAAAGACTTAATCAGGATTAGCTTCTTTGGCAAATGACAGAATATAGGGCTTGAGATGATGGGAGTTGATATACTTTTAGAACGACTAGATTTCATAAAACATATGCATAGACCTTGTCTAGTAATTATATTAATATACATGAAACCAAAAATATAATTGAAACAGTAATGGCATTTTAAAATTGGGAAAAGGGATCTTTACAAACCTGCTTCCTGCTTTGAGCTCTTGCATTCCGTAATCTTCGAGCAGAATAAAAGATAAAGTAGCCCACAGTTGCTGCCGTAATAATAAAAAAGGACACGGAAACAAAGAAAATCGAATAATGATTCACCCATGGGCCATGTTTTTTTCCTACTTCGATGACCATGGTTACTTGTATGCCTCTTTGAATAGACTGCAGAATTTTTGTTCCTTTTAGATTGCCAATCATGATCGCAACAATGTCTCCTGCACCTGTAAAAGGAAATGAATTCAGTTTTAGTTTGAGATCCTTAATATAAAAATCCAATTTTAACGGATGATTTAAAACATTTAAAATGAGACATAATGATACAAAAAGAGGTACTATAATTCAATTAACATTATTAAGTGCCTACTACATATTCAAAAGTCATAAGGGTTATAACCATGTGCAAGATTTAGTTATGGATCTATGGAGCTCATAGTTTAAAGGAAAACATCACACACAAAATTACCAAAAATTCAACATCATTACCTCTGGGGCCTAGTTTGCGGTTTTTTTTTTTTTTTTTTTTTTTTTGAGATAAGGATTCACTCTGTTTCCCAGGCAAGCCTGGAACTCAGGTCCTCCTGAGTAGCTAGAAATACAGACCTGAGAAAGCACTCCAACATGCAAATTTCATAAAGGCTTTCTTAATAACAAATAGTCCACTGGCTGGTAGATGATAGAACTTACCTCCTAAGGAATATTAAAATACTTAGATGCACTCTTTTTAACTTATAAAGAGGCAGATTATCATATGTACCTGATACTAATATATACAAAGACGTATATAACAAGATAGGGATCTGAGACAAATAATGTACATAAAATGTTTTACAGCCGATATACATATTAATGATGTGCTATTTCCATAGATCTTCAAAGAGAATATCAACTTTACACAAGCTACTTGGGAAGGAGAAGCAAAGCTGTGAAAGGAGGATATGCTGCAAGCGAGGGCAATGGGTAGGCCATTACAAAGTTCATTATATACACGTATAAAATGATGTAAGGAAATAATATTCGGTCCCAATGAATGCACTATGAAGCAAAGTAAAGAAGAAAAGAATAACAGTAGAAAAGGATACGCCTTCACCCAACTAACATTTATTACAAGAAAGGAAAACAGAAAGAAAGCAGACAGGAGGCAGGCAGGCAGACAGACAGACAGATATTTTGTTCCAAGAGCTCTAAGTTTTCACACATGGACCTGTTCAGGTTTGCAAGGACAACAACACAGATAAAGGATAGAAGTATTTGTTTCTATTCAGCACCAGCTAAGGACAAACCTGAACTTAGACACAACTGTTACCAAAGATATCACATCTGTAACAACCTCCTTTCTTCTCCCAAACACATTTCTAGAAAAGCAAGATAAACCTCGTCTTTCTGAATGTTCTAAGAATGACTTATCGTTCAAGCCATTCCAAGGTTTATCAAGGTTTATAATCCTCCTAGCTTTTATGACCCAGGATGCACGATCTGAAGCAGAAGAAGGGTTCTTTGGGTGCTAATGTATTGCCAACCAGAGAAACCTCCTATTGATACTAGCTAGGTTAAGGTACTACTCAGGGTTAATAATCAAACCCCAGCCTGGGATAAACAACCTCCTACAAATAAGACTTTAAAAGACCTTTAGACTAGAATTGAAACACAGATACTAAAATAATATTGTCCCTTTCAATGATTATGAGTAAAAAAAAAAACTTCACTGGCTATATATATATATATATATATATATATATATATCATTTTTTTTTAAATCCAAACAATCCTTGAAATTTAAAGCTCCTCCTAGCAAAAGACTGCACAGGATTAGGCCACATAGAAATACGTCACAGCACACTGGGTAGGATCCTTTCCTAATGTCTGCAAAAGGTATCACTACAGATCCCTTCACGGCTTTATTTTATGCATATGAGCGCTTCCGTGACTACCTTTATGTACACAATGTGCCTGCAGTGCAGAGGAGGCTGTCAGATCCACTGGAACTGGAGTTCCAGGGAGTTACAAAGCACTATGTGTCTGGGAACGAAGTCTGGGTCCTCTGGAAAAGCTACAGGTGCTCTTAACCACTAAACCGCCTCTCCAGTCCAGCACTCCAGAGAGCCGAAGCTCCAAGAGAACCGTTTACACAGGAGAGTTAAACTCTTACGACTCCCGCTGACTAATGTGTCACCACTCAGTCCAAGAGAATGACTCACGGTCTATTTGCATGGAGGAAAATCTCAAAAGATACCGGAAGTGAAGGGAGTAGAAAATGTAGAGAGCATTTTCTGTATCTTCATCTAAAACAAACATAGGACCCAGATTTCCCATATGGGTTTAAGAATTGGTAACTTAGCAGAAAACTTGCTTAGGTTTTTTTGTTTGTTTTGGTATTTACCTTTGCTTAAATTCTAACTGTGAAATGAAACACAGACTTCTTTGTCTTTTTCCTTTTGCCAACTCTTAGGAAAACATCTGGCTGTAAAGTTTTTATCAGTTACATAATGTGATCTTGTAACATGTATAATATTTAACAGCACAGATAATTTGAAAAGTCAAGTCTGGAATATATTGCCCTTTGAAAGATTTCTTTTTACAGCATAGATGAGGCCTAATAAGTTTCTGAGCAGTGGAAATAGATTTTTCTCTTAGAAGCTACAGAGTCAGTACCAGAAGTGGCTACTCAGACTAGCCACTGTATTTAAGAATATTATATTTAAAAACACAGTCAAGAATGTAAATTCTGTATACAACAGGAACAAGGTTGTGTTTCTATCCCCACAATTCATATTCACACATACTTTATATAGTCTAATGGTGAAATAGACTGAATTACACTTCCAATAATATCAAAGACATTTCTCTTTTTGTAGTGTGTGTGTGTGTGTGTGTGTGTGTGTGTGTGTGTTTAGGTTGGTTATATGTGCTTGTGTATATATGTAGGGGAGGCCGGGCTCAAGGTAAAATTGTCTTTCTCTGCTTCTTTCCCTCTTTCCCCTTATTCTTTGAGACAAGTCCTACCACTGAACCTAGAACTTGCCAATTGAGTTAGGTGGGCTGGCCAGCAAGCAAGGATCCTCCTGTCTCTGCTTCTCCAGAAGGATTGCAAATCAAGAACTTTACCAACTAAGTCTTCTCCCCAGCCTCATAAATGTTTTTTTTAAATATACTCTAGGCATTATTATATCTCTTTTTCCCCCAGTGCCTTGCGTCTTTCTGAAAATGACTCCTTGCCCAGAGGGTTCCAAATCACAGTAATGGCACCACAACTCTTCAGGTCACGTGCTTTAGTAGCAGCGGTGTCCCTCTCCAATACTTTAGTGCTCAACTATCAGATCAGCCATGTCCCTCTTCCTTTCTTGCTGTCTCCCATTATCAGAACACGTTTTCAAACTCACGCTGCTTTCATAATTCCTTGTCGTGTTTCCATAGCCTAACTGGTTTCCCTATTTTCCAGCATCCTTAACGTTCACTTCACCAAGAGTCCTTCAAGTCCAGTAACTTGAAAGATAGCACCTTAAAATTTCATCAGAATGTATCCTACTGCTCGCTTTTCTGGCATGTGTTGGTATGTCCAGCTCAACCATTTTTGCTTACTTTCTACTACTCAAGTCTTACTCCTTGGTGTAGGGTGTAAAACCTCATATGACATGGTCTCAATTGAGTCGTCTAGTTTGGTGTATCTCCCTTACATTCCCACATCATGCACACTCAGATTCAACCACACGGGACCATTTGTTGTCATTCACTTTTCATTAACCCTATTTTTTTCTGTCCTCTTGCCCTCAAGTTCCCTGCATGCATTCCGATCACTGCTCCCTTATCCATTTGCCTATGTATCTATCCCTCAAGATCCAATTTTCCCTACATAGTTTTCCCAAGGGAAAGCAAATGTTCCATCACTTTTGTTTGTAAGATTTATTTGATGTGTGTATGTGTGTGTGTGTTCATGTGTACGTGTGTGTGAGCACACTCACATGAGTGGAGGTCAAAGGAAAACCGTGGGTGTTGAAATAGGAGTGGTGGGGCTGCGTCCCCAGCACCCCGGCCGCCTGCTAGCTTATGCCCCGCCAGGATGCACGTAGGCTAGAATCTTTCCCGGTAAGACCGATGCTACACAGATTATTAGAGATGGGTTGATCGAGATATGAAAATTAGCCTATAAGGGCTAGAGTTAATGGGCCAAGCAGTGTTTAAAAGAATGCAGTGTCCGTGTAATTATTTCAGGGTATAAGCTAGCCAGGCGGCCGGGGTGCTGGGGACGCAGCCCCGTTGCTCCTTATTACTACACGTGGGATTCTGTTCTTTCCTTCCCCAAAATGGTTCCCGGGCACAGTACTCAGGTTATCTGGCCTGACAGCAAGTGTTTTTACTACCATCCAAGTCATCTCACCAGCTCCCGTCACTTGAATTTTAACTTCTATCTAGTTCTTCATTTTTCCTGAAGAGTCAGTCAGAACACCTAACTCCCTCTCTAAACTAAGAATCTTTTCTATTTCGGAGTGGAAAGAGTCTTTTAATTCACGATAGCAATGGTTTTAGTTATGGGATGGTCAGGAAGTCACAAGCTTCACACTAGTAAAATTTACTGGAAAACTTGCTTTACACAAATAATAAACTTTAACTATGCTTATGTAAGTAGCTTTTTAATCTTTGTGTTTTATATGTATACACTGTATGTGCACATACGTTAATCGGTCAGTACAAGTGCACACATGCTGTGACGTATGTGCACATCAAAGGACAACCTGGGGTATCAGTCTTCACCTTCCACCTTGATCGAGATGGGGCCTCTTGCTGCTTTTCTCCACTGCATATTCCAAGCTAGGCGGCCTTTGAGCTTCGGGGATTCACCTGTCTCTTTCCGTATTTCCCTACAGGGGAGTTGGGATTCCAGATGCTCGCACTACTCTGTACGACTTTACCTGGATCCTGGAGATTTGAACTCAGGTCTTCACATTTACATGGCACATGTTCTATTCATGAGTCATCTTGTTAACAGACATATCACACTTAACATAGTCAAATATGTGTAGCTAAGTCCTTATTTCAAAAAACCTGCCTGGTACATACAGCCATAGAATCAGCTTTGTGTTCCATAAGGGAACAGAAAATACATTTCAGCACAGAATTAGAATATTTTTAGAAACAATCTGTATGCAGTGTTTTATTTCTGTAAAATGTACATATTAAACACTGATTAAATATGTTCCCGTTGGGCAGCAAGATGACTCGGCGAATAATACTTGCCACTGACGTCTGACAATCTGAGTCAGGACCCGGTTCCCCTGTAAAGATGGAAGGATGGAGCCAAATGCACAATGGTGGTCTCTGGTTCCCATACCCACGTTGTGGCATGTGTGTGCTCACCTCACTAAAAATAAATTAAGTGGAAGAACTATCCAGAAACTATTAAGTTTATTCCATTAGATATTTAACACATAATTTTTGCTCTAGTGGACTATGTGAAGCAAATGAATAAATAATCTGTTCTATCTCTGGAATATTAAAAACATTTCATCTTTAATCGTATTTCCTTCTTATTCCACAGACAAAAGTGTATGCATATTTAATAGTGTCCTATTTTCATAACTAAGATATACTAATCATGATTTGTTATTGACAGTGGGTTATCTTTGTAAACCATTATTTAATATAACAGTAATATTATCTGTCTCCAGGCTGTTAATAATTTGTACTTAAATCATATATTGTTGAAACTGGAATAGATCTCATGGATCAGCATAATTCATTAAAAAATATATAACACTGGACAACTTTCCTTGAGGGAGGAAGATTCTCTTGCTCACAGAATCAGCTCTCCTCTGCAACTGACACTTCTCCACCGCTGTTGGCTGAGAAGAGACAATTGAGCTTGGGTCTACAGAAAGAGTAAAACAGCTTCCGGAGAGCACTTGGGGGTTTCAGTGCAACAACCCTGCAGCGTTCATATTTGTTGGTCAGTGACACTTGGTTTAGTTTCTGAATTTTACCTATACTCTGGATAGAAAAGGTTACCAGATAAGGTTTATCTATAAACTAGGGTCTTAACACGTGCCCTATAAGGTAGGCATTGCCATTGTCCCAGTTCTAAATAAAACTGAATTCGCAGCAAGGAGAGAGAGGAAGACAAGACAGTTTGGTTTAAGTGCTGTTCTTTTGCTCTTCTCTATTAGTTTGCTATTTTTACTGAAATTTGAATGAGATTTGACTTTAAAAATAAAAACAAAAGAGAGACAACCCAGGGGTATGGCGGGAAATTTTAAAAACTGGTTCTCAGAGTTGGAAGAAGCTGGAATTGGTAGTGTAGTTTAATTTTATGGTTCAGCTTTTCCAACTGTGGCCATATGACAAATCACTCAGTCGTCAAGCTCTAGCCCACTAGTAGGCATTACGATGAGAATGTATGTGTTAAGTAGTACAAAACCCAACTTAACTGGTATCAAACTTAGTTTGATCATTTTTTCCCTTAGTCATAGCTACCTGTAAAGCCAGTTACTGTTGGGGCTGGGGATATAGTTTAGCTTGTACAGTGCTTGCCTTAAAAGGACAAGGCCAAATTTGATTCAGAGAAGCCACACTTCACACACACAAGTACAAAAGCCAATCGACATGGATATACAATTCCAAGTTAAATTTGTTTTCGACTTATTACTCTATTGAAAACCTCAAAATAAGATGGCTGACTCTAGAACTCTGAAGAATAGATTCATTTTAGTGGAACAAAGTCAAAATAAAGCAAACCAAAACTAGCTCTGCGTTTCAGGGCTGAGAATTAAAGGCAAGGCCTCCTGAATGAGACTGTGAATGACAGGCAAGCACTTTACCACTAAGCCACACCCCAAGGATCTAAAGAAAGCCTTTTATGACTGCTGGGTGTGTGTGAGTTTCTGCTGCTAAAGCAAACCCTCCAGAGCTTTGTTTTCCTTTAAGCTTCCCCACGACCTTCCAGTGCTGCACGTGACCATTATCACCGCTTCAGCTGATGTTAAATTTTTCCGCTTTCCAAATGAGGTTTTCTGACCTTTTACAGGAGCCTCCGTTTTCTTTTCTTTCTTTTCTGTTGTGCTGAGAACTGAGCCCAAGGCCCATGCATAACAGGCGAATGTTCTAGCACTGAGCTATAATCTCAGTTTTCTAAGTGATCTTTCTGAAGGTTCGCAAAACAGTCACTGTGTAAACTGAGGCACTTATGATACTGCAGTATATATGTGGTCATATTCACAAACTATTGCAAACATTTACTATTCCTAAATTAGACAGACACTGGGGGATAGACACTGAAAGGCTAAGAGAACTCTCTTTTTTGCTTACTGCAATGTACATGTGTGTGCCCACATACATGTGCGTGCTGCACCCTGTGGGAGTTGTCTCCTTCCGCCACACAGGGTCTACAGAATGAACTCTGTTGTCATATTTCCAGGGCAAGCACCTTTACCCACTGAGACACTTGCAGGCCCTTAACTCCTTTTTGAAACAAACAAGCAAACAAACAAAAAAAAGGAGTCTCATGTAGCCTAGACTTGGCTTCAAACTCACTATGGAGCAGAGACTGACCATGAACTGCTGATCCTCCCATTTTAACCTCCAGAGTCCTGGGATTACAAGTGTGACCCACTGGGCCTTGTGGTGTCTTCATTTTTAACAAGATCTGGAAAATGTAGTGGATGTGAATTTTCAAAGGGACAGTTAAAAAGATGGCCTTTTGCCTTTTATGGAGATTGCTCCTGCCACTGTAGATCCTGGGATACTCACAACACTTCTTCGAAGCTTGTAAAACTGATCTCTGAGGACTGGAGTACAAAGCCTTCAGGTGACAACCCAATCACTATGCACTAGGCTGTGGGGTACAGTAAATAACTAAAACACAGCCCGCTTTCTTGGGAACAGTAATAATAAAACAAGATATAAGAACTCTTGTTTATTAATTAGTTGTGTATGTAGTGGTGGTAGCAGATGCCTACAGAGGCCAAAAGAGTGTCAGATTCCCCAGGGAGTTGGAGCTAAAGGTAGTTGTGAACCACCCAACATGCATGCTGAGAGTCAAACGTAGGTCTTCTAGAAGAGCAAGTGCCCATAACCACCGAACCATCTCTCTAGCCCCTGCAAGAACTCTTACCACTATGACTGAATATCATCCAATTAAAATATTAATCACAACGATCTCTAGCCTATGTACTATTGAGGACATTTATTTTATTTTTAGTATTCACATTGCACACAAATTACATACAGGTTCATGGTGACAGCTGATATTATAATTCAGCTATTATGATATTATAATTCAGATATTATGATTCAGGTTTAATCTTATTTACTTGTAAGCACAAACTCATTAAGCAAGTATTCTTACTAAGTCCTGACATAGTAAGTTCTGTGTTTCTGAATCTTTTTACTCACCTCGATACTAATATGTCAAAAATTTGTATAACATATGAAATATTGTAAGCATAGTGACAGCATATTTACAGGACCTTGGCATTACACCAAAAAACATGAGGAGATGAGTCAAAACTACACTCTTTTAATATTAGGGAAGAAGAAGTATTCACCAAGAGTAAATCACAAATAAGAAGGGCCCTAAAGTTCAGAGTAGATGATGTTAAACTAATCTCAATGCTGTTCAGGCATCCTGACCCTGCAATGGTGTCAGCGCTTGGGAATCCACTGCTTTCTAGAATGGATGAAGTCTACTTGTCGGGGGTTCCCATACGTTAGGCAGTTGGGAAAGACAACTAGCTCAGTCAGGAATATCAGAGTTCGTAAAAATGGAAATCTAAGGTGTACTTTCATAAGACCAAAAATACATAACTCTGGATAGTATAGAAAGTTGCTCTACTTCCATGAACTCTCAGATATTTCAACTGTAGGTTTGGAGGGCCCTATTACATCAGAGAACTTGGGAATGGATCCATTTTGATATCATACAAAATTGTCTCTGGCAGATGGAGTCTTCAGAAAGCAGCATATTAAAAATAGTAGGAAAATAGAAACACTCTGTAGAAAAGGTCACAGACGAAAAATTTGTGAAAGACCTATCACATTTACAAGTAACAATTCGTATAGCTGTTTTGAAAACATCTAGTCCTGTCTTAACTCATTCTGGTTTCCACTAGTTTAGCACATCATTAAGAACACAAGAACTAGATTCACAATTCTCCAATTTTCTGGTCTTAGACACATTTACATGTTTTAAAGTTATTGATGACTTCAAAGAACCTTTGCTTATTTAGATTATTTCTAGTGACATTTACAAAATTAGAAGTTAATACCAAGGAATTTATCATTCATTTGAAGTCACCATAATTACATAACATAATTTTATTAAAATATTATTTCTTCAAAATATAGTATGGAAGAGTGGTCTTATTTATCATTTAAGCAAACCTCTTTAATGCCTGACTTATCACAAGGGAATTTATAGCAGCTGGAAATTCATATATGCTTTTGCATTAGAATAATTGTGATATTTTAGTGGAGGTATATGAAGGTAAAATTTTACTTACAGAAAAGATGCAACTAGAGAAGTAAGTGTTGCTTTAACAGTATTTCCAGATATTTGTATATACTGCACTTCAATACTACACCCAAACTGAATTCTTAATTAGATATAAGACATAATTTGGAACCATATCAAAACACACACACACACACGGTTAAATCAAAATTCATTGGCTTGCCTTTTATATTTAATGGCTCTTTCATTTATCCACATCCCGTGAGTGTGTGTGCGCACACACACACATGTTCCTGTTCCTGTGGGAGGCTCCTGTATAGGTATGTCCATGTTTGTGGGTCCATGAAGTCATTCTCCCGATGTCATCCACTCTGTTTTTTCAGATAAGGTCTTTCATTGGTCTAGATCTAACTGAGAGGCTAGACTGGCTGGCCAGCAAGTCCCAGCTACTGGGATTGCAAATGTGCAGAACTGTACCCAGCTTTGTCGCATGGGCCCCGAGACATCATCTATCCACTTTAATATTGCGCACTGATCATCTGCAAAGTCTTGGTTCACTGGATTACACAGATATAAGTGATACCTCATTTCAAGACTATACAGCATTTAAAAAAGTAAATCGCATGTTAACATCAACTCTGATATTATCAGAAAAGTCCAAATACCAGGAAGGTATCAACTTATCAAGTTCAAGTAGTGGGTACATTTTTAAAATTCCAATTTTGCCAGAAAACTTAAAATTATATCATTGGCAGAAAAGACTGTCAGTGGTTTTCCTTGACAGGCTCAGTTTTCATTTTTGAGAGGTCTTCCAAATATTTAGCTCTGAAGCGCTCCTGTTTGTCAGTAGGTTGTCAAGTTAAAGAAGCTCTCCGAAGAGAAGAGCTAGTTCAGCTGACAGCTCTATCTCACTCGTGCGCTTTCTTCCAACACAATAGAGCATCTGATCGCAAGCTGCCTCCTGCTGGCTTCACATCTCTGCACACAGAAACAGCGCATTTCAGAATGCAGAAATGGAAGTGGCGTAGAGGAGAGATTTAACAAAATTAGCTATTTTATTCATTCGCCGGGGTATTCTTTTTTAAACTAACCTTCAGTTTTATTTTTAATCTTTATATGTTATTTTTAGTAATATGTTTAATGTTATTTAATTAATTTAACAATGTTATTAATATTTTTATTGATTGTTGACATTTCATGCAGTATACTCCGATCATATCCACTCCTCTCCTCCAACTCTACCTAAGTCCATCCCTACCTCCCTACCCACCCAACTTCATGTTCTCTCTCTTAAAAAAAGTAACCATCAAGTCCAATTCATGTTGTACAAATCCTGCTGGGTGGGGTGCCTGCCTTGGAGCTTGGTACTAGCAGGGCTCATGCCCTTAAAGGGAACTGGCTCACCCTCTTTCCGAAGCTATCAAATGCCCATAGCTCCTCAGCTAGGAATGGGGCACTTCATGCCCACTTTCCCCTTCCATGTTGTCATTTGTCTGGCTTTAGCCTACAAGGGTCTTGTGCGTTCTGCCAGAACAGCTGTGAGTTCAGATGTGAAACTGACTTCCCTGCTGTGTTCAGAAAACACTGTTTCCTTGTCGTCATCCACTACCACCTCTGGCTTACAATCTTCCTTCCTTCTCTTCCGCAATGATGACTAAGCCTTGTATTTAGAGAGATATAATATAGATTCCCTATATAGAGCTGAACACACAGTCTTGGAGACATTTTTATGTGACACTGACATTTTCTTTTTCCTATACGTGCACAGGAGTATGATCAGTAGCATTTAGTACGTCAGTCTTAATTTGTTGCTCGCAGATAGGTCGAGTGTGATGGCATGCACCTTTAGTCCCAGCACAAAGAGGCAGAGGCAGGTTGGACCGTGTGAGCACAGGGCCAGTCTGGTCTACATAGTGAGTTCCAGAACAGCCAGGGTTATACGTTAAGACCATGTCTCAAAAAATGATGCTAGCAGTTTTCCCCATTACTGCTTTTACACCATTTGTATAAACATGAGCACAGGGAATGAGGTAAATAATGTCTAAGTGCTATTATGAAAATAGTCTTGACTTCTTAGACCATTGAGAAATTATCAGGGACCAACAACAGTCCTCTTACAACATCTGAAGAGGTTTGGGGGGTAAATGATCCTCAAAGTTCAATGTGCACGAGACTTAACTGGGAGTCTTCCTAAGCTCCATTTGGAGTCAGAACATAGGGGTGGGATGTGGAAATCTGCTTAGTTCACTGTGGTCTATTTTGCAGTATGTGGTCTACAGGTAATTCTTTGAGAAACATATTAGAATTTGATTAGAGCTTAACTGATATTAAGGTTAAATAATTCCAAGACAGTGGTGCAGTCACTTTGTCTAGAGAAATATCAGTTGTTTGTGAAGTATTCAAAAAACCCTGCCAAGAGGATCATTTTCAAAAGCATGCAGCAGACTTCATACAGAGATGTTTGAAAATCGGCCCCATCAGAAATGACCCCATTCCTTTCCCATTACAGCAATCTCTCGCCATTGTCACCAGGAATAAACTCCTAACTACTAGCCAAGCCAATAGTCTATTTCTTTGGGCTTTTTTTCTCTTTTTCTCTTTGTGGCTTCAAGAAACACTTCTATATTCCTATTATTCTTTTAGTGAAAGGTTCTTTTAAAAGCTCCATTTCACATAGAGAAAGAGGTTTAATGTCTTTTAAGAAGATCCTGGCACATCTGGGTTAGAAGTCTAATTTGAGCCATTTAGTGTGTAGTTCTCTGGAAGTTATGTGCCTTACTTTATACCAAGCTATGAACTTCTTCAGGTTGGTGACTATGTCTTCCATCACTGTATCTATGACATCTAGTGAAGTGGCCATAACATATGCCCAATAAATACTGGTTAACTGGAGTTTTAAGAGCATAATACCCTCTTGTTCACAGTGTTAATTTCTGACATTTCAGTTACCTATATTACAAAAGTATTATGCAGAAATAAAAATATAAGCTTTAGCTTTATTATATTGCTATAATTATTCTAGTTCATTATTATTTATGGCTGCTAATCCTTATTCTACTTATAAATTGAAGTTTATCATAGGTATGTATGGAAAGAAAGGAAAATACATTATAGAGATAAAATATATAGACGACACATGGTTCAATAGTATTTATGGTTTCAAACTTTAGTGGAACATCGTGGGCTATTGTGAGATATATTTAGTGATCCTTTGAATCTTGATTTAATCTGAAAACTAAATTCATTCTTTTAAGATAATCACTGTTGTTTGCCCAGCAGTGGTGGCGCACGCCTTTAATCCCACCCCTTGGTAGGCAGGCAGATTTCTGTGAATTAGAGGCCAGCCTGGTCGACAAGAGCTAGCTCCAGGACAGGCACCAAAGCTACAGAGAAATCTAGTCTCAAAAAACCAAAAAAATTAAAAAAATAAATGAAAAAGATAATCAGTGTTGAACATTCTAAGATATGTCTCTTTCTCACATACAAACATGTCATATCTAGACAGGGTAGGCACACCTTCAGAAAGCACATGAGATATATATTGATATAAAGCTAAAGATTAAAGATTATCCTACTCGGTCTACCCACTGAGGCAGAGTGCCTGTTCTAATGGGAGCTCACCAAATCCAGCTGGACCGGGACTGAACAAACCTATGATCAAACCCCCTTGAATGTGGCTGACAATGTGGGCTGACTGATAAAGGCACTGGGACTTGTTTCTACTGCATGTACTGGCTTTTTGGGACCCTAGTCTATTTGGATGTACAGCTTCCTAGGCCTGGATGTAGGGGGGAGGGCCTTGGACTTCCCACAGGGCAGGATTCCCTGCCCTCTCTTAAGGAGGGAGGTGGAGGGACGAGAGTGAGTGGGGGAGCAGGAGGGGAATGGGAGGAGGGGAGGAAGTGTAAATATTTGAATGGAAAAATTAAAAAAAAAGATTATCCTACCCTGTATATATACCTTGTGTATATAGAGTACATAGTATGTACAGGGTACACAGTGCTGACTCAGCTGAAATGACCATACTGATAGGCTTGCTCCACTGAAGACATTAATTCCTCTCCAGCCTGGAGCTTGGGTACATATCAGCTTCAGAATTACATTTAAGCACTAGGGCACAGGGCATTTGGTTCCTAAGGTCAGGTTAGAATAGAGCCACCTGGTTCACTAGAAAACCGGTGGTTTTAGTACTTGGGACATTGTTCAGAGAGCATAAAAGAAAACCCTTGAAGCAGCTCTACAACCTTAAATTGCCAAAAAAATAAAAGATATACTATTGCAAGATTCTACAGAATACAGTTTATTCAGTTAATAATACATTCTGCGATTGTATTGAAATTTGTGTTGACATTTTCTGTTTCCATAATTCGACTATGCGGTGAAACTAAATTCATCATTTACTGTTGCTTCTCATATAAGCTTTCCAGAGGAATGTTAGGAAGCTATAATATTAGTGTATCCGATCCCTTTGAATAATAAATTTCACAGTATCCAAAGCTGTTCAGAATCTGATGGGAGCAGTTGATGGAACAGGGTAAAACAACTAACAGGACCCGGGAGTGACAGTTTGCTGAGCTTCAATAAAAAGGTGATGAGAGGGAAGTCACAAGGATTTCAGAGAAAGGAAACCCATGCATGTGGACATTTGCTATTTTTGGTTTCTTATTGATCAGATTTGTTTTCCTACATTGTTAAGCCTTAGGAAGGAGAATTCCACGGACTAAGTTGCTACTGTATCCATGTGCAGAACACATGGGTGCAGAACATAGCCATAGCGTAGGCCTGGAAACTGACCCTTCAGCTGGAACAGAGCCTCCAGCACTTACTACTTTACTCTCGGTCTTTTAGGCCAAATGGAATTAATGTAAGGACATGTAGAAGAAAGATGGGTTTTGTAGCTTACACGGTACCCAACTCTAGACATCAGGCGCTGTTATTGTTATGTAGACCTGAAATTCCTACCTAAGCTGGCATTTGCAAGCTAGATAGACTATGTCGTTTAGATTTGCCCTGCTGTGACAAAATACCCGAAACAACTTTCAAAAAGCAAAGGTCCATTTGGGGCTAAAAGTTTCAAAGGGTTCAGTCTATGATCATGTAAACTGGGAACTGGGTTCAGTTGCTTTGGACATGTGGCAAGGCAGAACACTATCATGGCGAGTATGTGGCAGAACAAAATTACTTACCACATAATGACCATGAAAAAAATAGAGTGGTCAGTGGGGACAAGTTTCCAATACTCCTTTCAGGGACCCAATCCTTTTATTTCATTAGGCTCATGTCTAGAAGATGTACCACCTCCCAGTAGTGACACAGGCTGGAGACCAAGTTTTTAACACATGCTCCCTTGGGAGACATTTGAGATCAAAAGTGTAACACTGACTAACTGTTACCAATGAGGAAAAATTCAATACAGCCTGAAATTGTGAACTCCATGGAAAGGATCAACGACATTTCAATTTATGTCTATGCATTACTTGATCAAACCTCTACTCCTGCCACATCCAACACACAGGAGGTTCAAACTTTTGCTGGTTTTGGGACCTCTTTTGCATGCTCTTCAGTAAGAGTTTGAAACAGGGAGATTTGATTGCAAGTTGCATTATCATTATACTTTGGAAAAGTATTGTGTTGAGAGGCAAAGCCTTCATTTTGACTTGGACACAAGAACTCAAAGGTACAAAACTTATATGTTCAGAAACAACACATTAAATTGAAGTTGAAGCAAATTTTCCTGGCACATTAGAGGCTCTGAGAAATGTTACTGTGAGGTGCATTTCTGGTCTCCAAGCCTGGGCTATTAGGCGAAAGAAAAATTAAGCTTTCCTTTTAATGTATTAAAATGTGCACCTAATTCTCTATATTTATCCATCATAATTAACCTATAATGTAGACATAATTATTACTCTCCACTCTACATGGGTAGAAATCAAGTTTTAAAGAGATTAATTTGGCAAAGCTCGCAAAACTATTACAGGAGATAAATGAACTGGGAATCATATCAAAATCCATCTGATTCCTAAATCCCTTCCCTTTACTTCTGTGCCATGAATATTTCTGGGCCCTCCGGGGTGTAATCTCTTAATATTAAGGTTTTGTTCTTACTGTAAAAATGGAAACGCATAGGAGAAATGGAAGGCATGGCAGTTGTTCTCATATCTCACTTTGGTTTTGTTTGGTAAGTTTTTCATTTTCTTCCTATTCTTTTTGTCTAGCTTTGTTTTCTTATTGTACTGGAGATCAAACCCAGAGACTTGCATATGATAGGCAAATGTGCTACCAGTGAGTTGTCCCTAGATGTCATTGTTTTATGCTGAGACAGGATCTTGCCATGTAGCCCAGGCTGACATCAAACTCCTAAGTACTAGGACAAGAGAAATTTGACACAATGCCTGGACTCATTTCTTCATTATGAAATTTTCCTATAATTTCTTAGAAACTACCCAGAAAAAAATAACAGTATGAGTGTCGCTGCTCTTTTCTTATTTTTGGATGTAAAACAATAGCATATTTCAAAGTATGATACTGAACAACTAAAATAGCCAATGGAAAAGTACTATGTTTCAAACAAATAAAAAAAAACTTAGCAAAAGTTCAAGAGAACTAACATTCTTCAATTTTTCACCATGTACTTTATTTATAGAATCAGGGAGAATAGGTATTACTACGTCCTTCATGAACAAGATAACTGAGGTTCAGATTGCCAAAATGCTCATATTACATATTTACTCATGGGTAAAGCAGTAATTCATGCCAAGCCATCAGACTCAAGGACACCTGTTCTTGCATTATAATATATTATCTTTCATTTTCAAATGGAACACATTCAACCTTTGTACCATAGATTGAAATACAAAATAGAGCAATCACATAGCTTTCCTTACTACCAAAGGCTATTTGTTGGCCTTTCCTTACATTATTCAAGGTTAAGTCAATTCCCATATCTTGTTAGCAAGTTTAACCAACAAGCATCAGCCAAATGGAAGAAATGAATATGCAGTGCTTTGAGGGTTCTCTTGAAGTATTCCATCTAGGTGGAAAGCTTGTTAAGACTTGGGGAGAAAGTGACACTCAAAAGTCTGAGGCAATAAACAACTCACAAGTCTCAGAAAATTCCTGAAACTTAACAAGATTCAAAAGCACTTCCCCCCACCCCTCAGAGTTTCTGAGAAAAGTTTAAGGAAGAAATAGAATATGAATATAATATATTATATAAAAATAATGAAAAATGCACTGTGGGGAGGATCTGGGAGGAGACAAGGGAGGGGAAACCAATATTAAAACATACTACATGAAAACTGTAGTGGCATTTCATTTGTATTTTAATAAATGAAGCTTGCCTGAAGATCAGAAAAAAAAGAGCCAGGCACTGGCTCTTACCTCAATCTCAACCTAAAAATGGTGATCCTACCTCCAAGAAACCTCAGAAAGAGACTGTGACTGAGAACTGTATCCTCCCGTTTTATATTACTCTCTAGAGTTGGTACTAAAGGCATGTACCACCACATCCGGTTCCTATGGCAAACGAGTGTGGCTACTGGGATTAAAGGTGTGTGCCACCATTGCCTGGTCTGTAAAGCTGACCAGTGGGGCTATTTTACTCGCTGACCTTCAGGCAAGTTTTATTTATTAAAATACAAATGAAATGCCACCACAGAAAAATTTTAAATTTGAATCAAGCAAAGTTTTTAAAATGCAAATTAAAAAACCCCTCTGCAAGGTTATATAAGCACTAACTACTGTTGGAGAAGAGTCTCCTGATGGCTGGTCTGGCTGCACAGAGCTCTAAGGATGTAGCTGTCATGAGTTGTCACCTATTCTTTCAGTGATACAGCTGCTCTGAGCCACCCATCCTCCTGTGAGCAATCCAATAAATTTACCAGTTCACTAGGCTAGACTCGGGTGGAAATGTTTCTTTAGTCAACACCTTCTCTTGGATGAGTAGATGCTTGCTCATGTCTTCCCAGGAAAAGGCCAACCACAGAGGATTAGAGCAAGGAGGTGACAGGGTTAATCTTTACATTGGCCAGTTCTGATATCTCTTGCCATCTTGTGAAAATGAAATGGAATTGGTGAAAAACAAGACTTTGATGCAAACATTCTTTAGAAGAGTACTTTGGGAACATGGTTTGCTCCTGGTTTTGTTAATGAAAGTCTCACTGAAAACAATCCGATTTTCCAGTCCCTATCCAAATGACTATTTAAATCCTCTAAGAAGATAAAAGACGCATTTGGAATGGTGATGGCTACCTAAAGTACAAGTCAAACTGAAGATATTTTTTAAAAATTACTTAAGAACTGGGGCCAGAAAGATGGTTCAGCGGTTAAGAGCACTGGCTTGGCTGCTCTTCCAGAGGACTCTGGCAGTTCACAACCCTCTGTAACTTCAGTTCCAGGGGATCTAATGCCCCCTTCTGGCCTATAAAGGCACTACAGTCATGGTGTACAAACATACATGTAGGCAAACACTCATACACATAAAATAAAATATCTTTAAACAATTAAGAATATTATGAGATTATTAGTATAAATAAATAATCTTCAGAGATAATCCAATATGAGTACAAAATTTCTTCCGAGTGAACCCCAGGGAAATGGTGCGGGAGAATCCTGATCCATGTGACAATGAAATGGAATGCAATAAAGTCCCAAGCAGCACACAGAGGAGTGTAATAAGCTGAAGAACTACGGCACGATCATTATAAGTAGCAACAGAAACACTAGTGGGTAACATTCTAAAGTTTATTTGTAAGGTCATTGCTTGGAACTAGACATAACACTTTTTATCCACAGTATGGTAGATAAAAAGAAATTGAATTTTCTAAAGAGCACACAGACTACTGTATGTTAAAATGCTTTGGGGACTAAAACCTAAGAAAATAAAAATTATTACTTAACCTCAAATTTGACAAAACTTTTTCAAAAAATCATATCATTATAACACCTAAGGAAAAATAAAGAAAAACATTTCCGATTTATCTTGAATACTGAAACATTAGAAAGTATTTACTCGGGAGGATTATATAGCTGATTAGAGTTTTTGCAGCGATTACAGGAGTGGGTGTAACTATACACTCAAGGTCATTATATATCAAGAGCACGGATTTTTCATAGAGTGATTAATTTCATTTCAAAAGAAGGGAAAGCACCTAGCAAGAAGAAGATAACAGAGATTAGAAACCGAGGAAAGAGAAAGGGCGAGGATAGGGGCAAGAGGGAAGGGGAAGCAAAAGAAAGGGAAATAGCCGTATGTGTAAAGTACCCAATATTGAATTTCCCAGACTAGTAAAGGGAGAGTATGGGGGATTAGAAAGTAGGGCTGCTTCTTAAGAGGAAAAGAAGTGGCACCACAGCAACCTATACATTCAAGGGTTTCATATGCAAACAACAAACTGGTGGAGTGTCACCTAGGAGAAAGTAATTTCAAGGGGAATTAAGACATTGCTCAGTTTTAATGAGCCAAAATATTCTATCCATCATTAATAAAGTATAAAACAACACTAAGGTTTCTCCACTGTTCTTACTCCAGTAGAAGTTCTTTCCCCTTCCTATAGTGACAAACACCGTCAGACAACCTAGCTTTGCTGGGTGGAAAGGATCAACATTGAATTCTTGGCACTAAGCACAGGTCTTAAAAGTATCGAATAAAATGGATGCTGGTGGATGCTAGTACGATTCAGCAAGCCTTTTCTGAAAAAGAAAGGAAAATACAAAGAAAGATGAGGTATGTGCATTTCCATGTGTATAATGGGAGGCTAAAATTTTTTAAATATAAAAGAAAAAGAGAAATATTACATAACAAAATAGGAAAACCCAAGAAGACCTTCAAGTTCTTTAGTGTTGGAGTCTCATTTTTACATATGAAAAAAATCAATTAGTGTTTAGAAGAAGGGATGCAACCTAATAATCACACAGCTGCACTCAAAAGACCAAAGCAATTCCTAAATTCTCAGTCTGTAAATTGTTCTATAATCACATGTTCTTATTATACTGCACTATTAATTCTTTCTTTAAGCCTTACCAAACTATTGGAATATTGAAGCTTTTTTAAAACAATTTTTCTGGTTATGAAAGTAAAATATATTCATACTAAGAAATGAGAGACTACAGAAAAACAAGGAAGAGGAAAATAACCTGTAATTTCACCAACCATGTTAATAATATGGTGTTATTTTCTTTTTAAATGCCAAAATAACGTTAATTGCAGGCAGCATTTATCTAAGTCATTTCGATGTTTTCTCTGAAATGGCAATGTGTAGAAAGATCATAAAGGCACAACAAATTTTAGTACCATCATCGTTCAGAAAAGGTCAAAATGAATAGAGTTGAGTCAAAGACATAGGTTGGTACCTAACTTGATTGTTCAAGTGTTAAAACCAAATAATTCACAATTAGATTCTGAACTCAATAACCTCCAATTACATCTAGTTTCCTGTTGCTCAGCATGAACCACTAGACTTTGTTTAGCTAAAAAAAAAATCAATATTGTAGTTAGTCTATTGGCAAATACAAGCAGAACACATACCATGATGCATAAGAAGGCCATATACAGCTGAAAAAAAAGGGAAGAGGAAAAGGAATAAGGACAAAAGACTCCTGTAGAGCTTCAAAGTTGGAATTGTAGAGCAGAGTGTAGCAAACGGGCACTATTTTAGGATCCTGGTCAAAAACCAGACAAATACATGCATTCGCATACATGTGTGCACACACGCACACCATGTGTTTGGTAATACAATAACACCCTATGCCGGCCAGTGGTGGTGCACACCTTTAATCTCAACACTCGAGAGGTAAAGGCAGGTGGATCTCTGAGTTCGGGGGAGCCTGGTCTACAGAATGAGTTCCAGGACAGCCAGGGCTACAAAGAGAAACTGTCTCAAAAGTAAGTAAATAAACAACACCCTCCAATATGTAGGAAAGGATAATCAGGTTTTTTGGTTTTTTTTTTACATTGGGATTGTCTTCTGGGATTTGATAGTACTTCATTTTATTGAGTTAGGGACAGGTTACATAAGTACTTTCATTTGTGAAAAATCCATTGAGCTATAAGCCAATGATTTATGTACCTTTTTAGTATGTTCGTTATACTTCACTATATATATATATATATATACAATATACACTTCATTATAATATATATACTTCATTATATAAACACCATGTATATTATGCTCCACTATATAGATACTATATGCACTGTATATGCTATATACACTATATATAGTGAAGTATATATAGTGTATATAGTGAAGTATAACATACTATACATATAGTGAAATATAATATATATATTGTATATGCTACATATACACTATGAAGTATATAGATATATAAATTTTCATATTCTTTTTGTCCAGTGCTGGGATTTCCAACCCAGTGCAATCTTCCCTGAAAATACATGGCACCCTATCAAATGAAGTTTGGAAAAACTCCAGTGATATTTTACAGTTGGGTGGACAGATTTTTTTTTAAAAAGCTACTTCAATCCAGGAGGTACAACTTCATCAAGCAGTAGGGAGCTGGGAGAAAAATCTCAACTGTAAAAATGATTTCACTTATAGGGAGGAATACTGAGCGAATAATACCTAAAGCACAATTGCTGATCAAATCCTTCAAAAGTCGCTGCTGATATAGCTCATTGGATAGACTGCTTGCCTAGCATGCGCAAAACCTTGGGTTTCATCCTCGGCAGCACATAAACTAAGCTTGGTGGCACACACCTGTCACCCCAGCACACTGGGGGCTGAGGCTTGAGGATCAGTATGTCAAAGTCATCATGGGCTACATAGGATGTTGAAGGCTGGCCTGGAAGAAAAGCATTTCAACAGGACCAAGTCATAAGAGATTTATCACGCCGGGCGGTGGTGGCGCACACCTTTAATCCCAGCACTCGGGAGGCAGAGGCAGGCGGATCTCTGTGAGTTCGAGGCCAGCCTGGTCTAGAAGAGCTAGTTCCAGGACAGGAACCAAAAGCTACGGAGAAACCCTGTCTCGAAAATTATAAAAAAAAAAAAAAAAAAAAGAGAGAGAGATTTATCACATGGGGTAGACCAGTTTATAACTCTTGAATACATCTCATGTAAACATTTATGGAGACCGTATTTTTGTTTCCAGCTATGTAATTCATACTGTTCTCCATCCAACTGTTGCACTTCCCTTCTGATAGCTAATGGAAGAGAGGTTCATTTTCCTAGTCGATTGCCATGACCTTCAGCTAGAAGAGAACTCTCTTTTCAGTTTTACCCATGCAAGGAAAATTTGTAATTAAAAGCATTGAGATTTGATATAAGGCTGTAGTGCACATGGTACACATATAGAATTTTAAAAATAATATATACTTAGGAAAAGAAAATTATGGCGAGAACACTAAATATGACAAATGGTTTTTTCTACAAACTTGTATGCCTTTAAAATTTTTTTTTCTGAATGTTACTGCCATAACATTAATTATAAAAAATTAACTACTATGATAAAAGTAAAATAAAAAGTTATACCCATACATGGAAAAAGACACAAGAAGCATTATTAATGGTGTTTACTTCCATGCTAGGGAACGTTGAGTAATTCTTTTTTACATTTTACCTATGCTTAGCTCCATAATCAGAAAATAACAAAGAAAATGTATGTATGTACTGTGTACACTATAGTCCTCTATTGCAACTCAATGCTTTCATCATTTTAGAAGCCAGAACGAAAGCCATAAACAGATGGGGAACATAGAGGTTCAATATGATAATATATAGGTGATAATACATACTTCCCAGAGATAGAGGGGATAAAGCCTTCTTTATGTGCACAGAAAACAACGCACTGATCTAGCTGTGATTCCTGCTTTAAAGGTAAGATCATTTTATGCTGGGAACGTCAAAGTGCAGCACGTACAACTGGAGACCCAAGTTGAAGGCCGGCATAAGGAGTTTTAAACATCCAGAAATAGTGGAAGAGCTCACATGTGTCATTATTTGTTTGTTACCCAGGTAATTCTGCTTTAAAAAAATCCATAGGATTTAGTCATTTTGTTGATCACTATAGAAATTAAGGCGCCTAGAGTTTGAAGTATTTCTCTGCTCTTAGTATATATTCTCCCTGCTGTGAAAGTCTAGACCCTTTAACAGGGTATAGTGTCTATGTTGTATGCAGACAAGAAGCGCAGTGATGCTCAATAAAATGAAGCCCAGTTTCCAGTCCTCCGGTATTTTTCCAGCAGATCTGAGGGCCCTCTACCATTTGATTTCTTGGGTGTTTGAGGCATGTCAAAAAGCATTCTAGAGCACATTCAGAAGAAAGGTTCCCAGGAGGATTCTAATCTAAAGATTAAGAAAACATCAAAATGACACCATCTAGCCGGAAGGCCAAACAGGTAAACAAATAACAAGGGGTAAAAGGCATAAAGCATAAGGAGAGATGAGGTACTTACTATTCAAACAAAAGATAGTTGCTTGGTTTGTAGGTATGGGCTGTAGCAGGCAGAGGGGAAAAGATGCCACAATATAGAAACACCACAATCGAGCTTCAGATATCTGTGGAATTATTGTGTGTTAATTAAAAATGAAACTGGCTGGGTTTGGTGGCCCATGCCTGTAATCCCAGCACTCAAGAGGCAGAAGCACGGGAATCTCTGTGACTTTGAGGCCAGCCTCACCTGCCTATCTAATTTCAGGCTACTCGGGCCTATATAGTGAGACCCTGTCTCAAATAAGTAAGCAAGCAAAACCGTTTTTAAAGAAAAAAAAAAGGATTTTACAAATAAAGCAAGCATTTGTGCAGGTGGGTTTCTGACCCGCAGAGTTGGAAAGAATAGCAGAAGTGCTCTTGACTCTGTTAAAGAGTTGGCTGCGGGGCCTGATGAGTGGAGTTGGATGCCCAGGCCCCAGGGCGAAGGACAGAATCGACTCCTGAAGGTTGTCCTCTGACTTTCACGTGTATTCTAAGGCATGCACACCACACACCCACAAAAACTTAAAAATCATTGAAAATGGCCATTTAAACAAATGATGCTAGGAAAGGAGAGAGTACTTTTTGACGTCAATGAGAGAAGAGGAATCTAAAGCTTTCAAAGTCCTCTGGGACCAGTTCATTCAGTTGTGGACGCTGGGCTGAGCAGCGAGTTGTAAAGTGTATAAGCAATGGCAGGTATGTGATCCAGGCCCTGGTGGCAACACGGAAGAAGTGTGTGCAGGAAGAAAATGACTGGAGGCAAGGACACCAATCCGGAAGCTGACTGCTGCTTCCGGAGAAGCCGTGGGAACTGAATGCAGGGTATTAATTATCTATCACAAGACAGAAGGGGATGGTGGGGCAGTATTTAAAGAGAGAGCATCAGCTTGCTGCCACAGCTGTTTATAAAAGAGGGGGGAGCTGCGAAGCGCACAGTGCAATGGAAAAGAGTAGTAGGTGAATGAGCTCATAAAACAGGGAAGCAAGAGACCGGAGAAGTTCGAGCCAAGAGCCCAGTGTCTAATATAGTACCGCAGAGACATGCAGACCACATCTGGAAATGGCAGTGTTATTGCACACTGGCAAATCACCACCACCCAATCCTTCAACCAGCTTATTCGACTGGGAAAGTTGCTATTCTAGAGGAAAAGAAAAAAGAAAGAGTCAAGCAGGAATTGGGACCGTAATAATTCAGTAACACACAACATTTCAGGGCCAGATGTGGTGGCACACACCTTTAATCCCAGCATTAGGCAGGCAGAGGCAGGTGGATCTCTGGGAGTTTGAAGCAGGCCTGGTCTACTGAGTGAGACAGCTCAAACAAACAAACAAACAAACAGTATTTCAAAGTGCTTTTTAGATGGGGGGGGGGGAGAAAAGATTGGTAGCTTAACTGAGAAGAAGCTATTAAAGAAAAGAATGTCAAAGCTTGGAAGATCAAAAGTTTTTCCTTGGGGCTGGAGAGATGGCTCAGTGGTTAAGAGCATTGCCTGCTCTTCCAAAGGTCCTGAGTTCAATTCCCAGCAACCACATGGTGGCTCACAACCATCTGTAATGAGGTCTGGTGCCCTCTTCTGGCCTGCAGGCATACACACAGATAGAATACTGTATACATAATAAATAAATAAATAAATATTTAAAAAAAAAAAAAAAAAAAAAGTTTTTCCTTGTGAAAAAAAAATTGTGCCTGATCTACTCTATGCCTAGAGGATTTAAGTTAAGATTTTGAGTTATGTGGACTTTGAAGTACTGAAGGCGGCTCATTTTCAAATTTCGCTTTCTAAACATAGGACTCAAGTTTTGTTTTATAAAATGCATTTAACTAGCCTACTGGGATGAAAAAAGACATGCCATTGGCACTATCTCATTCAATCCTAGCAACCTAAGGGGGTTTTTAAAAATGCTTTATCTCTATCATATAGAAGAGAGAATTAAGAATTAAAATAACTGCCCTAGAGATTAGAAATAGCAAGGGGCAGGCGCCCATCCTCTTAACTACTGCACTACGTTCTCATTCAACAAAGCATACAAGCAACCTTTCTATACCAAACTGTTTGATCAAAGAGCACCGAATCATTAACTTACACTGTTTAGTTCATTATTTTCTTTTTTAAATAAAGCCTTCAGGAACAACGCTTCTCCTGTCACCTCCTTGCATATGTTTTAAGTCCCTGTAAACGTGTCCCAGACTATGAAGGTTACGTGTAGCTCTGCACGGGCCCTTCAATAAATCCATGCCTGCCCATATTGACGCAAGGAAAATTGTACAAGCAAGTACACAGATCACTTCAACCCGTAGGCTGTGCTCAATTAGACAGCAGGCAAGGCTTAGGCCCATCTGCTTGATCTGTGAAAGAACAGTAAGCCGTGCCATAGAGAAAGCATGCTTCTCATTCTTCAGCGTGAAAAATCCATCTACATTTTAGATGGCTTCAGGGCTTACTCTACATTTTGGCTGCCTCTCATCTGATTTTCATATTTGAAGTGACTCTGAATAATTAAACTTTGCTATCAAATTCTCCTCAGAATTTTTATCTAGGTTTCTGGATCGATTTAATTGAAGTATATACGCAGGCATTCCGCAACAAGCTATCACTTCACATGTAGCCTTTGCAATGATGGTATCTGGATGAGCGGGGGGTTTTCTCTATAGTTTGTAACCAAAATAGAATACAAACATAAATTGCACGGGTTGATAGCAGACCTATGGTGGGTTTGTTCATTTGTTTGTTTGTTTGTTTTTCGAGGCAAGTTTTCTGTACACAGCCCTGACTGGCCTTGAACTCAGAGATCAGAGATCCACAGACCTCTGGGATGAAAGGCCTGTACCACCATGCCCAGCTAATAGTAGATCACCTTTTTATGAAATTTTGAAATCTATTTAAAAATAGCTTCATTTTCTTAATTGATTGCTCATATATTGTAAAATTTTTCTCAAAATGAATGAACGAAGGAATTCATAAATGAATGAGTGGAGTAAATAAATAAATAAATGGCACTGGCCTTTAATCCCAGCACTTGGGTGGCTGAAGCAGTAGGATCAGGAGTTTTCAACACCTGCCTGAGCTCATTGGGTTACAGGGTGTGTAGCAAGCCACTCTGGGCTTCTACAGTGAGATCTTGCCTCTAAAAAAACAAGAAAACAAAAACAAAAGCCCTGGTTTTAAAGCACTTATTTCATTCAGTTCCTTGAAGCAATGCATGTTTAACATTTTATGGTTATGACAGGGGAGAGCATAGAAATTCTGTACAAATTCAAAGGGCAAATAATTCCGGTGTGGCCCCCGGGAGAGTCTGTGAAGACAGAGTTTGTAAACAAAGGAGACAGCCATGGCTTTTCCACTTTTGGTGCCCCCTGTGCAATCCACAAGGACTTAAAACTCAGTCCTACCTATCCCCCCACTAGGATACAAGCCGTTTTTTAAGCCAGATGTTTAAAAGAAAGCCCTAGATTTGTTCTCAGGAGAGAGAAGGGCAAATAGCGTAGTACTCTCCGAATAGTCACGAGCAAATCTGAGCACAGTGGCTTCTCCCTGTGCTGCAAAGTAGTTTCTCTAGAAGTTTAAGAGAGAGATGTCATTTTATGCCTCAAAAGCTTTTTGGATAGTCAGGGTAGTTAGCATAACAGGGGTATCTGTTCTCCCATCGATCTGGGAAATAAAAACCTTCCAAAGTATCCGAATCTTACCTTACACTTGTAACTTTCATTATTCCTATTTGAGTTCCTGAAGCATAATAGACCTAATCAGATTTTTAGGCTATCAATGTCTTCACATTGGTAACTGAATAATCATACATTTGTGCATTCACTCTTTGCTTCCTCTTATCACTAATCTATTATACAACTAACATTTATGGCTCTTCCTCATCTGCTACCTGGCTTATCTATTATCCTTAGCAAGCATCTCCACAAATATCACCTCCATTTTATAGATGGGGAAATCAAGACTCGGTAAGGTTAAATTATCTGTCCAAGGTCACAAAGCTTTTGTGTGTTAAATCCATAATTGGATTGCCAATCTTGATTACAATCTGTTTTTCCTCCTACACCATGGGGCCTGTCAATAAATAATAATGCCTATGTCGATAGTCTAGCACATAGTAGGAGCTCAATAAAAGGTAATTTGTCTCCTAAAACTCCCAGATAAATATCCTTAACAGGAGTTAAGTAGTTTAACAAGGAAGCCTTTAAAATAAAACATATTATTCAACTGGAAATCACTCATGCAAATGAATCTCATTTGGAGAAGACTAAGTCAAATCCTTGTAAAATCAGATAGCCAAATAAAGACTTTTAAATTTTCCTAAGCTTCATTATTCAACTTTAGTAGCCTTTAAAAGGCAATTGCATTCTAATCAATGTATCATCATCTAGAAAGGATGCAGTTTGCTCTCTTAATCAATATACTAAATCTAAGAACTGCAGCATTTCAGAGCTGATCCAGACCATAGTGTTCTCTCGTCTCCGCTGTATCTCGGCACACTCTGCCAGCTCGGGGCCCACCCCCTATACCTACACTACCATTCCAAGCATAACTTGCACAAGGTCACAAAGCTGAGCCAAGCAAAGGGGCTTAAAGGAACTCAGAATGCCTGAGTTCCGGTCCAGTGCTCTTTCCAATTCTACACCACCTCCACTCCACGCAAGTGCTCTCCAGCCAGGGCCAGTGGTACTATCATAAGCAAAACACAAATTCTCATGCAGTTGAATAACTAAATTCCTTTCTTCAGGAACTCACAAAGAATTCTCCCTATCTGCTGACCTTTGGTAGCACTGTCCTAGATGCTTGAAGGTTTGATTTCATTTTACCCTAGAGGCAAACGTGGATGATCGGCTTCCTGTCGTTGTGCCTGGTTTGACTGAGGGAACAGAGACTCGAGTTAAGATAAGTTGCCCAAGGTCACAGGACTAGTAAGAGCTGGAGCAGAAATTTGAGTCAAGGTCTGACTTTAGGCCCAGCTCTTAACAGCCAGGAAACACTGTTACTTGTCTTTTCTTTCTTTTTTTTCACCCTGGCTCTTTTTTTCTTTGTCCTTCGGGGCCCAGGGATCACAAATCACAAAAGGGGGTTTCTAGAAGGGGGTAAAATAGTCACCCCCGCCATGCCCACACATTTCAGAAGTACCTGGACTACTTTGACAAAGTCTGGGCCTTTATTTTTTCAGTGACACTAATCACCTGCTTTGGAACTCAAGAACCTAAATCAGATTTGTCAAAAGGCAAACAAAAGCACTGATAATAAGAAGTGCTCAGGATCCAAGACCGCTGGGCAGAGAACTCCAAAGCTAAAGTTTCCACAAAAATTGCAATGAGGTTAACCCAGTACTGTAACATAATCTCGTACTTGATACATAGGAAACGTGAAGAGAAACCCGAGACAGGAAAAAAAAATCCGTTTTTATACTGCAAAGAGATTCCCAGGCGATGTTCTGTCCTCATAGTTTAAAAGCCAATGTCCACTCCTCCCACACCCTTAATCCTAGGCAAAGCACCCTCGTGAAACACCAGGAAAAGACGCAAAAGCCCCAGCTGTGCCAGCCTCAGTGTCGTCCCCCCCCCCCTCCCGTTTGTCTTACCCTTTTCCACCAGAGGCAAATTAAATTCTAAAGGAATTTTTTGCACCCAACCCCCACACCTGGCGAATCTTGGGAGGACCCTGCTCTACTAAGTAGGGGCAAAAAAGGGCAGCCGCTTTCTTTCCCACAAGGGGATTAGGGGAGGCAAGGGGAGCAGTGAGGCAAACTGGGGAAACTGGTCAAAGGAAGAGGTTTGAAGAGGTGCAAATTAGTAGCTGCACTCACCAGGGTGAGACATGGGGATGACCTCATTGCGGGTCCCAGGGAAGTTAAAGATGACAGCTCCAGAAGCCCCTCTCTCCGAAGCCAGATGGATCTTGTCCGCGAAGGTGCAACCTCCGCCGCGTTGGATGAGGGCCAACCAAGACACTTGCGCCGTACTTCCCCAAACCGTGGGCACGGTGAAATTGGTGTGCGGGTTACAGGCATTGAGCGCCCCGGGCCCGTCGGGCGGTACCAGGACCCCGGAGACGGGCTCCAGCGGCGAGTCCTGGCCATACACGCCCTCCTCACTCAGCTCCCACACCGTGCGGTTCACTCCGGTGTGCGGAACCCGCCAGGACACGTTGAGGTACGCGGTCCACACAGCTTCGGCACCCCGGGAACCGGGTGCGTGCGGACTCAGAGCCAGAAGGAAGCCCCAAGCCAGCAGCCTGGCAGCTCGGCAACCTCCGCTGAGGCTGTCGACCTGGGTCCCCATAGTGCGCGCTCAGCGGGAGACCCTGACCCGGGGCTAGGTGCGAGTCCGGTGGGGAGCCTGTGGCCAGCAGCCGGTCCGCGGCCAGGGAGGTCGCCTGCTGCCGGCGGGCACGCAGCGGTGGCGGCCGGGCTACTGCAGACGCAGCTCCCTGCCTCAAAGCGCTAGAGATGCTGGCTCGCGACTGCCGAGCAAGCGTTGGGCTCTGGGACGCTAGCGCGAAGCTCCGCCCAGCCGGCTGGGGGTAGAGGTGGCTGGGAGAGCGAGGGAGAGAAAGAGCGAGAGGAAAGGACACTGCGGGATCCGCCTCTTAAAAGGGTCACAGGGTGGGAAAGCGTTACGCGAGAGACTCAGAGGTTGGGCAGTCAGGTGTGTCGGGTCGTCTTTGGAAAGAATGTGATGGCAAGAAGCTTGAGAATGCGCCAATTATGAGCTTTCAGTTCTGATTCGGAGAAGAGTCCCCTTTGAAAGGCAGGAATGCCTTGTTCCCTCTCAGTCGCCTGAAGGGGAGTTTGGGCTATTAGGTAGGAGAATGGGAAAGTACTTCTGAAAAGCTGCAGGTCCAAAGGGTGCGAGTTCTGAATAGTTGGATAGTGCTGGGCTTAGCTGTTTCTTGGTTTCTACAGGAAGGACAAGCAAAAGGAGTCCTCATTACTCCCTTTATTTAATTATTTTCTTAGTGGCCACAAATGGTACATTTCTCTTTACCTGATCTCAGCAAGCACTATTCTGGGTGAGAGTGCCTTTCCCACAATTACCCCAGGCTAACACACTGCACCAGATGCCACTAGCAAACAGTCTGGATAGTCAAAACAGAACCTCTGTCTTCACACAGCTCCAAGTCAAGCCCTTTTTTTCACCTTCCACAAAGCAGGTTTGACCTAACTGATACTCCAGCATAATTTGTGATCTTAACTGGATTACATTTCTTCTCTTGACAGCAAGCAGAATGAGGCTCACCCACCTGGACAATTCTCTGGATATGATTTATTCCTGTTTCAGCATACATTTCTATCAACACTATCAATGACTACACTTATGGGTGGATTCTCAAAAATTGTGCGTGGTAATAAGCTGAATTAATATACCTGGTGACAGGCAGTTCAGAATTAATGATTTTGATATTATGATAGTGTCTCTCTATGTAGCCCTGATCAGCCTAGGACTAAATAGAGCAGGCCAGATTCAAAGCTGGGGCAGTCCTCTTGCCTAGTTGACATTACAGTAGACGTGTGCTACCAGGCCCATCTTCTTAATAACTTTGAACCTCTGGAATTTCCTTCTCTATGTCTCAATTTCTCCATAAGTTGTAATGGGAATAATAGTGATGGTCTCATGGAATTGTTCAAATGATTGAAAGTCTTCCTATAGATCAGTTAGGACCCTGCTTAGCAGAGCATGAAAAGTATGTTAAATATTATTACTGGACAAGTTTAGGGGCCCAAGATCTCTATAATATTGAGGTTGTTGCCTTGCAATAATAATCAGAGACAATAATGTTTACGAGTTCAGGCTTCTTCGTTCAGTCTAATTTCTAGCATATCACTCCTAAACCCTCTCTTCTCCAAATCTGCGGCCCAGCATTTTAAGTTATAGTATTTGCCAAGGTTAAGCATGGCTTTATTCTCTTCTTGATATCCTCAGGGCCTCAGAGAAACCTAGAGGAAAATTGGCACCTTCTATTGAACACCATCTCAAATGCAAGTGAGTATTCTGGGTAACATGAACCTTGAGTGTTAAAAGGAACTGTAGGAGCTGCTTGGAGTACGTATGGGAACCATAGAAAAATACTCCCCCAGATAGCAATGCTACTAATCTTTGAGATTTAAAATAGCCAAACAAAAAGCAGAATAGTATCATTTATATGAAACAGTATAATTCCAGAAATTATCTGAGTTTGTTAATAAAGAACACTCAAAATATAATTAAGCAATATTACTTGAATGAAAATCAACCGCATTGTTCTTTGAAGAGAATGTGTTCAAAAGAAAGGTGATATTTGTAAAGTATCTACAAAACTAAATATGGAGAGATGTTAATTCATATTTTCCATTTATTAGTATTTAAATATTTATCTCACATCTATTATGTGCTATGAATTCAATTTAAGTCTAATAAAATATTTTAAAAAGCTCATGAAATTAACTTTGAAGAGTAATAAGCAATCATTATATGCTCAGTAACATATGCCTATGGTACTGTCTCTATAATAAAGGTCTACACAGGCCAATAGTGGGTAATAGAGAAAAGCTCCCTAACCTAGACTAGGAAATCAGGGAAAGTATATAACTGTGCTGAGCTCAAGAGAATTAATGAGTCTTTCTAGGCAAAGACCAACACAAGAGAAGGCACATTGACCTGAAATAGAAGTGCTGGAAACCGGCACTTACAACAGGCCTTCTAAGTGCAAAATGGTTGAAACCTAGAGCGTTAAACAGAAGGTCATACGAGAGAAAATTAGAAGTCTGAGAATGAAATTCAGTGGTAGGAAACTTGACTAACATAAGGGATGTTCTGGGTCCATCCCCAACACTGAAAAAAGTAAGTAATAAAAAAAAGATAAAATTGAAGGCCAGACCTTCAGAGTATTTGGAGTAAAGCTAGGGAGTGTCTGGATTTGATCCAAAAAAGTAATATAATCAGGATTTAAACAGAGAGTAATATCAGATTTGCAATTTAGAGATCATTATGGCTTCTCTGTAGATAACAGTTTGAAAGGAACGAGAGTAGTATCAGGGAGCTGAGGTAGATTTTTGGCAGTACTCCAAGTGGGAAATGAAGGTAGCCTGGACAGTAGACAAGAGATGTGGGCAGAATGGGGATTCACTGTGAAGGCCAAATCCATGGCACTCATTTTGAGGGATGGAACAGAGGGGAGGAATAGTCTTCCTTTCCAAAGACTGGATGCATCCAGTCAGGCAGTACAGGAAGACGCCTTAAACTGTGAACAGTTGATAAGAAAGAGAAGTTCCCTTTAGATGTGTTAATTTCAAACTGTGTGTAATATAACCAGGTAGAAGGGTGTACTAGGTCATTGGCTTTTCTTATTACTGAACACTTACTAAATGTAAGAAACTGAGAAGGCAGAGGCATAAAGGGAACATTCTTGCTCTAAATAGAGTCAGGGTTTATTTAGTAGGCGAGTCAGAGAGATAGGCAGATAATAATCATATGTAATAATGAACAGTATAATCTAGTAAAGCTTAGGTGTTCCTTAAACAAAGAGGGTGAAGATGACATTCAGGCACAAGTATCCGTATATGAGAATAGCAGAGAATAATCAGGGGACTAACATTCAGATATAAGCTACCAAAGGCTGATGGAGGAAGGTCATTGGCTAATAAAGGAACTGCCTTGGCCCATTTTATTGGTTAGAGGATAGGTGGGAGGAGTAAACAGAACAAAATGCTGTGAGGAAGAGGAAGTGAGGTCAGAGTCTCGACATCTCTCCTCTCGGGAGCAGATGCCTGAGAGAGATGCCATGCCCCGCTCCCGGGATGAGCCATGCCCCGCTCCCGGGATGAGCCATGCCCCGCTCCCGGGAAGACACACATTACTACAAAAGGCGAGATAAGGAAAGTGAAATTAGTCAAGTGTGTGGGACATGAAAAGTTTGAAATGTGCAGAATCAGCTTGCATATCCCCTATGAACTCACACGAAGCAAATTTGACAAACTGTTGCTAAATTGTGGGCATATAGGTGTTAAATTATTTTTCTTGTCTGTGTATTTTTTATACTTTTTGTAATTAATGAGTTTAAATTGTAAATTTTAATTTTTTTAATGTGAATGTTTGTTTTGCCTGCATGTATGTATGTGTATCATAGCCTGGTGCTAATGAAGGTTAGAAAATGGTCTTAGATCCTTTGGAACTGGAGTTACAGGTAGTTGTGAGCTGCCACAAGGGTGCTGGGAATTGAACCCAGGTCCTCTGAAAGAGCAGCCAGTGCTCTTAACCATTGAACCCTGTAAGCCATCCCCTAAGTTGTGGATTTATATTGAAGCTAGTGGAACATAAGAATAATATAACAGATCTTAGTTTAAAAATTCACCCCGATTGTTATGAAGACAAGACTGGTAACAGACTAGTTAGGAGGCTACTGTCATCAGATTTCTTATGAAATGGAGACATCAGGCTACCACGGCTTGATGACGTGAACCATTAAGCATCCCCTTGCTCTGAGTCCATACTCACCAAGCAACCTTCTTATTATCATTTAGCTTCTCCTGTAAATGTGCCTACAGGGAGATAATGCACTCATCAGCAAACACTAGTATCAGGTCCATTTGGAAGTTACCCTTCTCATTATAAATTAATCAATTGGCATTCTGACTTGCATATTGGTCTCCTGTGAATTTGGTTAACTGTGAGTCAGTCCCCAGGAGCCCAGACTCTGGTTATACTACCAGTTAAATTTCAAAGCTTTCAAAGCTGAGAACCAGATTGCTGAACCTAATTGCGTCAAATGTCTTTCCATGATGAGTAACTTGCTGACTGTCCCTACCTTATCCCCATGTCTTCCTGTGGAATATTTTCACACTACAACAGTTGCCTACTACTAAGCGTTATGTCTGCTGCTGATGAGGAGCATTATCCATGTCAGGAGCCTGGCTAGAAATGCTAGCATCCATTTCTGCATCAGCTCTCACTCCTTCACGGAGCATCACCTGCTGAGGAAGGCTACCTGTTTTCTGTTAGAAAGTTCCCATTCCCATTAATGTAGCTCAATTCTCTACCTCCCCCTCCCCGACTCTTTTCTTAGGATTCGGAGTCCTCAGTGTCTCTATAGTATCCTTGGCCATATCCCTATTCATCTAGGGCCTTTGCTCTCCCAAATGGCCCTGGACCAGACCCCACCTGATTCCTGACAATTGAGTTGATTAATCCTAAAAATATTCTCTCAGGTTGCGACTTTCTTTAAGGCTAACAACACTTACTCGACTACTGTTCTTTGAATATTTACCAGGTGTTTTACATACTTATCTCCATCTATTATTATCTCAACCTTCTTTTTAATAGAGCAGGAAACAGGCTCAGAATTCGCAGCAGGCCTAAAGCAGTTAAACAGAAGCAGAATTCCAATGCCGTTCTGACTATAAGTATTAATAGATGCTAATGACTCACACCATCCATTCCTCGGTAGAGTGGCATGCACACTGTAACTTTTTTTATGCTAAAGAAAGTTTAAGGAATGTTTCTCATTTGCATTTCAAGCACTGCCACCATTGAGGGAGGGAAGAATAGTCGAGAGCCAAGAGCCTTTTTGTATTGTTCAAATCCTACGAAGATGAACCCTGCCAAACGTTTCTATCAACAGCAGCAGATGAAACAGCCCTGAGCAGGCGCTATCTGATGATGAACTGATACAGCAGAACAGCATCCTGCAGGAGCAACGGTGTGGCGCCAATGTGGCAGATTACGTTTCCTATCACACGGACTATCTGCAAAGGCGTCGAGATGAACGATAGTGTGCAGCCTAAAATACATCTGCAAAAAGATGAGACATTGCATCTGACCTCTTACCATTAAATAAATGACAAAACACAGCCTGGAATAACTAGTGTCTTCCATATCAGCGATGGTGGAGGTCTACAGCTGGAGAACATGCGTGGTGTCCAGGCTCCAGAGAGAGGCCTGACAGCTGCTATATGGGTAGGATGATGAAAATGGTGGGGGTGTAGAAAGAAGAGCTGAACAAAGGGAAACAAAATGCCAACACATAAGGCTACTTCATCTTTCCAGATAGCATATCATCACTTGCAAATTCAAGCATGACTCAGCCCACACTGGCCTAAAGCCAAAGAAAGGATAAAACTTCAGGGAGGGGCTTAGCAATAGTTGTATGCTGCACGTAAAACTAAGGACAGCCTCCTTCTGTTCATTGTTAATAGTTAAACGAGAACCTTCTATGGTCCAGATAGCTTTATAGGGATAATATACTGTATCTTCACAAAAGAAGAAATAGGTCCAGGTCTAGGCACTCGATGATATCACCCATGGTTACCAATGGCAGAGTTGGAATTTGACTCCAAGTCCAGGTATAAAACCACACTCTTTCCATTTTTTTTCCTCTTTCCACCTTATATATCACTACACGGGAAAAAACAAAAGCACAGAAGGCTTTCTATTTACTGAGAACCTACTATGTACCAGGCACTTTGCAGGAATTAATTATATCCTCAGGCTTTTTAAAACATTTTTTTACAACAGACAGTACTAATAGAATTCCCATTGTAATTCAGATGAGGACCATGAGTTGTAAAAATGATGGAGTATCTTGCTGTTGGAATTCTCATGAGAGTTTTCCTGGCTCCCAGTTCTCTATCTGTTTCCCTCTGCTGCACTACCGCTCTGTGTATATAGCCATGATACCATTACAAAGTGAAAAGAGCAGATCCTTTTTGGCCATCTCCAGTAACAGTATAGGATGCTAAGAACAAATTCACCAAAGGGCCTTGATGTACCACTGAGAAGCCCCAGAAACCCCAAGACAATGGGGACTGTGAGAATGTGTCTAATCATCAAACGCTTCGTATTATTTATGAAGGTCTACTTCCTTGGCTGTACAAGCTCCCTCACATGTATGCGTAGAATTGAGTATCTCAGCACACGCTTATAGTGAGTGTTTTACACTTGGTGAGGAAAACTTGCACAGGAAGAATATTTTGTTGGAGGATATCACAGAGAACATGAGCTAATAGCTTCTGCTTGATTTTCATCAGGGGATCAAATTACATATAGTGAATTTAGGGCGGTAGTTAAGAGGATCGCAGATTGCTGAAAAGTTTCCTTGCTTCCCGACTTCCCGACTGTGGAGAAGAGCTCAAGGCAAGGTTTGAGCGGGCAGAGAAGGGGCTAAAAGGAGCATGGAGATGTGTGGTCTTTCTTCTTCACTGTGCTATCTGACGAGACTACTTGGGAAGCCCTACAGAGCATTCCTTTTCAAGTTTCTAGAGAAATGAAGATTCTAAAAGAATTAAATCAGGTCTGATTGTTGCTTTGGGTGAGCCAGTACCTAGTGAGTGACTATCAAGGCCTAAAATGTGACCTTACATAACTAAAGGCTTTATAAACACTGTATGCTTAGGCTACACTAAGTTTATAAAAGTATTTTTCTTCCTTCAATAGTGACTTAGTCTTCTACTAGATTGGTTCCAGTGTTGTTCTGCCACCTCCATTATTTCCCCCAAAGAGCCTTCTGTTCTGAGAAATTAAAGGACTCCGAGGGCAGATCACAAATTCAGGATAGAAAACCTGCAGTATGCAGTCAGAGACTGTATTGTTGGTATCCAGATGCTGGACACTTTGCTCAGGAGCATTTGGAGAGCATTCATATAAAAGACTATTTGTTCTTGGGAAAATGCTCACCAGCAAAGAAGCCTTTAAGAGGACAGGGAGATTTTGCTCTCCATTTTTGCTTTGTAACAAATATATATATGCACTGTTTAATAAATAAATAATCCTTAGTTTGTTTCATCTTTTTCTTTATTAACATTCATATTTTAATTTTTTTGCAATAATTAAAACACAAACACATTTTACCGTGGCCCTTCTTTCCTTTTTTCTTCTCTCTGTTTCTATCTCTCTCTTCTTTCCTTCTTGGAAATGAACTTTTGCTATGTTGGAGAGCCTGGTATGGAACTCCCTGTGTAACCCAGGCTACTCTCTAATGTGCTTCAGAGCCCCTGCCTTAGCCTCCCAAGTGCCAAGATGTCATGCATATACTGCCACTGTGGATAGTATTCTTTTTATATATCTTCATTTTGTATGCCTTTCCACTTGTTATTATATTATTATTTCCACTTTTAAAACTCCTTTTGTTGGAAATAAAGACACAAATGCACACACTATTCTAGGCTTACAGAGAAGATCAGGGTCATCAAAATCCCTATCTCCCACTTCCCTATCTGGCCCCACTGAAAAGTCTTCAGGGCAGTAACAGGAATAAGACTGTCAACCTCTCTGATAACAAGATTTTCTGACATTCTTCCTGGAGAAAGAATGTATTTTCTTGAGTATGTTATTCTTTATCCCAGAAATATGTCCAGGTTGACTTTTTCTTTGTTTATTCTTTTTAAAAAATCATGGAATTGCCTTAAAGAGAATAATACTTCACAAACACTTCTATTTTTAAAAATTGTTTCTTTTACATTTTTACATTTGATAATCTAATTACATTATTGTTACCTTCCCTTTCCTAACTTCAAACTCTTCCATATACCCCTTCTTGCATTGGTTGCCTTCAAATCCATGGCTTCTTTTGTCATTAATTCTTATTGCATGCATATATGTATCTGTAGATGCATATATATTCATAAATACATAAATATAGCCTGTTAGCCATTTGAGTTCATATGTTTTCAAACTTTTAAAGGAGTTATAAGATATTTGCAACATTTTTCTGCTATTTTTTTAATCAGGTTTTCTTTTTCTTCCCCCCTCCATACTTCCTTTTCCTCTTACTTCTTCAGCTATGCATCCATTAGATGACAGGGGTTTTTCAGCTCTGTTTTAAACTATGGGACAGCCATCATGCATGTGCTCTATCATTGACCAAAATGTCATTGTGTGGCATATGCCTGTACAACTAAACAATTATCTATGGTATTGTCACTGTGTAAGACACATAATAGAAGAGATATTCATTGAAGGGTATATAGAGAGGTAAATATGGACCTGGTACTAATTCAGTAAGTTAGGCACAAGTTAAGAAATTTTAAAATGCACCTGGACAATACATCCTTTAACCTACAAACAGAACTGGATTTCTTTTCAGTTTTAACAACATTTGCTGTTTCCTACAAAAACCAATGATTCTAAAAAAGCAATTCAAGTATCAGCATCCAGGTTGAGAAGTAGAGCTCCTGGGTTTAATCGCTGGGACCACAAAAACGTTCTTTAGAAACAATACTCAATAGATAACAAGCTCTCAGTAAACTTCACCCTGAGTAGTGAAAAGTTGGAAGCTTGTCCTCTAAGATCAGAAACAAGTCAAGGATGCTCACTCATCCTTATTACTTCTGCTCAACATAGCAGTAAAAGTCCTGACCAAACAAAAGCCATTCAAATGGTAATGAAGGAAGAAGTAAACATGATAACATGATAGGAGGTTCTATGATAAATGACCTATTTTTCTTTGACTCAAGAAAATTGTTATATTATAAAAACTCTTATATGTGAGAGAACTTACAGGGCTCTAAAAAACAGAAAAAAGTAATCAGATATTATTGAAAGGAAATGAATCCTTATTAATGGTTTGGTAGCAATGATCTCTAGGAGCTATGGGGTAGCTATAAGCTAATTTGAACTTTTGCATTGGCCTCTTTTTTTTGACAACTTGTTATATACATAAAACCACAAATCTTCCAGGAAACAGTTGTTGGGAATGATAAACATATTCAGTAAGGTTACAGGGTAGAAAATCAACTGAAAACAATCAGATTTATCAAAACACTCTCTAAAAAAGATATTGAGAACTTTTTCCTACTTATAATTACCTCAAGAAGAAGTAGAAGAGGAGGGATTTTGGCTAAAGAGGCCGCATATCTTGACAGCAAAAGATATAAAACTGGGATGAGAGAACAAGGAGACATAAATGGAAAGGCACTCTGAGTAAATTAATAGTTAAAATATCTGCAGTGCTGAAATTGCTCTACAAATCTAATCTAGTGCTTCCCCTATAAAAATTCCAATGCCATTAGTCACAGAACTAGAAAAAAAACAAAATAAAAAGAACAACTCTAACATTTGTATGGAAGTACAAAGACTCTCAAATGATCAAAGCAGTTTTTAGCAAAAAGAACAAAGCGGAAGGGCTAGAGATGAAGCTCAGTTTGCACTTGCAAGTTCAACTTTTTGGAGGTTGTGACAAGAAGTTCAGGAGTTCAAAGTCATCCTTGGCTACATAGTCAGTTCGAGGTCAGTCTGGGATATGTGAGACACTGTCTCAAAAAAACGGGATGAGGTTTGAAGTAAGCTTGCTTGGGATAAAGAGTGGAATAAAATATTTGAAAGTCATAACTTGAATCAGGGGCTAATATTCAAAATATGAAGAGAATTCAACAAGAAAATAAATTACCCAGTAATAAAAGTGAACAGATATTTCTTAAAAAGAAGACAAACAGGAAATGCTCAAAACCTCTAATCAGTAGAGAATTGCAAATCAGAAACTACATTTCATACCTGTTAGACTGACTACTATGAAAACGGTAAACGACAAATGTAGGCAAAGTTGCTGAGAAAGAGAACCTATGCACACTGTTGGGAAGGATGTAAATCAGCACTACAGTATGCACAGCAGAATGGAAGTGCCCCCAAAACCTAAAAATAGAACTACATTAAGATCCAGAAATTTTACTACTGGGCATATAGCCAAAGAGCATGAAATACATGTTGAAGGGATGACTACACTCCCATGTTCATTGCAGCACTCCCCACAATAAGTGAAAGACGGAAACCACTGAAGCAGCTATCAGTGGATGGTTGGATAAAGAAAATGGGCCCACACACACTATGAAATATTATCCATCCTTTAAAATAAAGAAATAGATGATTCTATCATTTTGAACTACACAAATAAGCCTAGGAGTCATTATGGTAATTGAAATACAGTCAACATAAAGGGACAATTACTGAATGATCCGACTAATAATTCAAATCCAAAAAGCCAAAGTGATGGAAGTAGAGAGGAGTATGATGATGTACATCTTGGGGGTAACCAACAACCGTCTAATTGGACTTAAGACCCACTCTGTGAGAGGGGATTCATGCCTGTTATTGTAACCCTAACCAGTTACATGTGGCAATGGAGGCCATGAATCCTAATGGAGAACCTACTCTTGTCACATTCCTAAACCAGTATAATTCCCAATTGCATTATAAATACCCCCAGATAACTTTAGCTCTCCTCTTTCATCAAAAACATTTTTTTTTCTTCAGCAGATAGAGACTATCAGAGAAGTCCACAAATGGTCAAAATGCAGAGAAGAATTGACTGTGGAGTGGCTATCCCCAGCCAATACATCTACAGCAAAACCCTACATCTAAAGCTAAGGGAACATCATAGAAGATGGCATGGAAAGATTCTAAAAGTCATTTTTCTTTAGGGGAGCACGCTCCAGTGATGATCCCACATCTGTGCACGTATAGACAGTCATAATGGAATTATAAGTCATAACAGCATAAACACATAGAATCAGTGGTTATTAAGAGAGAGCAAGCACATAATGTTTAGGGGGAAAGAATGAGGGTATGGGGAAATATTGAAAGTTGAATATGTATTTAGGATATAATTGAGAGTTATACTGGTCCAAAGACATTATAGGCATGTAAGAATATTTTAAGAAATGTGAAAATAAAATGAAACAAAACCTTAAATGCATAGCCATATTGGGGGAAAATAGAAACTTCAAAAACTAACATCTTTCTTTGTGTGTTCGCACAGCATGTGATGACAATCACCCACTGAAGCTAAAACTTGACCTTTAGAAGCTAAAGTCTCTGTGGGTGTGGGCAAAGGCAAATTCGTATTGCAAGGGGCAAAGTCACAACTTCACAGCTGCCAACTATATGCATTAGGATTAGCTGCAGCTGCCCTGGGCTCCAAATTGATCAATAACCTGGAGTAAACAAGTATCTGGCAATAAGTGACCAGGTGCAAGAACACAGACCAGACGACTGCCATTGACTAGCGTGCCACTCTCGAGTCACACAGTAATTAAGTTCTGTCGTCTCCAAATGAAACAAATGCTACAGTTCTGCTGGTACCAGGAAAAGTGGCAAGGGACAAGCAAACTTTCAACCAAAGGGTTGCAGAAATCTGGCCTCACAAGTGTTTCAACTTTGATCTCACCGCAAAGTAGGCAGGGTAGAATTTAGGAATTTTCCTGTAAAATACGGGGGTCTTTCCTATATTTCACTAACAGGGAAAATTAGAAACAGGAACATCATACGGAAAACACACCCAGATGGACTGAAGCACAGCTCACCCTGGCATCCATAAGATCCTCTTTCCCCCGATGATTTGGGCGGGTATGTGTTTTGAACTACCATCTCTGTGCAGCCTTGAGTGCTAATAGGAAGAATCACAATATTTTAGGATCTTTACAGCAAATTAATTCAAACCCAGGAACCAGCTACTGCTTAATATTCTGTACGCTATCAACTCTGGAGCCACACGGAGCCTTTTAACCAGAGGCAGTGAAGTGGCTCAGCAATGTTTGCTTTACATAGGGAGAGAAAAAAAGGCAGAAATAGAAAGCATGGAGCTGTTTTTGTTTGAAGAAGTGTCTCTTTAAGTTTACCATCATTAAACATCTTATTTTCTTTGATGACAACTGAAGTATTTAGAGAGCTGCCACAACCACATGTTTGGGCCATGCATAGTGTTTTGGACACAGCTCTTTGTTCCTCTCACTGCAGACCTTTTATTGGGTTAGATTCAAGACAGAATGAAAACTTTGCAATACACACGTTCTAGGAAGCAGGCTAATTTATATCAACGCTTTCAAGAGACCATACCCGTGACATGTAACGGGAAAATTTAACTTTGAAGGCAGAGGCAATAGATACTGGCTTCAGAGTAGTATCCTGGAGAGGAGAGTGGAATTATATTACTTTTGGCCATTTAGCTTTCTCTTCAACAGAATTTTCTCGTTACAAGTCCTGCTAGGTTGCCTGGAGCAAGCAAAAAACAAGCAAGCTTTTTTTTTTTTTATTTTTTAATTACTACATTGATTTAGTAGTTGGGATTCAGCACTCACACTGCTGCGGCCTGGGTTCGATTCTTGGTCAGGGAATCAATGTTGTAATTAAAAATAAAAACAAAACGGTGTGTGAGAGAAAGCTGTTATACAACAGAATTCAGTTGAAGGGTTTTTATTGGGGGGGGGGAGTAAATGGGAAAAGCAGGGAGGGGAGGGGAGAGGAGAGATAGGCCTCTGGGCACAAGAGTGGCAGAAGAGAGGAGAGAAGAGAGGGGAAGAGAGAGACATACAGAGATAGAGGGAGAGATGGGAGGAGGGCAGGGCCCTTTAAAGGGGGAATATAGTGAATATGCACAGAAAGTGTTCTTAGTGGCTACAGTTGAGGACATATTCCCCAAGGTCGGGCCAGAACGGATGCCTGAATACTAACAATGGTTCTTTGAGAAGGAGGCCATGTGTCTCTAGGTATCAGAATATGTATGCCAGATAAAGAAATGAATAACAGCACCTAAAGGATGTTTTGCCTAGTTCGCTGTTTAATTGCTTTGAGCCTTCCGCTGTTGCTGTTAAAATATAGTTTCCTTAAAATGAAGCACACTCTTAAGTTTCATAACTTTTGACAAACGTACACAGACACTTAATGGGGACCACAATCAAGATCTAAAGCAATTTCTTCACTCCTCCAATTCCCTTGTGCTATGCCTTTAGAGTCCAGCCCTCCTCCTACTCCTAATTACTGGCAGCCACTATTCGATTTTCTTTCCCTATAGTTTTGTCTTTTCTAGAATGTCATATAAATGGAATCATTCAGTCTTTTGTGTGTCTGACTTCTTTCACTTAGCAAAATGCTTTTTTTTTTTTTTTTGCATTTGGGACTGGTTTGTGGTTTTTTGCGTTGGCATGGCATTTAAACAAAAGAATGGTCAGAGAGATGAGCGCTGTGAGGGAGTACAAAGTCCTACTTGAGTATAGATGCAGGAATGCTTGCTTCTGACTCAAGGAATTAAGGCATGTTTCGTGGAGAAAGTAGCATTTGAGCAGGGCTGTAGGGGCTGGCAATGTTTTCAGAGGCACAAACAGCAAGGGAAGAGGGGGGATTTTAGTAAAACGTACAACAGGAACAAAAGCCCAGAGTTCCCTCTAGAGTGCAGGAGAAAGCATAGTACCCCGGTTTTGGTTCTCACCCTTCCTAATGCTGCGACCCTTTAGTACAGTTGCTCATGCTGTGCTGACCCAGCCAGAACATTCTATCATTGCTACGTCGCAGCTGTAATTTTGCTACTGTTATGAATCATAATGTAAATATTTTTGGAGTTAAAGGTTTGACAAAGGGGTTGTGACCCACAGGCTGAGAACCACTGTTATTGTGGGAGGTAAGATGGGAAAAGGGGAGGTAAGGGCTTTGTTGACCTTAAATAACATGTTTGGGAGTAATCTTAATTCATTAAGAATAGATAGCCACTACAGAGTATTGATGCGCACTCTTTTGTTGAAGAGGGTAACAGTTTTGAATCTAAGGAATTCAGCCATCCTACCTGAGCTGAGGTAGTCTCCTCTCTATGCTGGGGAGTGTACAGCGCTGAATCTTGAAAAATGTGACAAACTACACACACATATATATGCATATGTATATATAGTTTATAATATATGTAGTATATATACGCATGTAGAGAGAGCCACAGCATACAACTTCCCTTTCATTTGCACTCCCAACAAAATGTTGATGCATTTGTTTCATTACATCCTCGCTACTTTTCTTGAAAGCTTCCAATGTCTGCAAAGTCCCACAGTAGTTTCTGGGGACGATACAAAGATGCATGCAACAAGTCCCCCCACTAATATCTCACTGTCCTACAGGTACACGCTAGAAAATGTATCTGTAGAAGGAGAGAATTCAACAGCTGCCCGAAGTTAGTTCTCTGCATTCACTGTGTTCTCAGGTATCTTTCCCATCGCACTATCAGAAGACCGAGCATTGTTCCTGAACTCTGCTTTCTTAGTCCTCCATCGAAACATCTTCACTGGGGTAAGAGTCAACATCTCAGTGTAGAAATCCTAGTTGAACAGCATTTCTTTCCTTAGTAAGAACACGTTCTCCATAGATATAACCCAAATCCCTCACATACCAAGAATCCATTCCTGTTTTGGATGCCTTTTCAGATTACTCTTAAACAGGTATTTCACCACGGAGAACGTGCTGGTGTCCAACGAGCACATGGAAAGCTGTCCAATATCGTTAGCCAGTAGGAAAATGCCAAGTAAAACCACAATGTGGGGCTGCAGAGATGACTCAGCAGGTTATCGCTCTTGCTGCTCCCTCCGAAGACCTAAGTATGGTCCCCAGTACTCACATGGTAGCTCACAAGTGCCTCTAACTCTAGTTCAAAGGGATCCAACATTCCCTTCTGACCTCCATGGGGCTCCTGCTCACATGTGGTACTCATCCATACACACAGACACCACACATACACATAAAACAAAATATTGTTAAACCCCTTAATTTGAGACAAAATAAATAACAACAACAACAACAACAAAGTAGTAACAACAATTAATGATGAGGATGTGCTGAGACTGGAAGACACCAGCATTTGCGTTGGGGGTGTAAAGTGGCGCATCTAGTATAAGAGTTAGTCTGACTTTCTTATTAAACTCATCGTGACACGAACCTATGACTCATCAGTTTTCGTCTTGGACCTTCATCTCAGATACATGACTCAAGTTAGCAAAAATATCCATAAACTTTTATTTCTTATTTTATTCATATTTTATGTGTGTGCAGCACTGTTCTTTGTTCGTATTCCTCCATTGTACTTTCTTGTCTTTTCCTCCTATTTCCACAGTTTCTTTTATACAATCCCCAAATTCTGGAAACAGCTTAGTTATCTTACAAAAAGTAAAATGGTAAAGCAAGTCATGATACTATGGAGTGTCATTCAGCAATGAAAAAAGGAAGGGTCTGTTAATTATATACAGCAATCTGGATGAATCTCCAGATAGCTGTTTTAAGTGCAAAAAGGCGGTCCCCAAAGGTTACATACAATGGTTCTGTCTATAGAACTTCATTTGTGAGGCAGGGTGGCCTTTAAGAAGTGATCCTCCCACCCCAGCCTCCAGAGCGTTGGGGTTACAGGTGTGTGCCACCATTCTCATATTCTATATATCTTTGAAATGATAAGGGCATGCTAATGGAAGAGAAATTCCTTTACTCAGACACCACCAAAAGCGGTTTCCCCACTGTTAGTGGTTGTGAAGTAGAAGGACATGCGGCTAGAAAAGTATTACACAAGGAAGCCTTGTGACAATGAGATTGCCCTGTATCTCGTCTGTGCTGGTGATCACATGAACCTCCATATCTGATAACATTTCATGGTCCATCCAAATGAGTGCATGTAAAACTAGCGAAATCGAAGTAAGGTGCATTGATCGTGACACTGCCAATTCCCTGCTTAGGACACTGCATTCGAGTTATGCATGGGAGAACTTAGGTGAGAAGGACACAGGACCTCTCTACTTCTGAAAATTGCACAGGAATCTGCAATTCTCTCAAAAAATGAAGGTGGTGGTGCATGCTACCACCAAAGCATCTTATTTGAACTTAATTTCAGGTATTACTATCGTTATTTTTAGGTGAGGACCTTGAATGCTTTCCTATCACAGAGCGAATACAAAACAATGAAAATTACTACGTTTCTAGTTTTAACCTTGTTCTTGGGGAAAGGAGAACCCAAACAGGTAACCTGTACTTCTGCTATGGCTGTTCTTAACTATATTGAGAACAAAATTACCTCTGAACATTTGATGAGACTTATGCACAGAGTAAATGAATCCCACATAGGTTTTTTGTTTTTGTTTTTGTTTCTGTTTTGTTTTTTTTTTTTTTTTTTTTTTTTTGGTTTTTCGAGACAGGGTTTCTCTGTGGCTTTAGAGCCTTCCTGGAACTAGCTCTGTAGACCAGGGTGGCCTCAAACTCACAGAGATCTGCCTGCCTCTGCCTCCCGAGTGCTGGGATTAAAGGCGTGCGCCACCATCGCCCGTTTCCCACAAAGGTTTTTACACAATGTCCAGTAGCTTTGTGGATCTCTTTAAGCTTGCTCACTGATCCTGTGCTAACAATCCCACTCTGCAAACTTCTGCTTTCTTGAATACGGCAGCCAATGACATCATTTGAGCTAGATAAATAAACTAAGCTAAAAGGCAGCATTTATTTATATTAATCACATTGCAATCACTCAGTAGCCATGGTGGAGGGAGGCTTGTGTTTATATACCAGACACAGAGACAGAATTTTTGTATTACGACATCTTCTAATGATCAACTTAGCTCCATAATATTCTGGATCATAATTGGTTTATTTTAGAAAATCGACTTCATGTACTTATACTGTTGAGAATGTTCCAACTCTACAAAGATTTTCATAGGGCCCATGTATACACCCCCAACGACCTATTCTGCCTAGGACCTATTCTGTTTTAATCTATAAATGTCTCATTTTTATTACATTTATTTAAGTGTGTGCGTGCACATGTGCCTGTCTGTGTATGTGTGTATGTATGTGTGAATGCCAAGGCATATGTGTGGAGGTCGGAAAACCATTGGTGGAAGTGGGTTCTCTCCTTCTAGTTAATAGAATGAGCTTAACCAGTGAACTAACTTAAACCCTCTTTCAGTGGGAGTCTATAGATTTCCCACTGTGTGTTATGTGGTGCTTGCGCTCAGACCCAGTGCCTGTGTGCTAGGCAAATCCTCCACCCCTGAGCTACATCCTCCACCCTTAAATCCACATTTTAAAACATAAACTTTATTCGATATGACTGAAAAGCACAGGCCCAGCACTTGCAAGTGGGAATAATTGTTTCAAGCATAGAAAGTATTTTTGGAGGAAAGCCTAGATATGGCCTAGGTATTTGGAAATAGTCAAGCACCAGGCTCATTTACATAACACTGAAAGAACTGGTTAACAGGGAACACTAGGTTGCTTTGCTCAACTACTATGTCTTACTTTGTAGAAGATAAATATGCATGATGTTAAGGGCAGAAAAGGGCTATTAGAACAGAACAGGGAGGAAGGGCAAGATCGGGAAGGCTGTGGAAGGAAAATAAGTAAGCTTCGAAATGGAGGCAGAACAACATGGAGGAAATGCAAGCAAAGCTGTTTCTTACCTTAAGAAACTTTCTGATTCCCTGGAACGTATCAAGGGTTGTTTAAGACTAGAACGTATTCATGTTTAAAGGAGTGATTGTTCATCAAAGTTCTGATAAGTTTTCTCTTAGGAGAATGGTACTCTTAAATTATAAACAACCTTACCTTCCCAGGTTTTTCCTCCGTTTCTAAATCAGCTTTTTGTTTTGTGAATTTAATTTTATTTTCTACGTAAATCAAGGTGTAGTTTCCTTAGAACCACTGTTTATTTATTCCTAAAAAAAGTGAGCAAGGGGCCTGGGAGATGGCTTAGCAGATAAAGGCGGTTGCCACCAAGTCTGATGACCTGAGTTTGATCCCTAGGACTGACTCATACCGTGGAAGGAGGCAAGCAAGGCCAGAAAGTTGTCCTCTGACCTGCACTCCGTGTGCTGTGACTCAAGCATGAGTATGTAAGAGTGCACGCCTGCCTGCACGCACACACACACAGACACAGACACACACACACAGACACACACACACACACAGGCACGCACACGCCCACACGATGCATGCAGCACACTAAGAAAAAAAGAATCGGATCAAATTTCAATCGTAAGTACCAGTATATAGGAAGCAGTGATTATAGATGATGCGAAAAAATAAACAACCAAAGAGATACTTGGAATTGGCATTGAAATGGCTGTTAACTATCATTTCATCTTCTATCCTACACGGGCCTTGTCCTCAAGCCTGTGAGACATAACTCTAAAGTCCTAGGAGTGACTGCAGCTAGCCAGAGATCTAAACACTGCCAGAGGCCTGGCCACATACAAAATAAAGGGCTCATTTAGCACACTTAGTTTCATATGGCACCTTAATCCCATGGGCATGTAGCCGTAAGAGATTCTATTCACTCTCTGGGAAATAATTCACATCTTTAAATGATTGGCTTTAAAACAATCAATTAGATTGATTTTTGTTGTATTAAAATCAGTTTGGCTGACCTTGCCTAATTGAGGATCTTGATGTTCCTTTTCCTTTTTTCTTCTTTTTTGTTTTTCTTCTTGGTGTTCTCTTACTTGAGGGAGTTGCCATATGGTGTCAGAAGACAGTGGGAATTTCACTTCAGATGCCAGTGTGGTAAGTTCCCACTGAAATACGCTTGAGGTAATGATGAAAGTGTTCGCACTGGCCAAAAAATGTTCAGCATGCTCACTGCCAGGCCTCTCTTTCTAAGATCAGAACAAAACAAAGTCTAAAAAATCTGCTGTGTCATCCCGTTGTACAGTGCCTTGAGAAAGGGAATGCCTCTGGAGCTGCAACTTGCGACAAATAACCCCTAGCCTGAACTCACATATCCTCGTGGTGTGAGTAAATCTGGTTTCCCTAACTAGTTTCAAAAAAGAAATTGAAGACATTTAAAACACAACCCTTCACCTGAGGCGAGAAGATCCCGGAAGAGACAGTGAAGAGATTTTTAAGAGTTAGAGGACTAGGACATTTCCTGTGAGATAAAGGCTTCTTTAAAAAAAAAAAAAGCGAAATGGAAGGAGCAGGGAAGACAGAGTGCATGGGGTGGGGGGTCGTGGGGATGAGTAAGCAGTGATCGTGATCAAAATCTGTTGTATGGGATTCTCAAAGAATTAATAAAAATGCTGTGTAATTAAAAAGATACCATCTGAGTGCCTTAAGCTATTGATAAAGAGAATTTCCCTCTTCTGAAGCTATAAGGAGCACTGTAGAATAAACTTAAATAAGATCTATCTCCACTGCCACACCCTCCTCCCCAGATGGGAGGACTCCAAGGCCTACTTCTTTTTTTTTGTCTTTGTTTTTATTTTGTTTTATTTATTTATTAAAGATTTCTGCCTCCTCCCCGCCACCACCTCCCATTTCCCTCCCCCTCCCCCCCAATCAAGTCCCCCTCCCTCATCAGCCCAAAGAGCAATCAGGGTTCACTGCCCTGTGGGAAGTCCAAGGACCACCCACCTCCATCCAGGTCTAGTAAGGTGAGCATCCAAACTGCCTAGGCTCCCACAAAGCCAGTATGTGCAGTAGGATCAAAAACCCATTGCCATTGTTCTTGAGTTCTCGGTAGTCTTCATTGTCCGCTATGTTCAGCGAGTCCGGTTTTATCCCATGCTTTTTCAGACCCAGGCCTACTTCTATAAATAATCACATACTACTACAAAATAAGTGGGCATTTTCAAGTTGTATTTAATCACATGTGTGTGTTTGTGTTTGTGTGTGTTTGCATGTGTGTGTGTCATACTGCACATGACATATGGATGTTTCAGGACAATTTTGGGGAGTGAACTCTCTTCTCTCTAGGTTATATATGAGCCCCAGGTAATGGACTCAGAAATCATTCACATATTTGTCACAGATTGAAGCATCACATAGAATCCCCGACAACAAGGCAGCAACTATCCTGTAAGTGTCTTCCCAGAGCCTTTCTTCTCGATACAATGGGGTTGTGTAGAGCTCACACATTGTCTTTCCGTTTACCATGCATTCCTGCTTAGAGTTTCTGAAGAGCAAATCACAAAGCCAGAGTCAACTTATGGAAGCTACTATTTCTCTACTCCAGAGTAGCTGCGGCACTGGATACTTACAACTGTTGAGAACACAGCGGGGCATTCTCTTTAGAAACTTCTCCCTAAAGGCACTCCGACCAGCTTTTCATATCCCTGAGAGTCAAAGCTTTTCATTTCAGCACGCTGACAAATTTTCTGTATGCTCTTAACTCAATTTCCTCAATCAGCCCATAGGTCCCTGCATTTCCTAGGACATCAATTCTCCATTGCTTATGCCATTTTTACAATGAATAAGAACAGATGTCAATTCAGTACTTAGGTCTACAGAAACTTGCTTTTTGGTTCCTGTTGATTTTCGCTTCTTTCCTTTGGCAATTAATGTTAGCACTATGCCAATACTAGGATCAGATTGATACAAGGATGGGAGAAATAACCATACTGAAGTTAATTTAATGCATATGAAAGTAAACTTGGAAGTGTGATTTTTTTTTTGGCCTTGCCATTTTGTTTGGTCAAAAGGCACCGATTCCAATGATCCTGGCTTCTAAACAGTGTTGTATCCATTGCAGTTTAGACATTCAGTGTCTTCCAAGGGAGCATGTGTTATACAGGTCTTGCTCCCCAGCTTGGCACAATTGCAAAGCAGAAAAATCTTTAAAAGGAGGGGCTCACTAGGACACCTTTGCGTCCATTTCACTCCTCCTCCTTCCTTGTACATCTGGTTATGATGTGAGCAACTTTGCTCCAACACTTACTGCTGTGTTGTGGTACCCTGCCCCAGGCCCAGAGACGACAGAGTCAAACTGCCATGAGACAGAAGTTCTGAAAACTTTGATCCAAGTCAGTTGTTCCTCTGTGGAAATTGATGATCTCAGCTGTTTGGAATAGTCATGAAAAAGTAACCTGGGATACTTAACCTGGTAAGGACAATTTTTCAAAAGTTCTCTAAGCTCCTTACTCATGGAAATACAAATGTTTCCACACACATACACACACAAAAATTAAGGAAGAAAATGACTCAAATGGATATAAAAGAAAACATAATGAGGTCACTATTACTTTGTGTTTTCTCTGTTGGTGTTGGGTTCTGATATATATGTCATGTGGTGTATGTATGTCTGGTCACATGAGCAGGAGTGCATTGTGTGTGCTCGTTAGACACTGAAACGGTTGATAATGTCTTCCTAATCAAGCTGTACCTTCCATATTGAAACAGGGCATCTCACTGATGCCAAAGTTCACTGTTTTGGGGAGTTTGGCTAGCCAACTTGCCCCAAGGATGTACTGCCCCCACTTCCCATGCTCTTGTTCACGGAGTTAATGGGCCAGCCACAGCACCAACTCAGCTTTCCTGTGGCTGAACAGGATGATCCTGGCTTCTGAACGGTGTTGTATCCATTGCAGTTTAGACATTCAGTGTCTTCCAAGGGAGCATGTGGTCCTGTGGGTCCCGGGATCTTTTTCTCATGCCTGCCCTCTGTGCCTGACACATTGCACCACCTCCCCAGCCTGACTTCGTGTTTTAAAATCTAATTACATGTCAGGGCATGTAGTTCAGTGGTAAAACACTTGCCTAGAAAGGGCAAGGCCCTGGGTTCAATCCTAGTATCGAAAATAAAAAGTAATTCTAGATGAAAGCATAGTTCGGCTAAAGTAGCAAATTTATGAGCTATCATCACTTACAAGAGGAGTATTTTTAAATCAATATTTGCACTTTGCTATTTTTTGAGGATTCATAATAAAGACTAATGTGTTGTGGCTCTCTTTCATCTCCAGAGTCATATTCATGGGCTGTCGCACTAATAAGTATTGCTACAAGTGAACGAGAGAGATGTTCTTGTAAATTTAACTTTCTCCAATGTCCGAGCATACACGAATGAGGAAAATGCAACCGTTTCCATTGAAAATTATTTTCAAATATAGTCAAATCTTATGAAAACTGAGTTAGTTCAAGAACTCTATGCTAGGGATTTTCAAATATATTAACATTTCACTAGGCTAGTATTTGCTCCACGATGAAAGAAAACTTATATTATCCAAGTACTAAACAGGAAGCATATTTTCCTGGCATTTCAGAAGGCATTCATGTTCAGAAAACAAACTACATACATAATTCAAATGATTTACATAGCCTTTTCGGATTTCTATATTTTATTAGCTTTGATGATCTCACTGAATGTGTCTGTGAATATCTATCTGTCTATCAACATGCCTATCTCTCTGTAGTTCGGCATATGCTGCCACATAGGCCTTCTTAAGCTCTTTTTAAAAGACCTATTTTTGTATTTTATTCGCGCATGTGTGCCTGGGTAGGGTTGTGACTGTGCCTTGTACCCTCTTCACCTGGAATTGCAGGCTGCTGTGAACTGCTGGATGTGGGTGCTGGGAAACTTAGGTCCTTTGGAAGAACAGCAAATGTTCTTAACTGCTGAGCCATCTCTCCATCCTCCTTAAATGTTTAACAGAAGGCAAATGCAGCTTTACTATTTTTAATCAATACAAGAACCCAAATGACTTGCCGCTAAAATAAATCCAGGGAGACGCGCTGCTGGACCTACTCTGATGAAGAGACAAAGATGGTTTTCAGGAAACAGTCACTTTTATCTACTGCTGAGAAAAACTCTTATTCTCTGAAGGTTCTTAATAATCTCCTCACTACTTATTGTTTGTCTATGTGCTAATCTTCCGCTTTAAACTTGAATAGTAACAAGGATGAATGAAGTTTTGAATGCGCTACCCAATTTCCCATAGGGTGGTGCGGATCACTACCCTGACAATAGCTGCTTGCGGAAGAGTAGCGTTAACTCCATAATAAGCGCAGTGAAACGGGATCTGTACTGCAATCTGCTTCCCTCACTCTGTGACCCTGTGTGGGTGCAGCCCTCTATGCAGCTATGTGGATCACTGGTGGCGATCTAGGCAGTTCCTCTTGCCAGAGCTTTATATAGAAGCAGCCTAACAAAGAAGTCATGTCCCTGACTGCCAGCTAAAGATGAGGCACCAAATAGTTGCAGGGGGAGCAGCCAGAGATAAAAAGGAACACTGTTAGGAGCGAGTAGAGCATCGTTAAGCTGAGGAGCCAAAATATGTGGGTTTTTATTGCACTCACATAGCTATAGATAGAATCATAAAGGGGGCAATATTTAGGGTTTTTGTTGTTGTTGTTGGGAATGAGATAACTTCACTATCTGCCTCATTTATTCTTTGTGGTGCTATGGACAGAAGCCAGAGCCTTCCAATGCTGTGTAAGTACCCTTATCAATGAATAGCGCCTGTTCTCCATTTACTCATTTTCATAGTCTTATTTACTCGCTTGTTTGTATTCAGGGATCAGTGAGATTCTTTTCAGTCTGTTGGTGGCATAAGAGCTATATTGACTGAGATAAATGATCAGGTTTCTTTTAGTGAATCAATCCCTGTTATGATGTTAGCCAAGTTTGTGAAGGTATTTTTTTCTAGAAGTATGCGCCTTTTAAATAGAAACACAAAGTTCTATAGCTTTTACATATTAATTTAATATGTGTCTCTGTGTGTTTGTGGGAAGTGGGTGGTACTTGTGAGTACCAGTAGCTGTGGAGGCCGGAAGAGGGCGCTGGATCCCCCGGAACTGGAGTTTCAGGTGGTTGTTAGTTTCCCAGAGATGTGCTGGGAACCAAATTACAGTAAGCTGCGAGAGCAGCCTGTGATCTTAGCCAATTAACCATGTCTCCAGTCCCAAACCTATAGCTTTTAGGATCCGAAAGGATGTTACTTTAAGGATGTGTGCCATATGGTGTTGGAGAGATGGCTCAGCAGTTAAGAGCACTGGTTACTCTTCCAGAGATCCAGGGTTCAATTTCCAGCACCCATTTGTTGGTTTTCAACTGTCTCAACTCCAGTTCCAGAAGAACTGCTACCCTCTTCTGGCCAAAACAGGTACTGCATGCACATGGTGTTGATGTACATGTAGCCCAAACATCCATACACATAATAAAATATTTTTTAAATGTGTCTAAAAATACGTGAAATTTAAATAGCTTTTTTAGTAGAGAGGGAAATCTTGTTGAACAGATTTATATCCACCTCGCCTGGCCAATCTTTATTTAACCGACTGACCCCGAAATCCTTCTCCAATACATGGAGAGTGAAAGCACTCATAGCCTGTGACTGTGCCAGCAGTGAACACTTGCCCAGTATTGCAAGGCTCTGTGTTTGTTCTCCACCATCACATACAAAAACTAAAGGCCTGGCTTCTAGTCTATGAATAGAAAACAGAATGGTCTACACATTGAAATTCCAATTCTACTATTGACTAGAAAAGAGTCACGTCAATTCTATTGATCAGACACTGACAGGATGCTAAAGTAAATAGAAAGAAATAGAAAACAACTTCAAGCTGCTCTACTTTGTTCAGGGGAGCAAAATGTTTGGAAGTTAGAGGCAGAATAGTTGGAAAATAACTTTGGAAAAACTTGCGCTATGCAGGGAAGAGGCTGTCTTGGAAGAACACAAGTGACGTGCCTTGGAGAGAACAGACGCAGGAAAGAAATAAGCCCTAGACAGGGCTCTCACAGAAGGGATTGCCCAGCTAGGCTGAGAGACTTCTATCCTTTCAAGTTTAGCCGAGTAGACTATGATAATTAGCAACGCAAGAATAATACGCATAGGAGAATACATAAAAACTGGGCTGGAAAGATGACTCAGTGGTTGACAGAAATTCAGCAAAGTTAAGTAACTTGTCCGAGATCACACAGCCTGAATAACAACAACAACAACAAAAATCAAACGACAACAGACCAGAGCAGGTTTGAGATTCAAATCTAAATCTGTGCCACTACAAACCTACAAAACCCCAGTCACTGCTATGTCCTCTGTCTAGTAGAAAACATGCTGAGGACTGGAGGGCTCAGAGAGAGCATTGTGCAATGAAAAACTCAGGACATCAGCATCTAACAGAATTAGCTCTCGCCAATAGTGTTGATTAAATACGTAATCCACTGCTTTTCAGCTTTGTTTATTTACTAATGCTGGTTTGTTTGAAATGATGGGCTTTTATTTTGTTATTATTTTAAAATGATTTTATTTTTATTTTTTTTCTGTAGTGTGAGTGTGTTGGATTCTCTGGAACTGGAATTCCAGACAGTTGTGAACTCTGTGTGCTAGGAATTGAACCAGGCTCCTCAGGAACAGCAGCCAGTGCTCCTAGCCACCGAGCCAGCTCTGCAATCCCTGTTTATTTCAAACAGGTTCTCATATAGCCAAAGCTGCATAGCCAAAGGTGTCCGTGAACTCCACATCCTCCTGGGGGTAGAATTACAGGCCTGTATATTATTACACTCAGCACAGTATTTTAGTTTTTAAAAAATCATGTATATTTTTTCTTCTTCTTTTTTTAAAGCCATGTTAAAAACTCTCTTGCTAGCCAGCACTTGCTCTCCCTGTGAGATTTCCTCCAAGCAGCCTGCTGTGGAGCTAGGGAACTTTCCCCAGTCTGTTGATAAGTAAACAAGAACAAGCCTCCCCAGGGCCTCTACCCTAGGGCTTCTCTTCACCTGCCTGCCTCTCAGGAGAGATAGGTATCTGTGGTAATAGCACCAGGGAAGAGCCTAGAATTTCTCTTTAGGGTTTTTCTACATTGCACTCCCAGAGAACAAGAATTAAATGGTCAAACTGTAGGGCTTCCTTCAGCCAAAATACCATTTGCCAGTCTCTCGTCTAGGGCCACTTTTCAAAAGTCCTTCCATGTCACATGTGTCCTGTTGCCCTTCCTATTTTTGTCCTCCCAGGAGTGCCTTTCTAGTTTTTTGACCTCTGCACAGCCCTACTTGAATACCTGTGCAGGAAAGAGTGCGGGGTTGGGAGGGTTCCAGTGGAGATAGGGGGCAGCGACAGTTGGGAGAGGCAAGGGACCACAACTAAGGATATATGAAAATGCCGTAAGGAAACTTGCTATGGGGTAATGTAATTTTAGAAACAATGTATAAAAAAGACAAAGACTTCTTAGGTAGTATCTTAGTAAATGTGGCCCTTTCCCCCCCCATATTCCTAGCTTTTCAGATGAGATTACTTTTCTAAGACTATTTGCCTGTCTGTGTAAGTTCACCACTGTGGCCTCCAGCTGCAGCAGATGTTTCTGTCCATAAGTTACTGAGCATTATATACTGGCTATTTCACACCAGCTGAAAGGCCATTTCTGAAAAAAAATACTTAATTGACCCGTGTTGACATTTTTAGAGTTAAAATGATGTCAAACATCCTCCTTGATTCTACACTCCCCCTCAGCTGAACCTACTGCTTTAAGGGAAGGAACTCAATTTACATTTCCATTTAAAAGCTAAAAATACACACAAGTAAATGTAGACTGGATTGAACACAATAACGGAATGCAGGCATTTAATGCCAGCAGTTTTGACATCTGAAGGTCGTAACTACGTTTCTCCTTTCCCTAAAACTCGCCATCTTCTCCATGAAAAGATGGGTAATTACCACTAGTCACAACAAATATTATTTCTCAGAATGTATGATTTATTAAAATGGTTCTAGAGAGCTCTGTCTTCAGCTCAGTCTTTATAATGCTTTCCTATTGCTATGCCACTTCCTCCAGATCTCCAGGTAGCAGCCAGCTTAAGGACTGACTGGCACCTGGGTTTCCACTTTTACCGCTCCATTGCAAACCTCTCCTGGGTTCCTTTCATAGGCAGGCCATTCCACATCACCTGCTGCTTTCCACTGTGCCCCATCCATAGCCACTTCTGTCCTTGTTCTGTGCCATCAACATGCTTCTCTTGCATGCTTGTGACATGCAGTCTGCCAGCTGCATTCAGGTGTAGGCACAAACCGTCTGAATTACCTTCTACTAATCTTTGAGATATTCAGCTCGTGTATTTCTCAGGATCTTCAAGTGTGTCTGCTGTCTCTCATCTTTTTAAAAATTAGGTGTGTGTGTGTGTGTGTGTGTGTGTGTGTGTGTGTGTGTGTGTGTGTCGTACATGTGTGGTTCACTATGGTCCCATGGAGTTCAGAGGCTGAACTGTGGGGGTCAGTTCTTTACTTCATGTAGGTCCAAAGGACCAAACTCAGGTTGACAGCAAGTGGCTGTTGGGAATAATCTTTTTGTACACTGTGAAGATGGGTCTCTGCCGAAGCACTTTCTGATTGGTTTATTAAAGAGCTGAATGGTCAATAGCTAGGCAGGAAGAGGTTAGGTAGGACTTCTGGGGACAGAAAGGTTTTGGGGAAGAAGAAAGGAGGAGTTGCCAGCTGGCCCAGAGGAAGCAGAACATGCGGGAGGAGAGGTAAAAAGTCATTTTTATGATTTTTTTAAAAATGCTGCAAGATCCCCCACAGAGCAGCCACGAGCCTCGGAGGCTCGCAGAACAGCTAGCAGCTAGTCCCAGGCAGAGACAGCTGCCGGGCTCGGGAGCTGTTGCAAGTTCCCCAGAGGCAGGCAGACACATGGCAGGCAGGCGGGCAGGAGACAGAGACATGGATAGATACAACATGTAGAGTAAGATTTAATATTTATTCAGGGGGTCATGGAGGGGAGAGGGAGAAGGGGGACAGAGAGAGAGAGAGAGAGAGAGAGAGAGAGAGAGAGAGAGAGAGAGAGAGAGAGAGAGAGAGAGAGAGAAGGGGGGAACAGGAGAGGACAGAGAAGAATCTAAGATGGCAATGAGAGGTCAGGGGTCGCTGGGAGTGGGCGTGGATTGCCTCTTAAAGAGACCAAAACCCATAACAGTCATGAAGCATGCAACAGCACACAGATGAATAGAAATGGGTTAATTTAAGCTGTAAGAGATAGTTAGAAAGAAGCCTAAGCTAAGGTCACGTTTTCATAATTAATAAGTCTCTGTGTCATGATTTTGGGGCTGGTGGTTCAAAAAAGCTAGTTACAAATGGCACCCAACTCAGTTGGTAGAGTATGAGACTCTTAATCCCAGGGTTGTGGGTTCAAGCCCTACATTGGACACCATGTGTAAATGGATTATTTGGGGGAGGGCTGCCAGCTCACAAAAATGATATGGAAGCTTATTATTAATTATGAAATCTCTATAGCTTAGACTTATCATTTAAACTAACTCTTTTAATTTAAACTAACTCTTATAATTTAAACTAACCCATTTATGTTAATCTACATTTTGATGTTGATTCCCAGATACCACTCCATGTCTCCAATTTTACATTTATAAGGATGTTGCCATTGGGATCACAATGAGTCCTGAGTCTACGTAAAGCCAGCACCATAGCCTCCACTGGCTCCATTTCAGGGATTTTGTCTGCATTCTATCTTCTTTAGCTCATTGCCATGCAAACACTCTACATTATCATTGCTCTCTCCAGGCAACCACTGAGATTTCTCATTGTCTACTAAAACTCTCTCATTTTCAAATCCCCAGTGCTGATCGTTGAGTTAATCATTGTCATGTTTATTATTATTATTATAATGTGTGTTCATGTATGATACGCACATATATATGTGGGTGTGGATACACATGAAACAGTACTCATGATAACCAATTTGCCGACTTGATTCTTTCCTTCCTTCTTGGTATCTGGGAATCAACTCATGTTATCAGCCTTCTGTAGCTGAGCTATCTCACCACCTCATGTTGCCATGATTTATAACCTGAACTCTCATATTTATAACCCTTGCGATACTCTCAATTCACAATCTCTTACCTCTAATAATATTAACATTCAATGATCTGCTTTCTAGCAGTTTATATAAATATTTTCTCTTACCACATTTCCCCCTTTGAACACCATAATGTTTAATTTTTAGTGCTTTGCATGGGATATGATGTACAATAATTGAAAGTATGGGTTGTGGAGTCAGGATATCAGGTTTCAAATCTACCAGCTCCTTTTCCATGGGAGAAGTCTATCAGCTTGTCTGTATCTCAGTTCTGTATAAAATGGACATGCTGATACTAGGACTTCAAATTGTTTTTGAGATTGTCACACTTAGAATACTTGGCACACAGCTAACAGAGTACTCAGTATAAACAATTGTCCTCACAAAGGGGAAGAACACAGGCGTTTTTCTTTTCTCATTGTTTGTGGTCCTGGGGATTGTATCTTGGGGCCTTGTAAAAGGGTCAGGCAAGTGCTCTGTCATTGGGCACCTTAAAAAAAATCTATCTGAGGAATGGAGAGACAGCTCAATGATAGAGTTCTTTCAGAACGTAAGATCTTCAGTTATTATGAGTGCCAATAATGAGAAATGGAAAAAAATTAGAATGGACAGAATGTGAATTTTAAAGCATGGTTTCATTTCCCCCATGTCTTGTTTTCCTCGCCAAGATGGCAACATAGTAGTTATTTGGGCATGACATTTATAATTGCATTGTGAAGTCATTACATAGATCACATTAAGAAGATTCAATATTAGATATTTAGATTAACAGATGATATAAGTCTAAAGAATAGTTGACATCACCTCATTATTCACCATTTATGTACAGAAAGCAGAACACGAGAATGGGTGAGCTACCTTTTCATCAACATGCTCCGAAATACAGTTTCCCCAGTGCACTCTTCCACAGTTATTTCCAAAGTCCTGATGTTCTCACCTGTTACATTTGTTCCCTTTTAAGGTGCATCGCTTAGTGGTGCCACAATTAAAAGGCCTCCTTATAGGAAAATGAAGAGATCTGCCAACTATTAAATTAACCCAAGACTCAGATAAAAATCTCATACTCTCTCCTCATTTACAGATCTTAGCTTTACACATTTATATGTATGCACTTGAGTGGGAGTAGGTGTAGGTATAGGCTTGAAACAGGGAAGGGGACTGCGGTAGTTTGAATGTAATTGGTCCCCACAGGCTCATAGGGAATGGTGCCATTAGGAAGCGTGGACACAGAGTAAGTATGGCCTTGTTGGAGGAAGTGTGACAGTCTCCTTCTGCTGCCTGTGGATCCAGATGGAGACCTCTCAGTCCCCCTTTCAGCACTATGTCTGCCTGTATGTCTGTGCTTCCTGCCATGACGATACTGGACTAAACCTCGGAAACTCTAAGGCAGCCCCAAATAAATATTTTCCTTTAGAAGAATTGCAGTGGTCATGGTGTTTCTATACAGCAATAAAACCCTAACTAAGACAGACGTTCGTACCAGGGACTGGGGTATTTCTGTGATAGGCTTGACTGAGTTTTTTGTTTGGAGGAATGTAGATTTGAGGATTTTAAATTAGGAAAGCTGTGGAATGCTTTAAGTCAGGCTTAATGGGCCATACCTGTAGGAAGATGGGAGACAGTGCTGCCGAGGGTGATTTGAATTGTGGGGGCCTGGCTCAAGAGGTTTCAGAGGAGAAGAATTTTAGTATGTGGCATAGAGACTGTTTCTGTGATGTTTTGGAAAAGAATGTGACTGCTTTCTGCCCTTGTCCGAAAAGTTTGCCTGAGGCTAAATTGAAGAGTTTTAGCTTGGTTTTGTTGGCAGAGGAAATCTCAAAACAGCCTAGTATAGACTCTGTTGTGTGACGATTAGTGTTCATTCTTATGAATATCTATAATGAAAAGGAACACGTCGCGCAAGGAAAAATCTAAAACGTACAATTTGAGGGTCCCAGGAAGTGGAATGGAGCTAAATCCCGTGTTCAAGGAGATAAACAGATTAAAGATATTAAATGGAATAAAGGAAGTGGTGACCTTAGAGCAAGACTCCACTCAGCTAGGCTTCCAATTGGTGAAAAGGGATTAAAGAACAGCTTCGGTCCAGGTGTGGTGGTACACACTTTTAATCCCAGCACTCAGAAGACAGAGGAAAGTAGATCTCTGAGTTGAAGGCCAGCCTGGTATATAAAACAAGTCCCAGGACAACCAAGCTTAGGCAGAGAAGGAAATCATCAAAAACAGAAAGCTGATGAAGACATGCTTGAACATTGGGGGGCATGTTCTAGCCCCAGCAAGCTGTAGAACTTGGCAGTTTTGGTCATGTGGTTCTGGCTTTAGAGTTAAGGATAGAAGAAAGGGGTTATGGAACCCCCCCCAGGACTAAAGAAAGCCACTGAGAACAGATGTTTGGCAGGGGTGTCCCTGTGTGGAAGCCCAGATGCCATTGTGTGAAGCTCAGAAGGTGAAGTCAGATTGCCTTGGAGACACCAAGATTTTGCAGATTTCAGAGCTGTGGAATACTTTGCCAAGGAAAGCTGGTAACAGAAAGTGAAACCAGCCCAAGAAAAAGAAGTGTGTTGCCGTCAACAAAGCTAAAAGGAGTTGGAGATCTTAAGAGCACTTTGATATCAGACATGGAAATACAGAGTTTGAAATTTGCCCATCTGGTTTTCAGTCTTGTTATAGTCCAGTATTTCCTCACTATGCTACCTTTCCTTCAATTTAGAATAGTAATCTATATCTTATGCAATTATATGTTGGAAGTATGTGATCTGACTTTTATTGATTACAGTTAAGAAATTGCTATGAGTCTCAGAAGAGACTTTGGACTTTTTCAGACTATTTTGAAGGGACTTTTGAAGTCTATAAATGCACTTTGCATTATGATATTATTACAAGCTTATGGGACCCAGGAGTAGAATGTAGTAGTTTGAATGAAAATGGCCCCCATAGGCTCATAGGGTGTGACTTTGTTGGAGTACTTTTGGTTTTATTACAGGAAGTGTGTCACTATGTGGATGGGATTTGAGATCTCATAAACTCAAGCTAAGGCCAATGTGGTACACACCTCTCTCTGAAACTGTAAGTCGCCCCAATTAAATATTTTCCTTTATAAGAGTTGCCATGGTCATGGAGTCTCTTCAAAGCAATAGAAACCCTAACTAAGGCAGAGACTAAGATTGGGGGTATTACAGAAATGAGGAGAGCAATAGGGCACATGAAATATAAAAGTGGAAAGAAGCTTTGGAGGATGAAATGATACAAAGTGGGGCAGGCTGGAGAAGCACATGGAAAAGAAGAACCAGTGAAAAACTGAAAATGCCCCTGCAAGAGAACACAGCTCACCAAATCAACTAAGCAGGGTTCACAAGGGCTCACAGAGACTGAAACAGCAAGCACAGGGCCTGCATGGGTCTACACCAGCTCCTCTGTATAGATCTTATGGCTGGTAGCATGGTGTTTTTGCGGGACTCCTAACAGTGGAAGCAGGTGTGTGTCTGACTCTTTTGCCTGCTCTTTGGACTCTTTTCCTCCTAATTAGGTTGCCTTGTCCAGCTTTGGTATGAGGCTTTTGCCTTGTCTTAATGTATCTTGTTTTGTTGTGTTTGGTTGTGGTTTCTTGGAGGCCTGCTCTTTTTTGATAGGAGACAGAGGGAGAGTGGATCCTGGAAAAGGGTAGCAGGGGGACCTGGGGGAAGTGGAGAGAGGGGAAACTGCAGTCAGGATGCACTGCATGAGAGAAAAATCTATTTTCACTGTGAAATGTAAGACTGTATATGCTAATTTAAGATTAATTAATAAAACTCAGGTTGCCTTATCAACATAATCCATGAATACATTAACAGTTCCCTGAATGGGTAAGTCAGAGGGCTTGCAAATATTGATACAGATTAATGTAGCACAGTCAGTCAGATTTCTTGCTGCCTAGGATAGGAATATTTGCATCATAAAGGATGGGGGAGTAGGTGTGAGGATAGAGGAAGCAAGGGTTGCTGAAAAAGTGCAGGAACACCTGAGCAGCACTAGACTATTTAGTACTGTCTTCCTTATCCACTTACTCTATGTATTTGCACACATATACGTATATACACACACTTTCCTAACTATCAGTAATTATGAAAAAACTGAAGGGCTAACAGACAGCAATGATATACATGAAACATTAATTTAGGCAGAAGATGCCAAAAGTTAAGCAAAGACCACGTTAAGGAATAAAAGTAAAACACATCCTGCTTGAGGAGGGCCAGGGCATGCCTTTAATCCCAGCACTCGGGAGGCAGAGGCAGGTGGATCTCTGTGAGTTCGAAGCCAGCCTGGTCTACAAGGGCTAGTTCCAGGACAGCTAGGACTACACAGTGAGATCCTGTCTCCAACAACAACAACAGCAAAAAAAGCACATTTTTTTCTGACAAAATATTATCCATTCCTCAATTCTAAAATGAAGAAAATGTATACTTTAAAGAAATCACAATGATTATACTCATTTTAATCTGTCTGAAAATCAGGGTCCACAAAACATTATACCTTTATGTCTTTATAAACAAATAATTGTTTATGGAGCTATGTTTCTAGGTACCCAGACCCCCCAGGAGAGGTGGGAAGCATTGAGACCTGCCTGGAAGTATGAGAGAGGCACTAAGACCTTGTTATGGGGAAGCCGGGTTATAGAAGAGCTTCGTATGTTTACACAGATTCGTGAATTACACAGATGACTTATTTCCTAGCCTCGACATGTCATGTTCCAGTCAGTTTTCAAAATCTTATTTAAAAGAATTATTACACTAATTTACTTGTGTGTGTGTGCATGTGCCACAGAGCATGAGTATGTAGAAAAAATGGGGAAAGCCTAAGAAGTTACATACAGAATAACAATCAGAGTTGGTAGTCAAAGGAGGACTCTAATCAGATACTGTTTTCATGCAAAGAAACAGTTCATTTGCAACTTATATCTGCAAAAGTGACAATGATTTCAAGTACAATAGTTTGCTAAATTTATCTAATCAACTTCACTTAATTATACCCATCCTTTCTTCTACAGAGGGGAATTCCTCTTCAATCTTTTAAACCACTGGTTCTCTACCTTCCTAATGCTGTGATCCTTTAATATGGTTTCTCACTCATGTTGTGGTGACCTCCAATAATAAAATTATTTTCGTTGCTGCTTCATAACTGTAATTTGCTCCTGTTATGAATTATAATGTATATACATGGTTTTCTATGGTTTTAGGAGACCCCTGTGAAATGGTCATTTGATGTCCAAAGGGGTTGAGACCCAGAGGTTGAGCACCACTGACTTAAACTTGAGTTCTTTAAGGAGTGAAGCTGATGTTGCAGCCTCAGCCCAAGAAAAATACAAAGACATCTGTGGTTTATATGGTCTTAGAACTCACAGTCTGAGTGGATAGACAGGCAGTCAGCAAGTGACAATTAATTGTGCATTTTAAGAGATTTTAAAAATAATTGGGAAATAATGTGGGCATGGTTAAGGAAAACCTCTTAGAAGAGATATTTTCAACTGGGATTCAGAGACAGAAAGACAAGCAGGCAAAAAGGAGCTCATGGAGCAAAGCTTCCTAAATTGGACAGATTGTTAAATGGTCATAGTGGTTGATGTGGACTGGATTGCTGGGTTGGGGGAGTAAGGTAAATGATGCAAATCCTTTCAGGTGTGGGAATATTTAGATTTTATCTGAAGAATAAAAATAAGTCCCTAGGGGATTCAGAGGAGATCAATGGTGTAGCTGACCTATATAGGAAGGCAGTAATGGCTGGCCGTGGTGCAGAGAATACCCAGAGCAGAAATAACAAACCCAACTTGGAAGATTTTGGGATTGTTATTTTGGGGGATGATAGTAAATAACATGCACTAGACTGGTTGTAATAGTCATTTTGGAGTTAACATTACAGTATAAAGAATAAGAAATGACTCAAACAGAGGGAAAGGTAAGTGAAATACATGCAGCTCACAGAGGGAAGTGCTTGCTGCATAATAGTGAGGACCTGAGATTGGGTTCCTGGCACCCATGTAATAAGTCATGTGTCATAGACTGTGTCTATAACCTCGGCACTATGGGAGTGTTCAAACAGGCAGGTCCTGGAGTAATGCTGGCCAGCCAGTCTATTGGAACAGGCAAGGTCCAGGTTCAGTGAGTCCTTGTCTCAAAAAGTAAGGAGGGGAAGGAAGAAGGGAAAGACAGAAAAAAAAAACACAGCCAAACAACATAAAAACAAAAGAACAACCAACCAAGGTGGAGAGAAACAGGAGAAGGAACCCAAGGTCGACCTCTAGCGTCCACATGTGCACGCACAGAGTATACCTACAAACATACATGCGCAAAAACCACACATACACATGTACATGCACAGGAGAGTATACCTACAAACAGACATGCGCAAAAACCACACATACACGTGCACACAAGCACACACACCAGAAAGAATACCAGAAAGAAGCTTGGCAGTGTACGACATTATAGCATGCACAGAGAAAGTCTGGATATTAATAAAGATGGGGTTAAGTATATTTTTTACAGGCCACTTTCCCAGACACTGTGGAGGGTGAGAGTCACAAGGAGGCTTGCAGTAGTTTGGGTAAGAGATGATGCTGACCTGGACTTGGATAAAATCAGGAGAGGTAGGAAAAGAAAAAGGGTGTAAGGAAGGGTATTGGAGGTGGAATGAGTAGGGTTTCATGCTGATTGAGATGTAAGAGAGAAGGTCAAGGAGTGTCAAAGGTTACTTTCTAGTGCTAAGACAAGAAAGTGTTGACTGGACAAGGAGACGCGAAAAGAGCCCACTGTGGTTAGTACTCAGAGTGTGAGATGAAGTCAGAATGGCAGGCAGTAGTCAGGTGGTTTCTGGATGAGTAATGGCTTGAAAAGGTGGTTCCCTCACAGCAGGATGGCAGACAGCTGAGACTTGCCTCTCCTGAAAAGCTATTTTGAGAGCTAGGAATGGATCTTAGGTGCTGGCATGCTTGTCCACCATGCACAAAGTCCTGGGTTCAATCCCCAGCACTGCGCAAATCAGAGTAGTGGCACACAGGCTTGGAATCTCAGCACTCCAGAAGTGCCAGCAGAAGGATTGTGAGCTCAAAGTCCTCCTCAGCTACAAAGAGTTCTGAAACCAGTGTGGGCAACACAAAACCCTGGCCCCACGAAATGACTTTGGTTGCAGGATAGGTTTGGATTGAGATGGGGGAGATCAGTTAGAATCTCTTGTGGTGGCCTGAGAATGAGGATGACGCCATGAGGATGGATATAGCCAGTCAGATCTAATGCCCATGTAGGGCAGAACTAGTCAGTTCACTTATATTACCCTCTTGTTTATATACATAGTGAATCTCAGATCTTATTGGGGAGTTGATTGTCCTCTAACTTCACCTGTATAATATGGTTTTATTTCCCCTTTCATTTCCACAGAAAGCATTTTTATACAGCGGGGGAATTTTCCACACCGATCAAATCCTTCATTTCCACATACTTCGTTGCTCTAAAATTGGTGAGTGCTGGGGATTGTGAAATGCAGTTAATCTCACCCTGCAATTCACTTCATTAGACACAGTCAAAAAGATAAGAAGGACTAGTTTATCCTTCTCAAATTCTTAGCTTTGCTGACACAAACTGCAATTCAAATATAAGCATTTCTTAAGGCAACTTATCCATAAATAGTTTATTTAACTTAAAAAAACTTGTCTGTTCGGCAAGTGAGTACTTACATGTCCTAAAATTTAAGTTTAAATAACTCAGGAGTTCTGACTTTTCCTGTATATCTGGCATAGAATTTGGTGCCTGTCTCTGGAGTGTTTAGAAAGCATTGTTGGACTGCTAAGATGGCTCAGTGGGTAAAGGCACCTGCTGTCAAGTTCAATTCCTGGAACCTACATGGTGCAGGGAGGAGGGAACCAGCTCCCACAAGTGTCCGTTGACTTCTACACACATTTGATGATCAGAAGTTCAAGGTCATCCTTGCTTACATAGTGAGTTTGAGGGCAGCCTCGAATATGTGAGACACTGTCTCAAAAAACGGGAGGGGGTGAGGCATGGTAAATGCTTGTTTTGATGAAGAGTAAAATAAAACACTTGAAAGTCATAGCTTGGATCAGGGGCTAATACTCATGAAAAGAATTCAATAAGAAAATAAATTACTGTGTTAAAATGGACAATAGATAGGCTGGAGAGATGGCTCAGCAGTTAAGAGCGCTGGTTGCTCTTCCAGAAGTCCTAAGTTCAATTCCTAGTAACCACATGGTGGCTCATAACTATCACCTACTGGGATCTGATACCCTCTTCTGGCATAAAGTTCTACAAGCATAAAATTCACAACATAAATCTTTGAAAAAATATTTATGATTCATTAAAGATAACATTCATTGTTTACAAAATTGACATAGACATGAAGAGATATTTCTAAAAGGAAGACATAAATATTCAACAGATATATAGGAAATTCTTTAAATTTCTGCTCATCAGAGAAATGCAAATCAAAACTCTGAAGACTACATTTGATACCTGTTAGATTATAGTATATACACAAAATAAATGCAAATCAATTTTTAAAAAAGGTGTGCCCTCAAATTGGTTATCCAATATCAGATGGTTAGCCCTGAAAACATATATACATAGCATTATACAGACTAAGCATGTTGGGTAACAATATACATTCATGTGCATACACATATATTCACACACTAACAACTAGTGAAAAAAAGTAGGCGAAGAATTTGAAAATGAACGAGGTACCCCTCTTTGGGAGATTCTGGAGAAAGGATAAGCAAGAGAGAAATTTTAATTATAATTATATATTATAATTATAATATAATTATATATTATATATTATAATTTTGAAAAAATGTTGAAATAAAATTTGGTCCCTTAATCTATGGCTAGGTAAGCTTATTTCTAATGTCATGAATATGTGTTCCATTGATGGCAAGAAGTTGCACTTATGAAAACAGCATGATTTCCTAAGCAAGATCTGCACAATAATTACACCAACTGATGCACAAACACGGATAATGAAAATCTCACAAGGCTTGACCCCTAGATGAAGAGTTATATACAATTAATGGCTACCAGGAAAGGGAGAATCTGTCTTTTCCAGGGACAAGCCCCATGATAAGTTATTCAATCCCAGGTAGTCATCTCTAGAAGTGAATACATATGAGCACACTAAATTGACTCAGCAGATAGTGCTTTTATATGCATGTGTATATAGATACGTAAAAAATATAATTGATGAAGAGATCATGAAGTTGAGGAGGAATAGAGGCAGGGACACGGGAGGAGTTATGGGACCTTCTGGGATGAAAGGGATGTGAATACAGTACATTCTCAAAGTGTTTAAAATACAGAAAAAAATGCCAAGTCAAGCACACAGTGACTTGGGGGGCTGCATCAGGTGTTTATTTCCAAGGATGAGTTCATATATTATCATTATTATTGTTATTATTAGTATTATTTTGCTTTCTCCTGTAGCTGCAGGTATCACTTATAGAAAAAATGCCAGATGAAGAACATAAATAGCCAGGGTGCAGGAATAAGGACATTTGGTTCCTATATCACAAAACTATGATGAGCAAAGAGTGCAAAAAAGTCCTGGAGGTTTATTGCATCCTTGGAGACAGCCTCTTTGGGTCAGGGAAGCCCAGAACTATGCAAAGTTACTGGGGAGATAGATCACAGTTACACAACTGTATGGGCATGCACAAAGTAGATTGTCATTGGGGAAGAAAGAAGTGTCCCCTGTTGTCCACAACTTAGCATGGCACTAGCAATTTGGCCTTGCTTATTCTTACTGACAATAAATTATTTTGTAGAGCATCAGCAACAGAGAAGGTCATCCCGTGACCATGATGCATCAAGGCAGTAGTGATAAATTGTGATCATGTATGAATACAGACTAAATGTGAACAAGTCAAAGCCACAAAATAAAAACTGACTAAGTAGCCCCTATCTAGCTAGTGTAAATGGCTATTGCTTTTTCCAAAATGATGGTTGTAGTGTCTGGCTGATCTTTGCCATTTATATAAAAAACAAAAAAGAACTTACAAGGAACTCAGGACCACGAGGGGTGCACCCACACACTGAGACAATGGGGATGTTCTATCGGGAACTCACCAAGGCCAGCTGGCCTAGGTCTGAAAAAGCATGGGATAAATCCGGACTAGCTGAACATAGCGGACAATGAGGAATACTGAGAACTCAAGAACAATCGCAGTGGGTTTTTGATCCTACTGCACGCACTGGCTTTGGGGGAGCCTAGGCAGTTTGGATGCTCACCTTACTAGACCTGGATGGAGGTGGGTGGTCCTTGGACTTCCCACAGGTCAGGGAACCCTGATTGCTCTTCGAGCTGATGAGGGAGGGGGACTTGATCGGGGGAGGGGGAGGGAAATGGGAAGCGGTTGCGGGGAGGAGGCAGAAATCCTTAATAAATAAATAATTAAATAAATAGAAAAAAGAAAAAAAAAACCACCAATGACTTTTCCTGACTTTCTGACGGCATACAAATCCAAAATCAACCCAGATATGCTCAATATGTCCTGCTTTGGCCTGGAGCTTCCTGGTTTTAGCACTGAAAGCCCAACACCCTGGTAATTGCTATAATTTCAAGCCAAGTAAGATGGTTAGCCAACGTCCTGCTTCCTTAAGTCACCTAAAGCATATGCAGTCTTGCGGAGATCCTTCATGGTCTCTAACAGTGCACATTTGTCTTTTGTTGTACTGAGTGATAAACTCAACATGTTTAAAGTACAGACCTTCTTACATTTTATTTCTGCGATTATAATGCAATTACATCACTTCTCCATTGATTTGCCTACCTCCAAACCCTGCCGTATACCATTCAAGAGAAAGGACTAGTCAGGCCTAGTGGGAAACTGGAGCTGAAGGAAAGGGAGGAGGAACAGGAAGGAGTGAGTGGTTAGGATCATGAGTTGCAGGTACTAGATTGCTTTTCTGAAATGGTGGTCTCCAGTTTTGACAAAGCTCGAGGTGGCAGAAAGTCAACCCATATGCTCTTGTGGGAGGGTGCAATGTTCCTTTCCCCTCTGTGGCAAAGCAAATAGAAGAAAACACTAAGGAAAAGACAGTACGTACAAATTCACTTCTCCTTATGTTGTGAAATAAACACTCTGTGTTATATGTATCACCTGCATCACAGGTAGTTTCTCTATGAGGGCCATTTCTAGGAAGGAAGAAATCCTTCCTAGTTAGCAGTGACAATACCAACAAGGACAAAGCCGAAGTTACTGGTTTAATCATTCACAGTTGACATCATTCACTGTTAAAGATACAATACTCGTTGAAAGAAAGGTGTATTGTTATATGCCAAAAATGTTAATTATTGCAGTTATGATTTTTCTGTCTTTTCTTGTTTAGGTTGTTATTTCAATTGACACATAAAAGCATAAAAGTTGTATATGCTAATGAGATTTATGATGTTTTGATAGATATACATACATACATACATTCATACATACGTATGGGTAAATCTTTAACCCCTCAAACACTTATTTATTTATGATGAAGCCATAAAAATGTCCTTCTTTTGCTTTGAATACAGCTTACAGCATCTTGCTCTCTTAGGTCCCCGCTGTGCAATAACAGAAATGCAGCACTTCTTGCATCTAGCTGCAGCAATGTTTCTCTAGCCTTCCTTACTTCATTGGTTTTTTTCTTTTTTACCTTTCTCTATTTCTCTTTCCTCATCATTCATCCCTTCTTCCTTCTCTCATTTCTCCACTCTTCTCTCCCTCATTTTTGATATAGGATCTCACTGTGTAGTTCAGGCTGGCTCTGAACTTATGATCCTCCTGTCCCTGTCTTCCAAGTGTTGGAATTATAGCCATGAATCACTGCCATCTGGCTTCTATGCTAACTTTTTAGAGTACGCTTATTTTATTTTGTATCTGTTTTGAGGTGGGGATCTCATTTTATTTCGTATATTGCCCTCAAATTCTTCATTCCCGGGCCTCAGTCTCCTGAGCAGTTCTGATATCAGGGTGTATCATGATACTTGGCTTAGCGTGCTTAATCTCCAAACAGATTAGTGGTCTTTAGGAAAGTGTTGCTCGTGTTGGGCGGTGGTGGCGCCCGCCTTTAATCCCAGCAGAGGCAGGCGGATCTCTGTGAGTTCAAGGCCAGCCTGGGCTACAAGAGCTAGTTCCAGGACAGGCTCCAAAGCCACAGAGAAACCCTGTCTCTAAAAACCAAAAAAAAAAAGTGTTGCTCATGCAAGTATCATATAAGTAGTAGTGCTTCCTGTTCAAAAGTCTGTTCAGAGACACATATTAGCATGAGGGTCTGCATGTCTTTTGAAGAGTTTTACTACGAGTGACCTGTGGTAAATATTTTAAATTCAGCAGCAGGGCACTCATATTTCACACAATATTAGTTTCCACTGTACACTTGCGAAGAGAGTTTCAAGAACAAGACTAATATTTACCTAGATGCTGTTTGTATTTTTAAAACAGCAGGAGCGTCAATGGTAGAATATGGTTGTGCACAGGCAAAGAAACCCGGAGCACCCAGGATCTCGAAGCTCGAATAAAAAGGAAGTCTTTGTTTGTTTCCCAGACTAGGCATAATCTCCAATCTTCACTAGAAAACTGCATTACTCTATTTCTTTTTTTTTTTCTTTTTGGTTTTTCGAGACAGGGTTTCTCTGTGGTTTTGGAGCCTGTCCTGGAACTAGCTCTTGTAGACCAGGCTGGTCTCGAACTCACAGAGATCCGCCTGCCTCTGCCTCCCGAGTGCTGGGATTAAAGGCGTGGCGGACATATAAAAGTAGACAAATACTCAGCGGAGGCTAATGAGATTGTTTTAGCTTGAAAAAGAAATGTGCTCAGCGGAACCCCTAGCAGTGCCTAGGGCAGATTACAAGAGACAGCGAGTAGAGTGCTGGAGTGGTTTTAATAACTGGGTACTGCTGAAAGACTCTTCCAGATGATGGTCCTAGAGTCAGAAGAGGAACAGCCTGCCTTCTGAACAGTGTTAGGAAACTTCCATGTTTTGGGTGCTATTATTAATCTTTCCTTTTCATGGTTCTGAAATATGCTTAAATCTACTTGTGTTATTTTCTTATAGACAATTCTTGCCTATGATAAACACCAAAAGACTGAATTCAATTGCTTATAGCTCTTTCTCTGAAATAACCCTCCCTCGCAGGCCTTCTGGCTAAGTCTGGGGTAAATAAATACACATACCTAGTCACAGAATAAATGACTGGGTTCTGAAGTCTACTTCTTCACAACTTTAGAAAAACATTTACTTTTCTGCTGTTTTAGGTTTTTTAAATTAATTAATCTTTCATTTTATGCGCATTGCTGTTTTGCCTGCAGGTACGTCTGTGTGAGGGTATCAGATCCTCTGGAACTGGAATTACAGATAGTTGTGAGCTGTTATATGGGTGCTGGGAATTGAACCCGGGTCCTCTGGAAGAGAAACCAATGCTATTAACCACTTGGGCCATCTCTCCAGACCCCCAAAACCATTTACTTTTAAAGTGAATTCTCAGAAGTACCTTCCCTTGTACAGTAAATAAAGTAGATGTAATGGTTTACTGAAGAACTCATTAGAACACCTTTCCAAAGGAAAAGCTTTAGTTCTGATAAGAATTATTCTTCTGTGGACTTTTTAATGGGGAACATTTCTTATGGAGTCATTTACATGTATTCATCCCTTAGACAGACCCAAATCTTCATGTGTACAGCAGCGTCAGAGACTCCTTTCTGCCAGTTTCACCAGCTTATAGTCTGCTATTGTCTAATAATACTAATGGATCGGTTTTACAGTTTCATGGAAACACACAGAACCAGTTGCCGGGAGACAGTGAAACCAGCTGAGAAATTTGAAATAACACCGAAATTGAAATGTTATTTGGATGTTGACAGAGGTAAAGGCACAGCATATTAAAAAGCAGTTGCATAACACATGCTGAAGAAACTAATAAAGGTATATAAACCTGAAAGTAGGAATCATTTCACTAGGTCTTCCTGTCCTTGGGACAAATTAAGAATATTGACTAAGAATAAAATAATTGCAAGTAGTGCTGGGCCAGGAAACTTAATGTAAAATTGTAAGACTTAATTTCTTTGCCAGATCATCCATTAAATCTAGACGGAAATACAATTTTAAGTCAAATGTAAACATGAATTCTCTCAGGCCTCAATCAGGACTTACCAAAATTTGCCATCTGTATTGTCTGGTTGCCGGTCTTCGGAGAATTGAAAATCACAACTGCATCAGCATTCCTTTTACTCGCTGTTTGAATTTTTTCAGAAAATGTGCAATTACCTCTTTCTATCAGTGCTATCCAGGGCTTATCAGTGTTAGTAAATTCAGTGTTCTGGTCGCAAGCTTGATAGTTACCGTCCTTAGGGATGCCCACCACTCCCATAGCGTTCGCCACTCGTGAGGCTAAGCCGTAGACACCACACTCACATGTATCTGTTATGGTATCGTTGCTGGTCTTGTTGAAGTAAGTCACAGTCACATAGGCATTCGTTGAAAACGATGCTGTACTTTGAAGTAAGAAGGCAAAGATTGCCAGGCAATGGAAAAACCTGTTCTTCATCTTCCAATCCATTGCTTGTTCATTTGATCATAAAACTTAAGATGTCTGCAGATATTTCCAACTATCAGTCACCATTGTCCACTAATGTCCTCTCTAAACAGAAGTTTGAAATTTCAGTTGCAGGCAGGTAACTGATCTCAGCTCCAGCAACCTAAGCTCTGACGGCATCAGCTCTTGCTCACTTTATCTACATTCCCTTCTGCTTGTCCCTCCTCCAGCTGGACACACACAGACTCACAACCTTTAGCCAGACTCTCTTCGGAATTCTAACACTATCAACTTTACTCTGCATATCAATATATGAGGATTGGATGACTTCCTGCCGTGACTTTTTTCTTCTTACCGTTCCAGCTAATAAACACGGAGTGAATTGGAATGAGGAACTGGACTCTTGGGAATCCCACGTGACAAGTCTGAAAGTCACCTCTCCTGGAATATTTCAAACACAAACCTGGTTTTCCAAGCCCTGCTGAAATATGCTATCAGCGACTGAGCCGGGAGTAAGTTCAGATCCCTACTTTTAATTGCTTTGGCACTAGTAGAAAGGATTTTACTACCTCTTCCTCTCCAGTTTTCTTTGTGAGTTATTTTGTAAGAAGGTTCCCCAAGGAGTAGCCTCTGTTACCTCGTTTACTCATTAGAAGTAAACATACTTCGGTAGTTTGCAATCTCTTTGAGTACAGTGCCTTGCCCACGGTAGACAATCAAATATTTGTTCATTGTTATCTACAGGCTGCTGGCTTCCATAATTTCCCCTCAGGTTTTACACTCTGCAAGGTAGTGTTCAAGCCTTCATTTTCAACACTGAGAGCTTTTACATTCTTCATCCCCCTCCCCCCCCCCAAATGTATAGACAGGTTCATTTCACTGCCTTCTTTGTTTCAAGCACGGCTTTAACTTGAGACTACAATAGATCCTGGGAGCAGTTGCACACACATTGCCAGAACGTCAAAGGGTCCAGGCAGTTTTCTGGGATGGGGAGATTACAATGCGTGCTAAGGGATGCTGAAGGAATAGATGAGCAGACTAGGCAAACAAATGTCAGGAGTCTCATTGGGCCAAGAGTTAGCAATCTATACAAACAGGTATCAGGCTGTTGGAAGAAGCAAAATGAAACTAGCTATACTGGCGGTCCAAAGTCCAAGGCAAGTAGTCAGGAGCACTGGGGGAATCTAGCAAACAGTCAAACAGAAAATAAGAAAAACTGTTGATGGGCAGGAATAACAAAAGTGTTTCTTTTTGTCTTTTCTTGTGTAACTAATATATTAATGTAAACATATTCATAATAGAATTAATAACTATGACTGAATTGAAAAATGTCAAGGCCTATGTTCTATTCAAAAGTAAACACAGGATGTTCATAGTTTTTCTGTGGACACTACCATGTTGTTGTGCTAAATATAACGGAAATGATAACACGGGAAAGTTATTATTGCTAATATGTGACTGTCCCAAACTTTCTGATGGTCAGTTATTAATGGTAAATTTCACATCAGCATTCAGTATTGAAGAAAGTTAATTTAAACTTTTTTATCGGGAAAATTAAATCATTTAAACACAGATTCATGACAAGCTAGTGAAATATGATGGACGCCAGACTTTGGGGATCCCCAAACACTCCTTTCAACCCCCATTTTCCTTCTGGACATCACTCTGTGCCTTTCAAACAACAGCTCTCCCAAAACATTTTGTGGCAGAGCTGCTGTACCGAAGACAGTGTCACTGAAGTCTTCGGTTAAATTGCTCAGGTGACGTGCATGACTTTATATGGTTACCAGAACTGTATAACTTGTATATGAGCACATTTATGTTTGCATTTTTATGGTACTTTTATAGTCACAACTTTGATAATTTTAAATTGCTCTTAAAGCTTTCATGGTTGAGTAAGACTTAACAGAATAAAAATACTCAAATTTCACTCTAACTTTTAAAGTAATTTGTGGGAAGGTATTAGTAGTTTTAGCGCTTGTTTAGTGGTTTTATCGTTTTATTTATAGAACACCTAAAATACAGTCCTTCAGAAAGTTACTAGAATGATGATTCATGGCTCCCTTACTCCAACATCCTGCATCAGGACCTGCGAGGATGGGGGAGTGCAAAAAATTGATTTTATTTTATTTTACTTTGTGGTGCTGGGAACTGAGACCAGGGCCCTGTACATGTCAGATAAACACTCTATTGCTGGGCTAGACCTTTAGTACAGATTTCTCTTTTTAAGTAACACTTCTAGGTAATTCCTATGCACAGAGCCTTGGTTTCATCTCTAGCACCAAAGAATCCAGTGTGGTGGTCCATTTTCTATAATCCCAGCACTTGGGAGGTAGAGGCTGGCAGATCAAAGTTCAAAGTCATCCTTGAATATGCTGAGTTTGAGGCCAACCTAGCATACATGAGAACTTGCTTCACAAGACACCTGGATGCTTATTTGTATTAAGCTTGATATTCTGAGGATTTATGAAGTATCTGACACACTACACTTTTCACAAATGCCAATGCTACAACTAGTGTCCCATTTTTCTGCAAATACAAATCTCTCTGGGACCCTTTGTCTCCATTTGTACACAAAAGCGGGTCAAACTAAGATCTACCTATAATACTTTTACCATATTTAACAAGATAAACCTATGAAAATTAAAGTTACATGAAGCTGAGAGGGAAACATGCTGTGGAGAAGCCCAGAAGAAGCTGATATGGCCAAAACACATTGTATATGTCTATGAAACTTTCAAAGAATACCTTATCTTAAAAACGAGCAAAAATACTATTGCTTGTGTCTATAGTTGCACAAGACTGGGCCTTGCCAACATTTCATGGGGGCGGGCATGAGATTCTATCTTCTCCCAGTTGCTGGGCACTGAAAAGTAGCCCATGTTCCAGTAAAAAAGCCTCCATTTATGCTCATAGGAGCAACCTTAATTCATTGTGTCATATCCAAAATAAGATGAGAAAGCTGGAGGGGGACTTCTTAGAAAGAAGGAGGGCTTCAGTAGAAGAGGTAGGAAGCGATCTCCTGTGCCCATCTGTTGTAGGGTATTTCCCACTTTCTCTTCTATCAGGTTCAGTGTGTTCGGGCTGATATTGAGGTCTTTAATCCATTTGGACTTGAGTTTTGTGCACGGTGAGAGATATGGGTCTATTTTCATTCTTCTACAGGTTGACATCCAGTTGTGCCAGCACCATTTGTTGAAGATGCTTTCTTTCTTCCATTGTATACTTTTAGCTCCTTTATCGAAAATGAGGTGTTCATAGGTTTGTGGGATAAAATCCGGGTCTTCTATACGATTCCATTGGTCGACTTCTCTGTTTTTATGCCAGTACCACACTGTTTTCATTACTGTAGCTCTGTAATAGAGTTTGAAGTCAGGGATGGTAATGCCTCCAGAAGATCCTTTATTGTATAGGATTGTTTTGGCTATCCTGGGTTTTTTGTTTTTCCATATAAAGTTGATTATTGTCTTCTCCAGATCTGTGAAGAATTTTGATGGGATCTTGATGGGGATTGCATTGAATCTATAAATTGCCTTTGGTAGAATTGCCATTTTTACTATGTTGATCCTCCCAATCCAAGAGCAAGGGAGGTCCATCCATTTTTTGGTATCCTCTTCAATTTCTTTCTTCAATGCCTTAAAGTTCTTGTCAAATAGATCTTTCACTTCCTTGGTTAGATTTACCCCAAGATATTTTATGCTGTTTGTGGCTATCGTGAATGGTGAAGCTTCTCTGATTTCCCTCTCTGCTTCCATATCCTTTGTGTATAAGAGGGCGACTGATTTTTTGGAGTTGATCTTGTATCCTGCCACATTACTAAAGCTGTTTATCAGCTGTATAAGTTCTTTGGTGGAGTTTTGGGGGTCGCTTATGTACACTATCATATCATCTGCAAATAACGAAAGTTTAACTTCTTCCTTTCCAATTCGAATCCCCTTGATCCCATTATGTTGTCTTATTGCTATTGCTAGAACTTCAAGCACTATATTGAAGAGGTATGTCGAGAGTGGACAGCCTTGCCGTGTTCCTGAGTTAAGTGGGATGGCTTTGAGTTTCTCTCCATTTAATTTGATGTTAGCTGTCGGCTTGCTGTATATAGCTTTTATTATATTTAGGTATGACCCTTGTATCCCTATTCTCTCCAAGACTTTTAACATAAATGGATGTTGAATTTTGTCAAATGCTTTTTCAGCATCTAATGAAATGATCATATGGTTTTTTTCTTTCAGTTTATTTATATGCTGGATTACATTGATAGATTTTCGTATGTTGAACCAGCCCTGCATCTCAGGAATGAAGCCTACTTGATCATAATGGATAATTTTTCGGATGTGTTCTTGGATTCGATTTGCCAGTATTTTGTTGAGGATTTTTGCGTCGATATTCATGAGTGAGATTGGCCTGTAGTTCTCTTTCCTGGTTGAGTCTTTGAGTGGTTTTGGTATCAGAGTAATTGTGGCTTCATAAAAGGAATTTGGTAATGACCCTTCTGTTTCTATATTGTGGAATACATTAAGGAGTATAGGTATTAGGTCTTCTTGGAAGTTCTGGTAGAATTCTGCATTGAAACCATCTGGTCCTGGGCTTTTTTTGGTAGGGAGGTTTTTGATAACAGCTTCTAATTCTTCGCGACTTACAGGTCTGTTTAGATTGTTCACCTGAAGATGAATATGGGATGTACTCACTCATAATTGGTTTCTAGCCATAAATAAGGACCACGGAGTCTACAATAGGTGAACCTAAAGAAGCTAAGTAAGAAGGTGAACCCAAGGAAAAACATATAGTTATCCTCTTGGCTAAGGGAAGTAGACCAAATTTCCGGGGAGAAAATGGGATCTTGGGGGTGGGGTGGGATGGGGGTAAGGGGAGATGGGGAGAGAAAAGGTAGAAGGGAAGGAGGGGGGACCTGGGGAAACAGGAGAATTGGGATAAAGGAAAGGTGGATAGGGGAGCACGGAACCACAATTCTTAGTTAAGGGAGCCACTTTAGGGTGGGCAAGAGACTTGACCCTAGAGGGGCTCCCTAGTGCCCAAGATGAGGTTCCCAGTTAGTTCCTTGGGCAGCTGAGGATTGGGAACCTGAAATGACCCTATCCTAGAGCAATACTGATGAATATCTTGCATATCATCATAGAATCTTCATCTGGTGATGGATAGAGATAGAGACAGAGACCCACACAGGAGCACTGGACTGAGCTCCCAAGGTCCCAAGGAGGAGCAGAAGGAGGGAGAACATGAGCAAAGAATTCGGGACCACGAGGCGTGCATCCACCCACTGAGACAGTGGAGCTGATCTACGGGGAGCTCACCAAGGCCAGCTGGACTGTGACCGAAAAAGCATGGGATAAAACCGGACTCTCTGAACATGGCGAACAATGAGGGCTGATGAGACACCAAGGACAATGGCAGGGGGTTTTGATCCTACTTAATGTGCTGGCTTTGTGGGAGCCTAGCCAGTTTGGATGTTCACCTTCCTAGATATGGACGGAGGGGGGAGGACCTTGGACTTACCACAGGACAGGGAACCCGGACTGCTCTGTGGACTGGAGAGGGAGGGGGAGAGGAGTGGGGGGAGGGGGAGAAGGGTGGGAGGAGGGGGAGAAGGGTGCTAGGAGGGGGAGAAGGATGGGAGGAGGGGCAGGGAAATGGGAGGCTGGGAGGAGGTGGAAACTTGTTTTTTTGTTTATGTTTTTTTTTCTTCTTTTCGCAATAAAAAAAAAAGAAGAGGTAGAAAGAGTAAGGGTCAATCATGAGGGTGAGAATTACTAAAATACTATATATGTATGAAACTAGAGAAACTATGTATGTAGGAACATAGGTGTGTATGTGTATACGACTGCAATACAAACAAGTAGGTCATTAAATTAAGTGATTTTTATGCTTATTTTTGATTATAGTGATCTATTAAGTTGGTATTTTAATAATTGTAAGATATTGTTAACAGAAAAGCACATTTTCAGAAGCATATGGCTATAATGAAAAGACATTTTTGTGTACTAATAAGCGTTCTAACAAACCAAAGGACCCATAGAACTTGATGGGTCCATAAGTCAAATGTTACGAGTAAGGAAACTGAGGTTTAAGTAGATTTCCTCAGGATCCCACAAGAGTGGTGCCTGGATTTAAAGCTGCTTATACACACACACACACACACACACACACACACACACACACACACACACAGAGAGAGAGAGAGAGAGAGAGAGAGAGAGAGAGAGAGAGAGAATAAAGGCAGGTAAAAAGTTCAGGCTAGAGGTAGCATTGATATAAAAACAAGTGGCATACACTTTCTATCTAGTGTTTTTTGTGTGTGTATGTGTAGCTGTGACAGAAACTCAAATATAACCTTAAGTGAATAAAAACATCACATAATCCCCGAATCTCATTTTTACCTATTTTCAAACATTTTTTTCCTAAATGTGTTTTACTGAAACAACTGATCACTGAAATAATAAAGTGCATTTCACCTCTCATCAATCTACCTACATAATCTTCGGTACTCATGCTTATGAGAGAAAGAAGATGATGCTGAAGGTACCTGAAAAGATGATCAGTGCAACAGCAAGCACAAATCACAAAATGACATCAGAAAAATAAACATTCAGACAAGAGACAACCTAATGATGGGAGAATGTCTTGGCAAACTACACAGCTAACAAAAGATTAATATCAAGGTAAAGAATTTCGAATTAAACACAAAAAAGCCAAATCAACCAACCTATACATGATCTAATGATCTGAATGGAGAATTCTTTTATTTTATTTTTTTTATTTTATTTTATTTTATTTTTTATTTTTGGAGAATTCTTAAAATAAGAAACAGAAATGGCAAATAAATACTTTAAATTGCTGACCTCAGCCATCAAGAAAACGCAAATTAAAACTACTGTGAGACTCCATTTCTCCCAGCCATACTGGCTACCATCAAGAAGACAGAGGGCAAAGAATACTGGAAAAAATGTGAAAAAAAAGTGGAAACCATATTTACTACTGGTAAGAATGTAAATTTGTCCGAAGTAAATTTGTTCAGCCTGTATGGAAATGTGTATGGAGCCGTCTCAAAGCAATAGAAATAGAACAATCGCAACCAAGATATACCACTCTAGGGTATAGAGCCAAAGTATCTGAAGTCCACAAAGCAAAAGATACTTTATGCTGTGACTGGGACTCCAGTCTAGAGACTCTGATGTCCTCTTTTGGACACTCCAGGTGCAGGTGCACTTACTAACATGTGCCTATACCTCTTCCCCATCCCCACACAATTAAAAAAAAATAAAGAAATTAGAGCTCTGCTGTGAAGAGGCTTCCCATTTAGTCAGCATTTAATGTTAATCATTCTTTAATAAAAATTGCTTAAAGCAAAAACAAATTAAATACATATTTGGCAGAGAATATGCTTTCAAATTATCGCTTCACCATCTTGCCCAAGTATTTTCATGTCTACCTCTCATGTGCTATTCAAAAATTAGAAATTCTAGGGAAAGACTATGGTCCTTAAGTACATAGTATTTTGTCATTCACCAACTGACTTGTTTCTTGGAAGATGGCCTCACATTCGTATATTTGAAATTAATATTCTTTGGATGGTAGTTTGCCACTTTTGGAAACAGCTACAGCGAATATGTACCTTCTGCAATAGCCAGATATATGAACACAGATGTTTAACTCTGAATTTTGATAAATATATTATATATTATATATTATATATTAGTAGAATATAAATTTCTTAATATTTTAAAAACATTTATGCTATTTTATGTGTATGAATGTTTGCCTACATATATTCATGTGTCCCGCATGCATGCCTACTACCTACACAGGTCAGAATAGGGGGTTAGATACTCTGGAACTGGCTTTACAGATGATTGTGAATCAATATGTTGGTACTGGGAACCAAACCCTGGTTCTCTGCAAGAGCAATAAGTTCTCTTAATCACAGAGCCAACTCTCCATCCCCAGTCCCTGGCATATAAACTTCAATATAAGAACAGAAAGTATGCCTGTGTAGAGTTTTTATATCTTTGTGCCTTTCAATTAACAGCTATGTCAATTCCCCCTTATGCATGTGGTTCTAAAATCAAATTGCCCTTTAAAAATAAACCCCAAATCCTAAATTCTACTTGAAAAATGAGTCTTGAAACCAGTGTGAGAAAATCACCTTGGATCACTTATAACCACACACACACATATATGTGTGCCATCCAATATGGAAAACACACATGAACTGCATTCAAAATGAGACAGGAGACCAAAAAAGTTACTGCATGTTAACTTATTTATTACTGCTATGAAACACAAAGGATTCACAATTTAACCCTCAATACAGTTACAAAGAAAACTGAACACCTTTATGAACAAAATGCAGTATGTCTTTAAGTTTTTAGGCTTCCTATCACATTAAAACTGTATAGCACATGACATCGCAAAATTATAGGGCCATAAAGAATGCTTCTGAGTTTATACCTCAACCACAATCAGATTCATCTTGATACAGAAATATTTCCTCTCATTTGACATCTCACTTATTTAGCCACATGGGTGTCAGACACAGGTCTTTACACAGGTAGAGTGATCATTTACCTTTAAAACACAGTAGAGATCTAGACTGAAACAAATTCTGTTACTTACTGTCCTTTTATTTTCAATACAAGCACTTTAGATATTAATGTGAGATACAATTTCACTGTCTAAAATCACATCACATATACTGAAATTGCAAATAAACATAGGAATGTGGACATACTGTAGTCTCTGGCTTTAACATTATACACTGGTCAAAATACTTAGAACTTCAAGGTATTGGAAATTGGTTGAAAACTTATACGATAATGTCATTCAATATATTCATTTTATAGCAAATGTAGAGAAGGGAGGGCATCTGGATCATTAATCTGTATGTATGTTTCTGGACATGATAGGAATTATGTTGTTTGAGCAATGGACTGAGCTCCCAAGGTCCAAATGAGAAAAAGATGGAAGGAGAACATGAGCAAGGAAGGCAAGACCAAGGGGCTTAGCCGGTTTGGATGCTCACCTTCCTAGACCTGGATGGAGAGGGGAGGACCTTGGACTGCCCACAGGGCAGGGAACCCTGACTGCTCTTTGAACTGAAGAGGGAGGGGGAGGGGAGGGAAAAAGGAGGCGGGGAGGAGGTGGAAATTTTTAATAAAAAAATTTTAATAAAAAAAGAAAAAATATAGGTGATCACTTTTGGAGAATGATAATTTGGTCTTTAAATTTGTAAAGCAAGATTTATCACCATATGTGAATAAAATCAGGGGGATGTTAAATTGTGTTGGCCAGGATGCATTGTAGCGAGATGTTGGAACAAAAATACACTTTGCAGAAGGAACAGTATAACATAAATTGTTACAAGTAGTCACACAGCACTGCCACTGAAGAAACTTCTGACAGAAAATTGTCTTGATGGTTTTTCAATAATGAATCTAATAATGAAGTGAGAATGTCAAATACAAGATGAACTGAAAACCACTTAACTTTAGAGTTCTTGGAATATTCTGATGAAAATACCAAGAAAAGAATAGATTCTCTTTAAAGCAGCATTCTATATATACCCTATAATTATTTTGTGTGCTAATCTTTAAGAAGCCTATTCAGGAGTATAAATCTTATGCAAAAAGACCTCCCCTTTATTGTTACCCAAATTACAGATATCCAAGACACAGATGACGTGGACTCTATCCAGTTCAGCTGCTTCTTTTACAATATCACCTAAAAGTGAAAAACAGATGGTAAGCATTGTAAAATAGTTAAATATTTACTTGGATTTATAATCACATAAACTGATGATCTTTTTCTTACAATATTAATGGTGGCTCTAATCTTCTTTGTAGTTCATCACATGCATTTATGAAATTTCTCCAGACAGAAAGCACATCTATCAATAGGTGCAGCCAATAATATTCTTACATGCATTTCCTAGAATATTTACTTTTCTGTTTCCTTTTCTTTTTTACAGAGTAAAGCAAATCTACATATTTTCAAGGTCACAGACAAACATCTTAGATTTTTAAAGAAGTTTGAAGATTAGCTATCTTTTTTTATTTTCTTCTTTTTTTTTAAAGCAGCAGAAGCATAGACATTGATGTTATGACTGATACCTTCCTTTCAATAATTGTCAAACTGGGTAAAAGTATTTTTAATATACAATGAAAGGTATTTTTTCAATGTGAAAAAACAGGCCACAAGTTAATAATAACATGAATAATATTTGCTGGGTGGTAGTGGCGCACACCTTTAATCCCAGCACTCAGGAGGCAGAGGCAGGCAGATCTCTGTGAGTTTGAGGCCAGCCTGGTCTACAGTGCCAGGACAGGCTCCAAAGCTACACAGAGAAACCCTGTCTTGAAAACAAAGAGAAATAATATTTGTAGGAAAATGTAAAAGATGCTAGCAGTGAAATTTTTAGAAAAGACAAAAATAAGCAAATAATTAAGTGACTTATTTATACATAACATGCCTGGTCTAGCTGGAACCAATCTTAAACACTTTTTTTTTTTTTTTGATTTTCGAGACAGGGTTTCTCCGTAGCTTTTGGCTCCTGTTCTGGAACTAGCTCTTATAGTCCAGGCTGGCCTCGAACTCACAAAGATCCGCCTGCCTCTGCCTCCCGAGTGCTGGGATTAAAGGCGTGCGCCACCACCGCCTGGCTTAAACACTCTTCAATGGGGGCCCATTAAAGCAAATTTTGATTTGGTCACACTGTAGAATATTTTGTTGTTCCTGAGTAGAATGTGGTAGCTCTTGCTTATTATAAAGGCATGAAAAATTTCCAAGGTGTACTTTGGGGGAGCTGATTAAAAAACTGTGTCTATAGAATTCCAAAATACAACATCCCTTCATGATAAAGGTCTTGAGGAGAACAGGGATACAAGGAACATACCTAAACATAATAAAGGCAATATACAGCAAGCCAGCAGCTAACATCAAACTAAATGAAGAGAAACTCCCAGTGATCCCACTAAAATCAGGAACAAGACAAGGTTGTCCACTCTCTCCATATCTATTCAATATAGTTCTTGAGATCCTAGCTAGAGCAATAAGACACCAAAAGGAGATCAAGGGGATACAAACCAGAAAAGAAGAACTCAAACTCTCATTATTTGCTGATGATATGATAGTTTACATAAGCAACCCCAAAAATTCTATCAAGGAACTTCCTTATGACTCATAAACATTTTCAGTAATGTAACAGGATACAAGCTTAATTCAAAAAAGTCAGTAGCCCTCCTACACAGATGATAAAAGGGCTGAGAAAGAAATCAGAGAAACATCACCCTTCACAATATCTACAATTAGAATAAATTTATTTCAGAGTAACTCTATGGAAGACTTGTATAACAAGAACTTTAAATCTTTGAAGAAAGAAATTGAAAAAGACACCATCAAGTGGAAAGATCTCCCATGCTCTTGGGTAGGCAGAATTAACATAGTAAAAATGGCAATCTTACCAAAAGCAATTTACAAATTCAATGCAATGCCCATCAAAAACTCAGCAAAATTCTTCACAGACCTCGAAAGAATAGTATTAAACTTCATATGGAAAAGCAAAAAACCCAGGATATCCAAAACAATCCTATACAATAAAGGAACTTCTAGAGGCATCACAATCTCTGACTTCAAACTCTACTACAGAGCTACAGTACTGAAAACAGTCTGGTATTGGCATAATAACAGACAGAACTGAATAGAAGACCCAAATATTAATCCACATAACTCTGAACACCCGATTTCTGACAAAGAAGCAAAAAATAGCAAATGGAAAAAAGAAAGCATATTTAACAAATGGTGCTGCCATAACTGGATATCAAAATGAAGAAGAATGAAAATAGACCCCATCTATAACCATGCACAAAACTCAGGTCCAAATGGATCAAAGACCTCAACATAAAGCCAGCCACATTGAACCTTATAGAAGAGAAAGTGGGAAATACACTTGAACTCATTGGCACAGGAGAGCACTTCCTAAATATAACACCAACAGCACAGACAATGAAAGAAACAATTAATAAATGAGACCTCCTGAAACTGAAAAGCTTCTGTAAAGCAAAGGACACGGTCAACAAGACAAAACGACAGCCTACAGAATGGGAAAAGATCTTCACTAACCCCACATCAGACAGAGGTCTGATCTCCAAAATATACAAAGAACTCGAGAAATTGGTCATCAAAAGAACAAATTTATCCAATAAAAAATGGAGTATAGACCCAAACAGAGAATTCTCAACAGAGGAATCTAAAATGGCTGAAAGACACTTAAGGAAATACTCAACATTCTTAGTCATCAGAGAAATGCAAATCAAAACAACTCTGAGATTTCATCTTACACCTATAAGAATGACCAAAATCAAAAACACGGATGACAACTTATGCTGGAGAGGTTGTGGGGAACACTCCTGCATTGCTGGTGGGAATGCAAGCTGGTGGGAATGCAAGCTTGGTACAATGTCAGTGTGTCGATTTCTCAGAAAATTAGGGAACAACCTTCCTCAAGACCCAGTAATACCACTTTTTGGTGTATATCCAAAGGATTGTCAATCGTGCCACAAGGACATGTGCTCAACTATGTTCATAACAGCATTGTTTGTCATAGCCAGAATCTGGAAACAATCTAAATGCCCTTCAACCAAAGAGTGGATAAGAAAAATGTGGTATATTTACACATGGAGTACTACACAGCAGGAAAAAATGACATTTTGAATTTTGCAGGAAAATGGATGGAGCTAGAAAACATGATTTTGAGTGAGGTAACCCAGACCCAGAAAGACAATTATCATATCTACTTACTTATAGGTGGTTTTTAAACATAAAGCAAAGAAAACCAGCTTACAAACCACAATCCCAGAGAACTCAGACAACAATGCAGACACTAAGAAAGACTTACATAGATCTAATCTACATGGAAAGTAGAAAAAGACAAGATTTCCTGAGTAAATTGGGAGCATGGGGACCTTGGGGGATGGCTAAAGGGGGAGGGGATATGCAGGAAGGGGAGCAGAAAAAAATGTAGCGCTCAATAAAAAAACTATGTCTATAGAATTCAACTTATGTGCATTTATTTGATGGAAAAATTTAATCAGTAAACATGGCAAACAAGTGAGAAAGAATAGACATGGGAAGACAAGGGGAACTTTCACTTTTAAATAGGATTTTTCTGCAACTGTTAGAAATTTTAAATTATTACTGTGTATAGCCTTTGTGATTAAAAAAAGGGTAGTGTTTACAAGATGACAACAATGAGGCCGGGCGATGGAAAAAGGGTAGTGTTTACAAGATGACAACAATGAGGCCGGGCGATGGTGGCACATGCCTTTAATCCCAGCACTCAGGAGGCAGAGGCAGGTGGATCTCTGTGAGTTTGAGACCAGCCTGGTCTACAAGAGCTAGTTCCAGGACAGGCTCTAAAGCTACAGAGAAACCCTGTCTCAAAACCTGTTCCCCCCTAAAATAGATGACAACAGTGTTATCCCATGAGCCACTGCTTTAGATGACAAAGCCTATTTGATCTCTTACATCAGAAGTGGGAAAGGAATGGGAAAGTTTGGAATTAGGCAAACTTTCAGATTCTAATCCTAGCTCTGTAATTCATGTTGGTGAGACACTGAGTTCCAGTGTAGTCACCCTTAAATAGGGGGTAGCAGTATTCACTGTGTCAAGCGCTCTATGAGCATTAGTTAGTTGAAAGGCCAGGCACATTGTTCAACACAGAACGACACCAACACTATCATTTTTACTGCTGTGCCATAAAAAAAGTGATATCTCACTCACAATGAATCACTTTGCTTTTTTTCTCCTCTAGTGATCTGTGTCCTTCATGTCCAAATATTAACTACCTAGCAGACTGGTACCAGGCACTTTTCATGTGACCAAGCTAATGATGGCTGGGAGGATACTGGCACTAGTCATGAGCAGATAAGTGAGAACTCTGACCTACAATTGTATATCAATAATTGTATATGCATACACCAGAAAGTATGTGACAGGGTAGATATGACACGAAGGGAAAATATGAATACAGAAATATTTTCACTAGTTAGGGGATTTAAGACTACTGAAAGCCCAAGGGGTTGTAATATAGGAAATTATATTACAAATTAATTAATCATCTCTAAAATAGGAAAAAATCTTGAATCTCATAAATTTAGATACTGAAACTCAGTTTGTACAAGCAGGCATGCCAAGTGACATCATCAAGAAGACTTAATAAGATATGCTCCAAATCAACAGAGCTTCCAGAGTTTCATCAGTTTGGAGGAACCCACCAGAAACTTGCAATAAATGGCATTCTTAAATGCTCTCTCAACTGTATTATCCTGTTGCACTCAATGAAAATGACTAGAAGCTTTACCACTTGCTCAGGAAACAGAAACTACAACAGAATAAACAACCATCATTGCAGAGTTAAGTTTTTAAGCACAGAATGGAGAACTTGATATTGTAGGAAGAAGCATAAGTAGCTAGAGTTTCACTATTGGGCTCACATATAGTCTTAGCTGTCCTGAAGGAGCAGAATGAATAAATAGCACTTGAATAACCAAACATTTATGAGAAAACAATTATTCTGTAGAATTGCTAGCATATTATAATTTGAGGCAATTATACAGCAAAAGTATAAAGGACAAAAGGAAAGATTTACACTAATTCATGGACATACCCTGTCAGTCTGATGAAGTAATTATAACCATAGAAGGGTTCTTTATGGCTCACTGAAATGGAAACAAGCTATTTAATTTATTTAAAAGACACAGTCACATTTAAGTCTTAGGGGGTACACTTAGCAAATGAGTTAAGGCTACAGTAGTTTAAATAATAACAATTGAGAAAAGGTGACGATTCTTTATAGTGTTTTTCTTTTCTGAACAAAAAGAACAGTTACCTGCAACTGCCTTGGGATCTGGCAGTTTTTCACGGCCAGGTGCTTCTGGTGGGTACACACAACTGTGATTCATGCAGGTCAAGAACGTGTCTATTTGAGATGTCCTCACATCCTCTGGAGAGTACATAGGTAGGAACGCAACATCAATTGCAATCTCATGGTTCAAACCTGTGAGTGAAAGATCACACATTGTTAAATGTTTAGTAGATTAGCATATTTTGCTAGTTTCAGTTTCCTGGTTTGATCATAATGTGTGTCTAATAGTTTAAGACCTGTAAAAACCTGTTTACCCACAGGGAACGAAACTCAAATTGATTTTGATAAGCTGTACCTTCTCACCAAGGTTGCCTGACAATCAAAAGACCCTTTACCATACCTTAGCTCTATACACTTTATCTCTGTATTAAGTTAAAGCATTAAAGAGCAGAATTTATGGGTTATAACATGATATAATATACTCATTTGTGAGATTTATTTAGATATGCCTCACTGTTATAGGTGACTATGTATGTTATAAACTTAAGGTAGGAATAAAGTATCTCATATATTTTCATTGCTTTGCAAATCAAAACTAGTTGAACATAAAAGCTCATTTGTAACTGTGTTAATAATAACTTTACATGGTATATTTAGACTTAAATTTTGTTTGAATTAAAAAATATTATTCTAATATTGAATACTTGTTTTCTCTGAAATGAAAGTGGTTAAGAGACTCAGGAAATCTGATTTTTAATCATGGCCTGCTTTCTGCTCAACTTGAATGCGAGACTTGAAGCCATATAATTTTTCTTTAGCTCTGAATTGAATAGGCAATCAAATAAATAAAAGAATGTTCTTTCTCCATTCCAGAAAGCTCAGGGAAAATTACTGCCAAATGGTAGTAAATTGGTTATCTTTATGGATCGAGTAACAACTACATTCTATCCTTCCTTTAAAATTCATAAATGCCTCATGTTTCATCTCTAAACCACCCTTGAAAACAGGTAAGATAACATTTATATAAAAATAGCACAGTTCTAATATTGATCCGATCTGGTGAGCAGAAGGACAAATTTGTGTTCCTTCTACCTTGCTTTTAGCTGACTCATAGGCAAAGCTAATAAAAAGTGACAATTACATATGAGTCAGATGAGAAGTACAGTCAATCTGCTTCAGTCTGTAGCATGTTAAAAAAAACATTCAGTCTCTGTGTTTCTTTATGGCTCTTTGTTTCTGTGGTTATTTTATGTGACTTATGGGAAATCTTGGCCTAAGTTTTATTTTCTAGATATGGAACAAAGTTTGGTAGTGTACCTGATGAGATCAAGCACCATTATCAAGAGAAAACCATCTGAAAGTCAGAGCTTTCATTATCCATGGATATTTATACCTTGTACTACATGCACGAATATTTACATTAGAGGAAACAGGAAGAAATGGACAGAAGGGAATAATGGTGAAAACAGCACTGGTAAAAGTTAGGACCAAGATCAACAAACAGGAGTTAAAGGAAAGCTCCCTTAGTTCCCATTCTCATCACCCCCAAAATTTTTAAAGACTTACCGGTGTTGAGACGCCAACCAATCTGATCTTAATTTCATAATTAGTGCTTCCCTCATTTAGTTTGAGCCAAAGAGAAATCCCCCCTTGGACTTGTGTCTGGCAGAGGGTGCTTATATATTTTAAGTCTAACTTCTAACTATATTTAATAAATACATTAAATTTTACACAAACACAGAGATAAATAAAGTCAATACATTAAATTAATAGTATTCAAGAATAAGAGAAAAGCAGTTCACCTACCTAGGATGGTTACTTCAAAATGGCCAAGGCTTCGAGCACTGGGAAATTCACTGAGTTTGGGGGGGTTTCCTTCTGAGGGTACATACTTTGCAGGTTGAGTATTAAACTGCTGGGCGAGAAACTTCCCATGCTCGGAAATAAATTTCCGCGGAATACTTTCAGGATAAACACGACTGTAGTATAGGTGGTCTCTCAAGCTGCACTTCTTGTCTCTCCACAGCTGACTCTCCCATCTGTCACTTGCTACTCTTCTGGACTTTCCTCTGGAACCAGCACTTGAACTTTCTTGACCTGTCGAAAGCACAATGGGACAAGCACAATGGGCCCATAGACTAGCTAAACCGAGACATTCATTACAGTACAGATTAAAGCGGAAGAGTTCAGCAGCTTTAAGATGAAAATTGAGTATCCAAAAGGTAATTCTTATTGAAGTAAGGAAAGAGGAGTCTGGAGTGATGGCTCAGTGGTTAAGAGCACTTGTTCTTGCAGAGGACCTAGGTTCAATTCCCAGTACTCACATAATGGTTTACAACAGTCCATAACCCCAGTCTCAGGGGATTCAGCACCCTCTTCTGACCTATGCAAGCACTAGGAACATGTGTGGTGTAACAACATACGTGCAGGCAAAACAACCATATACATAAAATAAAAAAATTTAAAATGTGCAAAAGTTTTGAAAAACATTCAGAAAAAATTAAATTTGCTTTCTAAATAAATTTTCCTCCAAAATTATGAGTGATGCAGTTTTCTCATTTGTTGGAATTGTGAAGATTTGTAACAATTTCTCCATTTCCCAAATACTCTTGAATAAACATGTTCCTTTTATTGTATGTAATTCAACCAAAGTGAAATCAAATTCATTACAACAGCAATATAGTAATATTCATCCATTTCTTTGTGTCAGTAGCTTCAACTGTCAATTTGATATAGCCCAGAGTCAGCTGAGAGCATCTCAAGTTGGGGACTGTCCAGATTAGGCTGTTCTGCAGCCATGTCTGTGAGAAATTACCATAACTGTAGGCAGTTGAATTCCTGGGCTGTAAGACAGTTTAGCAAGCCAAAGGAAGCGAGTCAATAAGCAGCGTTCCTTTATGGCCTCTCCTTCAGCTCCTGCCTCCTTTAGCTCCTGCCTTCTGGTTCCTGTCTTGAGTTCCTGCCTTTAGATTCCCACCATGATGGACTCTCACACACGTACATCAAATAAATCCCTTTGTCCCCCAAGTTGCTTTTGATTAGTGTTTTATCACAGCAACAGAGTAGCATACAGGTATCATTTGTATTTTTATAGAGTCTCATGTAGTCCAGGTTGGACTACTAACTCAGTATACAACTGAAACTTGCCTTGAACCTCTGGTCATTCTCCATTGGGCTCTTGAGGGGCTCTCAAAGGTTGGGGTTGTAGGTGTGTGCCAGGTAACTATGGAAATCATTCATTATTGGTAGAAACCATGTCCAAAATAAAACTTAATTTCTACTAAAAGTAATCTGAACAAATACTGTTTTTTGTTGAATAGCATTTCTCCTACAAAAATTTACATTTAGTGTGTATGATACTCCTTCTAGATACACATGGCTTATGATGAAGGAAAAGGGAAGTAAATTGAGATTAAATATCTCAGGATTTGTGCTGGTGAAATGGCTCTTTGGGCAATGGTGATTGCTGCTGAGCTTGACAATCTGAATTCAGTCTCCTAGGCCTCAACATGGTGTGAAGAGACAACTCTCACAAACTGTCCTCTGATTTCTACATGTGAGCTGTGGTGTGCACACATGCGTACACAATCAAATGTTAAAAGGAGGTCTCTATTATTATTCTTTGTTTTTGTGTATAATATATGCATGCATAGAGGGCCAGAAGTTGATGTTGAGTATTTTCCTATATTGCTCTCCACCTTATCTTTTGAGACAGGTTCTTTAACTGAACCTGAAACTTATTTATTGTCTGGACTGGCTGGCCAGCAACCTCCAGGTATCTTTCCTGCTCTGTCTCCACGGCAGTGGAATTACAGGTATGTTTTCTGCTTGTCTTTTTTTTTTTTTTTTTTTTGGTTTTTTCAAGACAGGTTTCTCTGTGGTTTTGGAGCCTGTCCTGGAAATAGCTTTTGTAGACCAGGCTGGTCTCGAACTCACAGAGATCCGCCTGCCTCTGCCTCCCACCGCCCGGCTCTGCTTGTCTTTTTAAGTGGGTGCTAGGGATCTGAGCTCAGTTTGTCAGCCTTGCAGGACAAGTGCCTTGTTGAATGAGCCATTTCCTTAGGCCCCTATTTGTTTGCTACTAAGAAACCCGTTTATTATCGATGTGCAATGCAACTGCTATGTTTGGTTTCTAAAGTAGAATATATGTTATCCCTCACACAGGATGAGAGATGTTCAACAGTTATTGTGTACCTGTTATACATCAGATATTGTGCTAAGAAATTTGGTACGACTAATATTTTGATTGAATAACACACCTTTGGGCATAAAGACATATTCATGCTAAAATCAGAACAGAAATTAGATGTAAAAATAAGACTCTCATGTTGTCAGTTCTACTAAGACAAGCTATGCTCAACTGCATTTTGAAATTAACCAAGTTTGCCAAGTTGCTTCTTTACAACTGTTTTGTGTCCTGTTGTCGATTCCTGTCCTAGCATAAGAAGCCTTGACGAGACAGAGCAACAAGGCTTTACCATGGTTAATACACCACTATTGGCATTTCAGATTTTATCCTCTATCAAAATCCATGCACCAAGCACAGTGCTTGGTTTTTTAAATTAGCTGGGCATCTACGGAAAAAAATGATTCATGTTAAAAGACAGCATCAGAAGGAAGGATATAGAAATTGAACACAAACTTCTGTTCATCAGGAATCTAAAACACTGCAGTGCCACAGGAGTTATTTTAAGTTCAAAATCAGGCTTATGGATGTTCCTATGGTGAGTATTGATAAGGAAATGGATAAATAAATGAAACACAAGAAAAAAAAAAGGAATATACTCCAAGGAAACAGGCTTAAACAGAAGATTGAGAACTGATTTTACTTTTTAAATTCCCTCTAAATAAATCTCTTTTATTTAAACTAATAGAAGTATTTGGGACAACAGGAAGTACCTGAGCATAGTGGCACAGCCTATAATCTTAACATTTCAAAAACTGAAAGTCAGAGGCATGAGAATTGTGACTTAAGAGACACAGGCAGGCTGTGTTAGTGAGACACTGTCTTAAAGAAAAAGATGAAGAGCAGCAGTAACAGCAAGTAACTTACTCAATGACCCACACCATACTGGACATTCCCACAGCATGATTAAGTCATATAGTATCTTAATTTTTTAAAAATAAACACTTATCTTACTTTATGGAAAAAATTACATTATTGAACTTGTCAGGACTAAGTCATGAGCACACACCCACACACACCCATACCCTCCCCCCCCCCCAAAATGTATTACTAGAGACTATAAGGATAAATACATGTTTTACGAAAATTTCTCCTAAAACCATGCTTTATATTTTTATCTTAGCAATTTCAGATTATAATTTCCTACTTCAGTTATATATTCCTAACAAATGAATATCAAAGAAGTATAGGCAACACTCGCATTTACAGGTTGTGAATAACTACGTGTTCAAGAAAATTGGGAAAGAGACAAAATATATTCAGACTTCGCGTTTTTCTAAAAATGAGATGAAGAATCATAAACTAGACTTCTTTTATGTTTAGTTTGAGCACTACTAGAATTAACATACAAATACACATCTGTTTATCATGTGGAAAATGGAAGTACATGTCATTAAATAAATAAAAAAGTTCCTCCTGTGGGCTGGAGAGATGGCTCAATAGCTAAGAGCATGGCTACTCTTGAAGGGAACCTGGGTTCAGTTCCCAGAACCCACACAGCAGCTCACAAGTGACTGGAATTCCAGTCCTGAGGATCTGATGCAGACATCCATGCAGGCAAAACACCCATACACACAAAATAAAAATAATTTTAAATAAATAAATAAATAAATAAAAATAAAAATAGCCATCCAGAGTGAGAGTGATAGTATAGGAGATAGGAAACATGTAAAAAATTAAAGTTCTTTAAATTTGTGTTCTTTGGTAGAGTTGACTTTGGAACTATGTTAATAATTAACCAAATGATAAAACAAGTATTATCTGAATATATTTAAAGAAACCAGTCCCTAGCATTAAGATAAAAGAAGTGAGCTTAAATATCTACCCAGTTTATAATAGAACCATTCAGAAAGGAATATTACAAGTTATCAAGCTATAATAGTGGGGTACACCATAAAAACAAAAGGAATTGCAAAAAAAACCCACTCAGAACATTATTCTGGGCTTCTTAAATTTGCGGTTGGTGTTATAGTTTTGACATGTCCCCAAAAGGTTCAGGTGTTGAAGGCTTGCTTCCCAACTGGTGGGTCTATTCATTGAGAGGTGACTGAACAACGAGGACTCAGGTCTAACCAATGGATCTGGCCCTTGTTGCTTTTCAGATCTGCAAACCCTTGATGGCCTGGGAAGTTTCACGGGTATTCTTAAAGTAAACACAAAGATTTGCAGTTCTTGATTTGAGTGGTTTTATAGGGGTTTCTGGGTCATGAGAACAGGAAACCATTTTCACAGGTCACATCAGGCTTCTTATGGGAAAAGGAAGAGCAGAATCCGGATTCTAGCACTGGAATAGGTTTCCTTTATTTTTAATCTTGTATTTTAAAATTATTTGTTGATTCAAATTGGAAGTATACTTGTGAAATTACATTTTGTCTTAACACTAACTAAATACCTAATAGCCAATAAGGAAGCACTTTTTCTCACTCTGCCCTCTGTAAATGCTTAGAAACAACAGCTAGCCAAGCGTATATTCAAACCTATAATGCCTTGTCTGTAAATGCTAACTGCTACAGCTCTGTGGGGGAATGATCGATTTCATGTCTGCGGAAAGAATGTGCGAGAGGAGTCTGTAAACACGCTGAAAAAACCAATAGGAAAATTCTTCCATCCCCCCCCCCACCACTATCATACATCATGACGGTCATATGAAAAGTATAAGCATAAATGAAGAATGTCTGACTCACAAATCTGGCAGATTGTCACTAGTAATGGTAGTGATAACAAAAACAAAACAAAACTAAAACCAAACCAAACCAAAACAAACCACCAAAAGAAGCAAAACCGAACCAAAGCAACAGCAACAAGTCTACCCTACAACTGATCAGTTCTGGAGAATACTTGGGATGTGAATCATTATTTTGGAAACTGACAAAGAAAAACAGAAAGTACATTTTTCTTCTTAAGTAAATGAAATACATCCTATGACCATTTAGCACTAAGCATTTATCATCAGTACCTGACAACATTAAGAAATAAGGAAACTTTATAAGTGTTGAGTGTGTTAAATTGCCCCCACTAGGTAACAAGGAGCAAGGAAAAAAATTAGTTGGAGTAGGGAGAATAGAGTGGAAATGGTGTAAATACAGTATTCATATATGCAACTCCAAAAATGTTAATTAAGGAAAGAAAACATGTAATTATAAAGATTAGACAGAAATTGTCAGAAGCGACTGGGCAAGAAACCTGGACAACCAGAGTTCAGAGCAATCAAGAGAACACTTAGTCCAAACACAGAGAAACTGAAAACAGCGGGAAGCTTTATGGGCGCTAACTGGGCTGTGGACTGCCCCTCCCTAGCTACAGCAGGGTTCTTGAAGAAGGAAGCCAGGGTTCATTCTGTGTGGCCCTGGTCCAGTACACCTTACTCACAAATTATGTAGCTTTCTTCTTTTTGTTTTTCTTAGGCTGTGTGGGGGGAATTGGGTGTGTGAGCCCATGAGTGTGTTTGGAGGCCAAAGTTCAACATCAGCTAGCTTCCTCGATTGAGCTCCACCTTAGTTTTTTTTTAAATTTTATTAACTTTTTTTTTCACAGCAGCTATTTTGATAATATTCCCCGCCTCCCTTAACTCCTCCCAGAACACCTTTACCTTCTTAGTCACCTAACTTCATGTTTCTCTCTCAAAAACAAACACCACCACAAAAAGCAAGGGGGAAAAAGCCTTGAAAATTAATGTTTTGATGTACACCTTACTTTTCGAGACAGGATCTCTCACGAAACCTAGTCTACTGAGCTAGTTTGGTTGGCCAGTGAGTTCGGGGTACCTAGCCATCACATGCCACCCTTTCCCACCACTGGGTTTCTTGTTGTGCACTGCCGTGCCTCACTTTTTAACCCCCTGGAGATGCGAACTCAGGTCTCCACGCTTGAACAAACACTTTACTCACTGAGCCATTTTGCAGCCCAATTTAGATCTCTTCTAACCTGCCAGGGCATACCTGAAGTAAGTACCATACAAGAGTCCTGACCTCTGGTTTGGGTAACTTACTGAAGGCTGGAAAAGCAGTTGGTATACCTTGGGAACGCTGTGAAGCAGACAAAGCACCTGCAGAAATCTGGAGCAAGGGATGGGAACTGAGATGGAAAAGTCTAAGGTCACGGAGGAAAAGTCTAAGGTCATGGAGGATAAGTCAGCTTGAAATTTTGGTTTTGAAATTGGTGCATTCAAATCACACATGTATCCTAGGTCATTTGGAACAGGCTCTCTCTAAGTTACAAACTCAAAAAAGCTCTAAGAGCTTAACTTTCACTTGAGGTTGCTCCAAAGGCTCCGTGGAAGTCTAGCTAAGTCCTGAAGGAGGAGCACAGCCCAGAGCCAAACTGCTGAGGTAGGGGGAAGTGGTATTTCACTTTAGCTTCTGTTGCTCCAAGAAACGTCTGTCAGGACAATGGATGGACATAGTTAAGGAAAAGAGAATTCTGTAGCTACATACAATGAATTTCAACCAAGAACTGGAGGAAGTCACTAGACAAAGGGACATTCGTAGTTTTCAAAAATAAAAAAAAAAAAAGCAGCAAATCTTATGGGGAAGAAAAAGCTGATTTGCATAGTCACTGCATCATAATATTCTAATGTTCAGTTTATAGTAAGAAGCCAAAGCCTTACAAAGAAGAAGGTGAATATAATGCATTCAAAGGACGAAAACAAGTGAACAGTCACTGACAAGACCCGGACACTGGAATTGTAGTAAAAGTATTTTTAAACAAATGGCTCAAATGTGCTTTAAAAATGAAAAATTGAAAAATTGTTTAATGGGCTAAATATAAAATAATAGCAATACAGGCAAAACTCAAAACCAAACCAGAGAAACAATACTTGAATCAATGGGAAAAAACCCACAATAATAAAAACTAAAATAATAATCCACGGGGAAAAACAATAACAGAATAGGAGAATTTACTCTAGGGCTTCAATGGTATTTCTGAGAAGGCAGAAAGGGAATCAACAAAATGGGAGGATGATTAAGGAGCAGAAATGAAAGGAAAGAAATGAAATGAAATGAAAGCAGAAATGAAAGTTAAAAAAAAAAACAGAGCCCAGAGAACTGGTGTGGCAACATGAAGCTGACCACCACTGATATTATCAGAGTTATAAAAGAAGAAAAGGAAGAATGAGTTCTTGAAGAAATAATGGCCCTAGATGATACAGATTATAACAAAATGGGTGAAAGGCACGCCAAAAGAAAGACACACAAAAGCAAGGGAGAGGCAGCCTGGCAAGGACAAAAACGTGCTCTGCAGCAGAGCCCTCATAAAAGCCCCACGGGGCCAAAAGGCAAAGTGGTGATTTCGAACACTGGGGAAAATGTTAAATAGGGATTCTATATGGAGCAAAACCTTACTTCAAGAATGAGTGTGAGATCAACACATTGTGAAGAGAGAATAGAAAATGAGGGATTTGGTTAGCACTCCATTTAACCTGCAAGGACTGCTAAAGGCATCAGGTGGACGCAAAAGGACACAGAGCCGTACAGAACCTTGATGATATATCAAGAATAAAGACCTTGGGTAAAATTACTTTCATTGACAAATAGCAAAGTTCACATTGCTGTGTTTTTAGTTCTTAACTCTGGTCGTTAATTTTCTATATGAAACCAATCACGTTTGATATGTACAAGATATAATTAAAAGCTGGGCAGTGGTGGTGCACCCCTTTAATCCCAGTACTCGGGAGGAGCAGAAAGGAAAGGAATAACAGGAAGATCTCTGTGAGTTTGAGGCCAGCCTGGTCTACAAGAGCTAGTTCCAGGACAGGCTCCAAAGCTACAGAGAAACCTTTTCTGAATAACCAAAACCAAAACAAACAAACAAAAACAACCACGAAAAAGAAAGAAAAAAGAAAAATGACATAATTAAATGTCAGGGAACACATAATGCACATAAATATAATCTGTGATGACAAAAATATAAATAGTGGGGGATAGGAAAATATGTATGGAGCACAGTCTTTTTTTAAATTATTTCTTTTTATTTTATGCACATTGGTGGGTTTTTTTTCTTTCAAAGATTTATTTATTATGTATACAGAATTTCTTCCATGTGTGCCTGCAGGCCAGAAGACGGCACCAGATCTCATTATAGATGGCTGTGAGCCACCATGTGGTTGCTGGGAATTGAACTCAGGACCTCTGGAAGAGCAGCCAGTGCTCTTAACCACTGAGCCATCTCTCCAGCCCGAGCACAGTCGTTTTATACTGTTGAAAATAAGTTGTTCTTTTCCTAAAATTTTTCTAAGGCTCCTGTCTCCCAGTTCCGCATCCCTGGCTCCCACCGTGATTCCCTTCACAAGGGGTCACTTCTCTGGCAATATGGAGGTGGATTGCCATCTCCCAGAAGGGCTTGGAAACACTTTCTTCTGAATCTCAGCATGCAGAGGATACCTGCCTTACAAGTCACCTGTGTGAAACTTAAACCGAGAGCCTGCCGCGGTGGCGTATGCCTATAAACCCAGCCCTTGGGAAGCTGAGGCAGAAGGATTACAAGCTGGAGGCCAGTCTGGGGTACGTGGGAGTTCGTGACCAGCTGGTACACACTGAGGCCTTGCCTCACAAAATCCACCACCCCTACCCAAGAGAGATTTTACAAATTCCTAGAAGAGAAAACAACCCTCAGAGTATTAGTAGTGCCTCTGTTTGTAATACTAAGTTATAAATAATTCTTATTTTTATGCTCCCCTGAATTTTCTATAATAAGCATTGGTTATTCACACCATGTGAACCATGCGTTTGTTCTCTTTAGCTTTCTGAACTGGTTCTTTCCATCACTTTGTTTTATGTAATGAAATATTATACAATAATAAAAATAACATTATAAAAATAAAAAAAAATAAGTTGTTGATTCAAGCTATGCCACTATAAATTTAGAATGTTAAATTTAATCTGTATGGTAACCATAAGTCAAACAGTTAGTGTTCCATATTTGTGACTTATACAATTATAGATTCAATCAAACTTTGGATTAAAAGCACTTAAAAACAATTGCCCATATTGTACATGTACATACTCTTGTTGCTGCATTGGTCTATAGACAATACAGGGTAAAAAACTATATACTGAGCATTTATAGTGTACTAGATATTACAAATAATCTTGAGATGATTAAAGTATACAGGAAGATACACCTAGGTATCAAGTTGTCAAATAGTACAACTTTTTATATAAGGAACTTGAACATATGAACATTTCGGTATCTGTGGGGCGTACTGGCGTCAAAAACGTGCATGCCCCAAGGTGCAAATCTATCTTCAAATACACACATACGTGTACAGACAAGGAAATGATATAATAATCCAGATTGATTTATATAAACAAGCCACTTAAACACAGAGTAAGGCAGTAATGCAGGAAACGAGGAAAAAAGCAAAGCATGATACATAGGAAACAAAAAATTTAAGTGTGCTCATCTTTCTCAATTATAAAATTCAGTATAATCAAAGACTGTAATCAAAAGGCATAGCTTAGCAAGCAAGTGGAGAAAACAACACAAGCATTTGCTCCTCTAGCTAGAAAGACAATGTAGGTTGAAAGCAAAAGGACAGGATCCATTGCAAACACTAACCAGATGAAAACTAGGGTCGCTGTTAATAGCAGACCAACCAAATAGACTGTAAGCCAGCAACTCTTGTAAAAGATCAAAGAAATTATCTACTGAGAAGAGTCAATCATCAAATTATGTAATAATTATAAACATATGAATTTTTTTTAAAAAAGCAGATTGCCCAAGCTCAAGAGGAAAGCATTAATAGAACTGAGGGAGGCCATTTTACACTGGTAGCTGGAGATTTCAGTATATCATCTTGAATAATATCTAGAGCATCTAGCTAGGAGATGAATAAGGAAAATGACGATTGAAGATTGTAAACCAAACAGAAAAGACATATATAGAATACTCCAACCCCCAGAAGTAAAGTACACATTCTTCTCAAGAATACATGAGATATTACCCAGAAAAAAAAAACATATGCTTGGCCACAAAACAATTCTCAATAGATTAAAAAAAACTTTCAAAATCTTCAAAGTAACTTTTCTAACTGCAACAGAATGAAGTTAGAAACCAATAATGGAGAAAAAAATAAGAGAATTTACAGATCTGTGAGAATGAAACAACACAGTCATAAGCAACAGGTCAAAACAAAATTATAAAGGAAATCACAGTATCTCGGGGTGAATGAAAATGAAAATACAGTATGAAGCCTAGGAGATGTGATGAGGTGCTGGTGGACCACTGACGCTTGGAGATGCTGATATTAAGAATTTCCAAATCAATAGGCCAACTTAATACTGTGAGGAATTAGAAAATAGTGTTTAGAGCAGACATGCAATAGAGAGTATAAAAAATAAAAAACCCTAAACTGCTCTTTGAAAATATCAAAATTATCTTGTGTATATGTGTTCACATGTATGTGCATGCATGTGTATGTATGTATGTATGTATGTATGTATGTGCATATTTATGTGTGAAGTCAGAGGTCAAATGCTGGGTGTTCTCCTCAATCACTATCTTTTACCCTAATTTCAATTCTATTTTTATTGATTGATCGATTGTGTGTGTGTATGTGTCTCTCTGTGTGTATGCATGTGTGTATGTGTGTGTTCATCCTCATAAGGAGGTCCAAGGACAATTTAGAGGAGTTGATTCTCTCTTTTTATTATGTGAGCTGAGGAATTCAAAGTCAAGTCTTTACCTGTTGAGGCCATCTTGCCCTCTACCTTATTATTATAACTATTTTAACATTTATTTATTATTTTGAGAATTTGATAAGAGTACTGAATTTACATCATTTCTACCTTACTGTCTCTTCCACCTTTTCCCACACCCCTTCCCTCCCACTCAAAATTCATGATCTCTTTGATCAATATAAATACACACATATATCTAAGAGCATACACACACATATATACATAAGTATATATATACATACATATATATATATATATATATAAATACAACCTGCAGAGCTAATTTAGTGATGCTCATAGTGTGTGTGTGTGTGTGTGTGTGTGTGTGTGTGTGTGTGTGTGTATGTCAGTGTTTAGGGCTGAATACTAGGGATTGGATAACCTACTGGGGGCTCTTACATTCATAAGACTGATTCTCTCTTTCTCTTAGAAGCCATGGACCATAGTACTTCAATTTGGGGTGGGACCTGGTTTTCCTTTCCCCACCCATGTTGGAATGCCAACTGTCATTATCTTACTGGCCTAGAATTTAAAAAATAGGCTAGGTTGGCATGCCAGCAAGCCCCAGGGATCTTCCTGTTTTTGCCTACCAGGGCTGGGTATACAAGTGCCTTGGGTCACACCTGTCTTTTGTTTTTTAATGTGTGTGCTAGAAATGAAAACCTTTGTTCACATACTTGCATAACAAACACTTTACCAAGTAAACTATCTCTTCAGCTTGAAAACTGTCCTTAGGTAGAGTGGCTAAGCAAAAAGAGAAGGCACAAATGACTAAACTCAGAGATGAAAGTGTGATTCTTTAGAGAAATAATATTGCAGTGGAATACTCTAAGTGATTATTTGCCAATAATCCAGATAATAGAACAGATGCTTTGTAGGAACAGATAAATGGCTGAAGTTTACCCACAAGACATAGACATTCTCATCAGACGTTTAACAAGTCGAGACTGAACTAACAACCAAAACCTCATCAACAAGACAATAGAAACAGATGGCTTCACTGGTGAATTCTAGAAAACATTTAACAGCAGGACTGAGCTAGAGCATTGCTCAGTAGAGTCCTTGGCTAGTATGTGAGAGGCCTTAGGCTTAGTCCCTCGGTATAAAAAAAAATAAGCACAAATCCTCCAAATGATTATAAAACAGAAAATGCAGGAACACTTCCTTTCCCATTCTACAAGGCCAGTATTACCAATACCAAAATCTGATAAAGGCACTCAAAAAATTACATACAATTATTCTTTAGCAATGTCTCTTAATACAGAAGCAGAATTATGAAAAATTATCAGCAAACCAGTTTCAAAGGATTATTAACAAGATTCTGTGCCACAACCAAGTACGATTTATTTGAGAACTGTTTGAGTTGTTCAACATAAGGAAAGAAATATATCACATTAATTCAATGATGACAATACCAGGTAATTATCTCAAATGGTGTCAAAAGGCATTTAACAAAATCCAACACCCACTCATGATAAAAAAGCACTTAGCTAACTAGGAATAGATGGGAACTTGCTTGAGTTGGCAATGGTACTTTATAAAAGATAAAAAAAATAAAATCTTTAATTAATGGAGAAACGAGAAAGTCCCTGTCTATGACTGTATCATCCTGAATGTGCATGTGAAAAAAAAATATCCCTGTGATCTTGCACAAAATAAGGTTTCTTACTTTCCTCATTGCTACTCAACACTGCCCTTTAAGAAAGAAAATGGGAAAGAGAGGTGGGAGGAGTGAAAGAGAAAGAGAGGGCTGGTAAGGTAAAGGCAAAAGCAAGTGCTACCAAGTCTGATGACCTGAGTTCAGTCCCTAAGACCTACATGTTAGAAGAAGATGCCTACTTTTAGAAGTTGTCAGAGGTCTATATATGAATAGTGACACCCACCCACACTCACATATGCCATTTCAGACTCCACATGAGTAAATAAATATAACACGGAATTTCAAGATTCCAAATAAATGAAAGGAAGAGACCAATGGCCTCAAGTTGGAAAGGTACCGTAAAGATTAGGCTGTCTGGGAGCTGGAGCAGTGGTTTTAGAACAGTGGCTACTCTTCCAGAGGATCCAGCTTCCATTGCCAGCATCTACATGCCAGCTCCCAACCATCTGTAACTCCAGTTCCAGGGGAATCGACGGCCTCTGCTAGCCCCTACAAACACTGCATGCATGTGGTGCACAGAATTACATGCTGGCAAAATATCCATCCGTACACATACAAATAAAGAATTCTTTAAAACATTTCAAATGTCAACATTCTATTTGAGATTGGCTTCACTCTATAAAACTCAAAATCTTTAAAACAGCAACAACGTTACCCTTAACAACAACAAAATTACCCTTTCTTGCAGATCATAGGATGCCATGTATAGGAAATCTGTCAGAATCAAGAGTAAAGTAATTCCAGCTAACAAAGTAATTTAGTTCATTGGCAGGATATAGGACCAAGGCACAAAAACCCATGTCTTGTGAATTCACATCCAGAAACCATAAAGATACTCCAATCAATGAACCAAAATCAATTATTGAGCAAATGAAGGGAACAAAAAACCAGTAAAAATAGACAATAAATATATGCAAATATATTCAACATCAGAGAATACAAATAAACGACACACTGAGATTCCATTTCATCACACTCAAAATAGCAATCATTAAGAAAATAAACAAGAAATGTTTATGAAAATGGGAAGCAGGAACTCTTCTTTGGTAGGACTATAACACAGTCAGTGTGGAACTAACTGAGGATGTTCATAAAAGAAAAACTATTTTATAAACCAGGTATCACAATTCTAGGCATATATGTGAAGGAATCAAACTCAGTATACAAGAGATACCTGTACAAACATGCTTATGTACAGAACTGTATCACATCCAAATTCATATATTTCAATTTTGTCAGTACATCACATGGTGATCATACATAAGAGATGAGGTCTTTAAAGAGGTGACTGACTATGAAACTATCAGTTTAGGTCTTAATTCAGATTGGTGTCCTTACATGAAGAGAAATCTTAAACACAGGTATGGATGTATACACACGGTGGAAACAGTATAAAGACAGCAAGATGGCCATGCACAAGTCAAGGAGAGGGGCCTCAGAAGAAACCTAACCTATGCCAAAGCTTTGTCTCCAGACTGTGTGTAAACAGATGTCAGCAGTTCTAATCATGGAGTGTATGGTATGTCATTATTTCAACCTTGCAAATGAACAGTTGCTTCTGATGGGAGTTTTCAGCCTCTTTATTGAGACAAAATGTGGGTACCTGAGGCTTAACGGTCACTCATCAATTTTCTACTTTCAATTTACATCACCATCTACATTGATTCAATTATATTTTCAAATGCATGTCTCATTTCATTTCTTGTTCTTCATTTTTTAAAACTACTACTATATGTTCCTGGCCTTCATTATCACATCCCTGCTTCTTTGCCTCTAGAGTGGTTTTCTTTACACTTGCTCTCCCTATAGACACCACAGTCGAGTCTTAAATGAAAACAAAACCAGGCCACTCTTTCTGTTTATTATCTTCAAATTCTTTGTCTTAATGTCTCTAAAGTCCAAGATTCTTCATATAATATCACATGTCCTTCATTGAGTTAATTTTTTGACATTTCTTTAGTTATTAGACTACTTTCTGCCATTTGTTTTATGCTGCAACACACCAAAACTTTAACAGAGCCAGGAAGTGGTGGTGTATGCCTTTAATCTCAGCACTTAGGAGGCAGAGGCAGGTGGATCTCTGTGAGTTCAAGAGGTCTGGTCTACAGAGCAAGTTCCAGGACAGGCTCCAAAGATACACAGAGAAACCCTATCTCAATAAACCAGAAATGAAAAAAAAAAAACTTTAACAGTGCCCCAGACCTTAGTAGGCTCCCAGACCTTAGTTAGCACAACTGACTCCATGATGGAAGTACCACTCAGGCCATAAAACTCAGCACATAGATAGTACCTCCTGCCAAATTGAAAACAAAGACCTACTCCATCAAAGTCCATAGTTCTGTTAAAGTCTCTAAATGCACTAACCTTGCTTTTTGGCTTCTGCTGTCTTGCTTCTGGATAACTGCTCTTGTTAATTGGAGTATATTATCCCAGGTAATGCCTTGTCTGCCTAAAGGCTCAGCCTGAGAAAGGCTTGGTATAACACTGGGATCCTAAATGCCCAGTGTAGTTGCTGGCTGGCCAATAAAAAATTTCTATTAGCTTAACCCTGTGCCCAAGTAATCTTTTTGGTGGCTACCCCACAACAAAAACACTGTTGTATTTTGAATATTACCTGAAACTTCTTAGTTTCGAACTTCTGCTAAAATTGATCTTTGCCTATATATCCGTTAATTTGTCAAAACTCCACTGATCTTTTATGAATTAAATATGTATTACATGGACACAAGTTTCTCAGGCCTATTTTTACTTTTCCTAAAGAAAACAGAAACTAATGCAGCATCAATATACTTACTAACCAGAATTATGTAGTTTTTAACTCATGTTTGCTATAGCTGCGAAAGTATTTTAATGTTTTCCTTTTTTTTGAGTTTTTTCTTTTGTTTGTTTGTTTGTCCCTCTGTAGACCAGGCTGGCCTAGAACTCACAGAGATCTGCTTGCCTTTGCCTCCCGAGGGCGTGTTCCACCATCGCCCCACATATTTTAATGGTTTAAATTTATTTTTGCTGTGGAAAAATTTCAAATGTACTAAAGCTGGCCTGCAGGCCTGTCAGTGGGACATCTCAATCACTAGTTGATTTAGGATAGGAAAGGTCTTGAATGCCAGCAAGGGAGTGTGCCAGTGAACAGCGTTTCTTTCTCGTCTTTGCTTCAATCCCTGCCTCCAGGTACCTATCCTGAGCTACTTCCCTGGCTTACTTCCATGATGGATTATAACCTGTAAGCTGAAACCCCAAGTCTCTTTTGTTTATGGTGTTTATCAGAGCAACAGACAACAAACTAGAACAATTACTGAGCTATGCTCACAGCCTCCGGAAATAAGCATTTTTAAAAAGGATTGATTATTTTAAGTATAGAGAGGCATAAATACCCCCAAATTCAGCTAGAGAGACGCTTCAGTGTGTGTGCTGGCTAGATTGTTGTTTTCTTTTGGTCAACTTGACAGAACCTAGGGTCGTCTTGGAAGAAGGTATCTTACTTGAGAATATGCTTCTATAGGATTGGCCTGTAGGAAAGTCTGTAGATCATCTTTTTGGTTGATGATCATGTGGCAGGACCTTGATCACATTAGGCAGTGCCACCCCCGAGATGGTGGTCCTGGGTGATTTCAGAAGTCAGGCTGTCCAAGTCAGTAAGCAGAATTTCTTTATGGCTCCTGCACCAGCTCTTGCCGCAACTACTCCAGATGCTAGACTACAAATTATAAGATGAAATAATCCTTTCCTACCCAACTTTCGGTTATGGTGTTTTATCACAGCAGTCGAAGCCCTAACTAACACAGTGAGGCAAGCATTACCCATAAAATTTCCATGAACCAAGTAAAGCATGTGTCTGTGATCGCAGTGCTATGGAAGGAGAAAGAGGAGATGCCTGGGATGTTCAGAACCCAGATAGCCTGGTGTCCATAGTGACAAACAATGAAGAGATCCTGCCTCAAGGTGGATGGTGAGGACTTACACTCAAAGTTCTACTCTGAGTTCCACATACTATAGCACAAAAGGATCTGTATACACACTCATGAGGACACATACACACTCACAGATCATACACACACACACACACACACACACACAATATCAACATTTTGTATCATGTAACAATCAATAAAAACCATACCAAAAAAAAACCCCCTATGGACCAGTTTACTGACACACCATAGTTAAGAAAGGAAATGTCCACAAAATGACAGTCCCACCTTTGTCTGGGTGGAGAACTGAAATAAAATTCACACCAAAAGGCAAGATGGAGTTAAAAGGCTAAAATGTTAAATCCAGAGAGACGATCCCTTGGTTTAGGATTCCACTGAAAGCAAATAATTCTAATAGCATTCTACCAGTATGAAATTATATTACGAAATCACTTCAGAAACCAACCCTAAGCTCAAACTAGTTGACCCAATAGCAAAGAAAAGAAAGAGGACATGCTTAGAACACTGCATTTGACCTCTCCTCCCTTGAAAGTACCCTACATGGTAAAATAAAACCAAAACAAACAAGAAAACAAACAAACAAAAGACTTACTTAAATTTACCTATTCTGACTGTCAATTTAAATCAAGCCTACTTAACCTAAACTCCCATGTTAACTAAAAAAACTTGTTTGCTATTACTAAAGGAACAACTTATAACTATTTTCTTCTGGTTACTTTTACTCAGATAATCATTAGCCCATTTATTGATACAAACGATCTTTTCCTAGTAGTGCTATTGGATAGCAGGACAGAATTAAAAGGGAACATCAAGACAAAAATGCCGATGAAAGTCACTCTTAAGGTAGAGAAAAACTGCTTTTGTTTTGAAGTGACAACGGTTACCTTTTCAGTGTGTGTACAAGAGCACCTCCAAATGGACAGAAGGGTGCATGCTCCTACATGTGCTAAATGGGAGACAGTTTCTTTTGTTAACAAGGAACATATTTTGTGAGCTTTTCTAGAACTGTCGTTTATAACAGATATTCAGAAAATATTGTTGGCTAGTAATCAAATAACGTGACATCTGAATTTTTCTAGCAAGATGAATAATACTATATATACTCATTGCTCAACTGCCTTTTTGAACACATTTTTTTTCTTTCAAGTGTTGCTGATTCTTGGAACATCACTCGTAAGATGAGTTTAAAACATGCTAGGTATATAGATGTATATATATTTCTTTTAATTGAACAATCGCTTCACTGTTAGCAGCATATAGGATCACAAGCACAAACTTATCACACGGCCATGGTCATAAGACTCTCTGATGAGATTGTGACCACTTCCCTTGCACACAGACTTGTCCTCCTTCCTGAAGGTATCGACCTTAACCTTCCTTTCTGCTTGTCAGTGTTATCTGCATTGTGTCTGGGGTTAATCTATTCCTCTTATCATTTTAATATATGGTAGCTGTTCAGATAAGATAAATTTAAGAAAAATGGACTAGCATACAATCATACACATTTATGGGGTTCAATGAAATGTTCAAATGTATGTATACAATATGTAATTATGAGACCAGGGTAACTGGAAGATCTATCACCTCATAAACTTAGCATTTGTATTTGTAGCCATTTGTAATCTTGTCTAGGTATTATAAAATACACAATTAAATGTCAACTATCATTACCTTAATGTGCTATAGAATACTACAAGTAATTTCTGTTAATTATCTACTGATAGCTTATAAGCATTTTATCTCCATGCTTGGATTCTTGTTCCCGGAGTCTGGCAGACATGATGGCAGTACCACTTTACAAGATGACTCAAACTAATATGAAACACTTCATCTTTTGCTAGTAAAATCAAATACTAAAGAGTATGCAACTGAGTTCCATAACTTTTAAAAGGACTAATAACAAAAACAGCAACATACGTCGTAAGGGTACGTAGTGTTTGCTTCTCTTAGCTTGTGCAGAAGAATGTCGCTGAGGTACAGGAACCCTGCAAAGGATATAAAAATAAAGATAACCACAAATTATAAAAAAGAGACTTAGATGGAAAAAAATCCATTTGAGTCTATTCAAAATTTATTTTAATTCAATACATTTCTTAAAGTAATATATTAAATATACATATAATTACCAAAATCCATATATGATATAGTTCAAAACACTGAAATGGAGCTAAATTTTATTATAAAAGAAAACATTTAACTTCATTATATATCAGCTAAAGATGGAAGCACTTTTATTCTCTTATGGGAAACTTCAAAATGAGTTCTCATGTTTCCAGCAGTTTTATAAAACAACCTTTCCTATTCTCCTCCTTCACACTATAGTCTGTTCGTTTCCTACTACTGCAGATCCATGTTGATTTCTTTCAGCAAGGAACTGCTCTCTGCCTCTTCTATTCTATTAGCTCTTGTTTGTCTTTTAAACTTTAACCCAATTATTATTTTCTATAGAACCCTCCCCTCATTTTTAGTCAGGGATAACTGATCCTTTTGTATGTTGTGACAGTACCAGAATAGACAGAAAAAAACAGTGTTGGTGGATGCTGTCCTCTGGGCATGACATGGTCATTGTCCTCCTGAACGATCAGCAGCTGGTATTACTAAAGATAGTGCAAGACTGGGCTCACTGATGTTCCTTCATAGAGGGAGGAGGCTGAAGAGGTCCTAGCCCTTCCCAAAATTCTGTAAGCAGTTAACAGTTGCTAGGAAGGGGGGCGGTTCTTCAGTGGTGCAGCTGCTTATAAGCTCCCCATATCCCAGTAAACGACCCCTTACCTATGTTCTTGTAAACAATCCTAATCAAACCCATTGATGCAACAAGCTGGGCCTGGGAAGAATCATTACTTTGGGACAGATGTTTGTTTATCTACCCAGAAAATGTTTACCCAACACTTGGCAACTTAATCCAAGATACAACAGAGATAAACATAAGGAGAAGCACCATTGCCTCTGTTGTGAGCTATGAGACATACAAAATGAAGCTAAGCCATCTGAGGGTGGAGTGTCTGTGTGGAGAACCCTGGCATGGTTGTCCTTCCTGGTGGGGTATGGAATGGTGTGCCTTCCTGTTTTAGTAGCCCTGGCACTGTCCCTGCTATGGGTGAAATGACATGCCACTAAGGCTACTGTATTGGAAGGTGGGGTTCCCCTGGAGAATTCCAGAGTGACTGCTTTTCTTATGTGGTATGGAATGCAAAACTCCTTAATGGATGGCATCTATCATGTGAGATGTCCCTTAAATGGCCGATGAAGGATATACTATAATCCACAAAAATAACATATATGGGACAGGGTCTTATGTAAGCTGGGGTGTCAGTTGTGTGCCCTTTGCTCCAGGCAATAAGGCAAGTAATTGAGTTCAAAACTAGAATGACTGCATATGAAATGAAGGAAATGTAAGAAAAACCATGTGGATGCAATCTCCTGTACTAGCCACTGAATTAGCAGGAAAAATAAAAGATAGAGGGAGAAAGAGGAGAGCTGAATAGGATAGAGGAATTGGCTTGCCATTTCTTACTGGGACATAAAGAAAAGAGTACCAATTATATATGTGCAAATAGCCTCTCTTGGGACACCTAAACTTGGATTCCATGGGAAGAATTGGACAATGAGGAGGGACAAAATGAGACAGACATGATGCAAGATCTGACCTTTAGTACAGAGGAAGGGAAAACATGAAGAATATAGAGGGGGCTTAATAATGATCCAGTAAAGTCAACTACTTTAATCAGGGAATAGCCTGACTATGAACTATACATCTTTCTACAGGTCAAAGGCTACATAATGAGGGAAATAATTTCCGGATTAACTGACTTATAAGAGCCCCTAGAAACACTTGAGTATCACTAGTTGATGTCCCCATGAACATCAAGGACCAGAAGACAATAGAAGGACCAGCATTAATGACAAAAATGAGGAGACACAAGCAGTCTCGTGTGAAGTTCACTGGGCCGGATAGGATTGCATTCACAGAACAGCCAAGGAAGGGGTTGATTCAACAGGGACCTAGGGACTAGAATGGTGGCTTTGCTGAACCCCATGGTAGCACACAATTTTTGAGAGCAGAGAGACTGAATGACTTAGATCGGCATGTAGATCAGGTTTCTAAGGTGCTAAAGCACCGAAGAGGACTTAAGAAAGGCAAAAGCAGACTAAAGTACTTTTCCAGGTCACTCAAAAGTGAATGTGGTAAGATGTGGGTTAAACCAGTGTTTTGAAGGAAAAGTGTGACAGGAAGCCAAATTCAATTATTGTGAGCCCTGAGAATGTTTTTATGCCTGAATAAAAGTTAATGAAGGCATAGTGATAGAGCAATGTAGGCGAGCAAGACCGTGCTTGCCTCAGGAGTGCAGTTAGCCTCCAGAACAGCACACTTGTATTCTGTAAGAAAGGATACTGGGAGTGAAAACTGTTTGTCCAGCTCAAGGCCCTCTCAGGTGTGGTCAACAGAAAAGCCATCAACCAACTGAAACTTGGCCAGATGCAAGGAGCCTGTGAGGGAACAGTAGGCAGTCTTGACCCTGGGTGAGTCAGAGCAAAGAAAGCCAGCCCTGGCCTATGGCTGGAGCTGGGGATATGCGAGAAGCATCCCTGTGGCAGCACCCCAAGATGAGGTAGTTGGATGGCTCACTGAGAATGACTGTGGATTACGGAGGGCTGATGAAAGTAGTGCCTCCCGTCTGTGCCACAGAATCGCAATTGTTTCAGGGAACTACTGACAGATGTGATGGAATACTTTCTTTACTTTTGCCTTAACTTCTCGCTTCTGAGATAAACAGGCCTTTGTTTGGAATGGTAGGTGGTGGGCCTTCAAAGACCTTGCTCACACTTTGCAAGACAATTCTGGGTTGTAGACGCTATAATGCTAACCACTGAGAGTTTTGTAGATTTAGAAAAGCATTCTGAAATCCATTAAAGCACACCTGAAGGAGGAAGGACAGAAGAGTAGTTCATAAAGGGCACAGAAGTTACGTATCTTCTAGACTTCAACATGTAGACAAATGAAAATAGACCCATATCTATTACCATGCACAAAACTCAGGTCTAAATGGATCAAAGACCTTAACATAAAGGCAGCCACACTGAACTTTATAGAAGAGAAAGTGGAAAGTATACTTGAATGCATTGGCACAGGGAACCACTTCCTTAATATAACCCCAGCAGCACAAATAAATGGGACCCCCTGAAACTGAGAAGCTTCTGTAAAGCAAAGGACATGATCAACAAGACAAAACGACAGCCTACAGAATGGGAAAAGATCTGATCTCCAAAATATACAAAGAACTCAAGAAATTGGTCATCAAAAGAACACATAATCTAATAAAAAATGGAGTATAGACCCAAACGGAGAACTCTCAACAGAGGAATCTAAAATGGCTGAAAGATACTTAAGGAAATGTTCAACATCCTTAGTCACCAGAGAAATGCAAATCAAAACAACTCTGAGATTACATCTTACACGTAAGAATGACCAAGATCAAAAACACTGATGACAACTTATGTGAAGAGGTTGTGGGGGAAAGAGAACACTCCTGCATTGCTGGTGTGAATCCAAGCTGGCATAACCCCTTTGGATGTCAGTATGGTGATTTCTCAGACTATTAGGAAACAACCTTCCTCAAGACCCAGTAATATCACTTTTGGGTATACATCCAAAGGATGCTCAATTGTGCCACAAGGACATGTGCTCAGCTATGTTCATAGCAGCATTGTTTGTCATAGCTAGAACCTGGAAGCAACCTAAATGCCCTGCGACCGAAGAATGGATAAGGAAAATCTGGTTCATTTACTCAACAGAGTACTACACAGCAGAAAAAAATGACAGCTTGAATTTTGCAGGCAAATGGATGGAGCTAGAAAACATGATTTTGAGTGAGGTAACCCAGACACAGAAAGACAATTATCATATGTACTCACTCATAAGTGGTTTGTAAACATAAAGCAAAGAAAACCAGATCACAAATCACAATCCCAGAGAACCTAGCCAACAATGAGGACCCTAAGAGGGACATACATCTAATCTACATGGGAAGTAGAAAAAGACAAGATCTCCTCCGTAAATTGGGAGCATGGGGACCTTGGGAGAGGGTTAAAGGGGAGGGGAGAGGTATGGAGGGGAGAAGAGAAAAATGTAGAGCTCAATAAAAATCAATAAAAAAAAAAAGAAAATGTGCTACTTTTACACAATGGAGTATTACTCAGTGGTAAAAAAACAATGACACCGTGAAATTTGCAGGCAAATGGATGGAACTAGAAAAAAAATCATCCTCAGTGAGGTAACCCAGACACAGAAAGACAAACACAGTATGTACTCACTCAGAAGTGGATATTAGATATAAAGCAAAGGATAATCAGGTTAAAATCCACAGCCCCCGAGAAGCTAGGTAACAAGGAGGACCCTAAGAAGGACTCATGGATTCCCCTGGGATGGGGAAATAGACGAGATCTGGGTAAACTGGGATGGGGGCTGAGTAGAGGGGAATGGGTTGGTGGAGTTGGGGGCAAGACAGAGGGGATGAGTAATAAAAGAGCTATCTTGATAGAGGGATCCATTATGGGGTTAGGGAAAAACTTGGTGCCAGGGAATCTCCCAGGAATCCACAAGGATGACTCGAGCTATGACTCCTAGGAATAATGGAGAAGGTACCTGAACTGGCCTTCCCCTGACAGCAGATTTGTGACTACCCTAATTGTCAACAGAGAGCCTTCATCTGGTAACTGATGGAAGCAGATGCAGAGATCCACAGCCAAGCACTGGGCCAAGCTCTGAGAGTCCAGCTGACAAGAGGGAGGAGGGATTGTATGAGCCAGGGGGTTAAGACCATGATGAGGAATGCAGAGACAGCTGACCTGAGCTAATGGGAGCTCATGGACTCTGGACTGACAGCTAGGGAGTCTACATGGGACCGACCTAGGCCCTCTGCTTCTGAGTGACAGTTGTGTAGCTTCGTCTGTTTGTGGGGCCCCTAGTGGTGGGTTCAGAACCTGTGCCTGCAGTATAAGCTGGCTCTTTGGAACCAATTTCCCATGCAGGGATGCCTCACCCAGCCTGATGTAGGGGGAGGAGCTTGGTCCTGCCTCTGTGTGATATGACATGCTTTGTTGACTCCCATGGGAGGCCTGCCCCTTTCTGAATGGAGGAGGAGGGGGAGGGAATGGGAAGAGAGGAGGGAGGGGAAACTGTGCTTGGTATGTAAAATACATGAAAAAAATTAATTAAAAAGAAGAAAAGAGGTTAGCTATTTGAGGGCACTGGGGTATGGGAAGGATTGGAAGGAGAGTTACCTGGGAGAGACAGGAAAAAGGAAAGGGAGAGAAGAAAGTGATGAATTCTATTTTAATTTAAAATTTATTAAAAAAGAATATAAGATACAGAGGACTGGGTGGAGAATTGTGGAATATTGTCCTTCAGACATGGCTGCCCATTGCCCTCTTGAGCTTTCAATAGATGGAATTACTGCAGGATTGCTACCCAATAATCGTTCTACTATTGTTCATTGCTAGACGGTAGGGGCAGAGGTTCAAAGGGTGGTATTCATGAAGTCACAAGTCTACCTAAGAATGTCTAAGAAGTTATCAGTTGGCTGGGAGGAGAGGGTTTTTTCTTCAGTGTTTAATGAATTACAAGTAACCCCTTACACATGTTCCTGTAAGTAGGCCTTCTTCACTCATCTCCCTTCCTGTAAGAAACCCTAACTAAACTCACTGGCTCACCTAGAAAGACCTAACTGATAATTCGTTTAATCTACTGTTGGTGCCTTATATGGGGTGAACAGATGTTTGTTCATTGATCTAAAAAGTATCCATCCAACAAATGTCTATCATAACAAACAATACTTTACTCAGATTACAAGTTTGTAAATGAATATAGTATTTAAGATTAAGTTTTCTATGAGAACACTGACTATATTTAGTTTTGTAACACCATATTGTAGTTGCCAAACAGCTGTTTATTGAACAGAAATGGATTAAAAGGGAAACATCTTATATTAAAGGAAAGGAGAATCACAATTTTATAAAGAAATATTTCAGCCAGGCCGTGGTGGCACATACCTTGCCTTTAATCCCAGCACAGAGGAGGCAGAGGCAGGCGGATCTCTGTGAGTTTGAGGCCAGCCTGGTCTACAAGAGCTGGTTCCAGGACAGGCTCCAAAGCGACAGAGAAACCCGATCTCGAAAAAAACCAAAAAACAAAACAACACAAAAAAGGAGAAATATTTCCATTTGATTCTTGCAACAGTTTGTGATGAGGAAATATTGCTTCATTTCCAAAATTAAAGGAAACAATAAACACTATTGTTATTTTCTTTGGGTGCCCCTCTCCAGACATGGAAGGTAACTCCCTATTCCTGAACACACCATGTACTTCAGATATAGGGCTTAGAGTTCGCTGAACTGAATCTAACTTGAAAGTCTCCTGCCTGAGGACTAGCTTTCATGGTACCAGAAGGCCCCATGCAAGCTTCCAAAGGAGGGAGGCTACCAACAGTCCTATCCAGCTATGTTGTCTATGAAACAGAGCAATGACCGGCATGGCAGGATAACTCTAAAGGGATAGTAGTGGCTTCAATACCTTGGCAGTAACCAACAGTTCTCTAATTGGACTGAAGACCTGCTTGCCAAGTGGGAAATCATAACTGGTACTGGAAACCTAACCCAGGGTGTTGTGGAATATTAGTTGAAGATGTGCTACATTTATTTATGCTATGGAACATGTGTTTTTTATGCTGCAAAGACAGGTTGCATTCTTTTATGTTGCATTTGTTTAACTCTGTGAAGCTATGTTATTTTGCTTGGTTAAAACACCTGATTGGTCTAATAAAGAGTTGGGTGGCCAATAGCTAGGCAGGAGGTAGGATAGGCAGGGCTGGCAGGCAGAGAGAATAAATAGGAGGAGAAATTTGGATCAAGGAGGAGAAGGAGAATAGGACTCCAGGAGTCAGTCACCCAGCTATACAGCAAGCCATGGAGTAAGAAGTAAAGAAAGGTGTACAGAATAGAGAACGATTAAAGCCAGAGGCAAAGGGGAATGGGATAATTTAGGTTATGAAAAGTTGGCTAGAAATTTGGCATTCATAAGTAAGAATAAGCCTCTGTGTGTTTATTTGAGAGCTGGGTGGTGGGTCCCAAAAGAGCAAAGAGTAAGAAAAAACCCAACTACACCAGGACCAGTGAACTCATGGGTCTTTGAAGAAAACCTACAACCACCATTCTGCTAAGCTAATATAATATGTAGTTGCATTATATTAATAATTTGTGCTTATACCCAAATGTAAGTGTAGTCCTCACCCCATCAACAAGGAAACCTCTCTTTGGGACAGTTGGATACCATTATAGAAAACCACAACCATTGTCTTAGTGTGTGGGTGCACCCCTCGTGGTCCTGAGTTCCTTGCTCGTGCTCTGTCTCCTTCTGCTCCTGATTTGGACCTTGAGATTGCTGTCCGGTGCTCCCGTGTGGGTCTCTGTCTCTGTCTCCTTTCATCGCCTGATGAAGGTTAATATTCCTGAGGATGCCTATGTGTTTGTCTTTGGATTCACCTTATTTAGCTTCTCTAGGAACATGAATTATAAGCTCAATGTCAATTCAAGAACAATTGCAGTGGGTTTTTGATCCTACTGCACGTACTGGCTTTGTGGGAGCCTAGGCAGTTTGAATGCTCACCTTACAAGACCTGGATAGAGGTGGGCAGTCCTTGGGCTTCCCACAGGTCAGGGAACCCTGATTGCTCTTCGAGCAGATGAGGGAGGGGGACTTGATCGGGGGAGGGGGAGGGTAATGGGAAGCGGTTGTGGGGACGAGGCAGAAATCCTTAATAAATAAATAAATTAAAAAAAAAAAGAAAACCACAACCAATAAAAATGTACAGTTGTGGAGTCCAGTCCTAATGAATATATCTACAAAACTCTCCTGCACCCAAGGTTCATGGTTCATTGCAGAAGAACGGTTGGAAAGATTGCAAGAGCCAGCGGATCAAGGAGTTTGCTGTGAATTGTTTCTCCCAGTAATGTCAGAAGCTACACTCATAAAGTCTCATCAGCAGGATTGCTTAAATGGGAGAATAAGGACAACAAGACTAAACATGCCAAAGTGGACAAGGGAAAGCCCTGGAGGCAGAGAGTGGGAGAAATAGTTCCTCCAGAGAAAAGCATACAAATTGGTTATCCCATACCAAATGGTCAGCCCTGGAAACAAACATACAAACAACATTACAGAGACTGAGCAGGTTGTATCTATGCATTTAGGAATATATGTGTATACACACATTCACATATGTATGTAACAATTAATGAAAGGAGGTCTTGAATTTGAAAGAAAGCAAGAAAGGAGTATATGGAAGGCTTTGAACAAAAAAAGAAAAGGGGGAAATGATGTAATTATATCATAATTTCAAAATTAAAATAATTAAAAACTAAAAATAATTTAAAAGATACAGAAATGTCATGTTACATTATACTGCTCATTTTACTTTATCAGTGTATTTCTTTAGTCTCATTATGTTCTTAATTCTTATAACTAGTTACTAATGGACTATAAAGGAGCATCCATGAATGATGAAAGCAACATTTGACGATAAAATTTTAGCAAGATATATTTTATATGTTATTAATTTTTTGTTTTCTATTTTTTCGAGAAAGGCTTTCTCTGTGTAGCCTTGGTTGTCCTGGGACTAGCTCTGTAGCCCAGACTGGCCTCAAACTCCCAGAGGTCACCCTGCCTCTGTCTCTAGAGTTCTGGGACTAAATGCATGTGCCATCACTGCCTGGCTCATGGTATTAAAATTTAAATTAGTGAAACATATTATTTCTACAAATGATTAAGAAAACAAAACTCTCAGAGAACCCAAAATAAACAAAATAGTTAAAATACACCTGCTTTGCAATTCTTAGGCAGTATATATTGCATATATTCATAAAAATGTTGATTAGAAAATGCCTGTTTTCCATTGTTTAAGCCAGCCAGTTTGGTTGTATTCTGATGTAAGAGTCTTAATATGCTAGTACATGTTTTGGTATTGGGATGTGGGATGCTGTTATGACACATAGCTACCAGCTAGTAAAGAAAAGAGAGGCTATAAATTTGAAAGAGGGGGTACACATGGAGGGTTTTGAGAGGGGAAATGAAAAGGGGAAATGATGTAATTATAATGTCAAAAATTAAAAAATGTGGATGTTTCTTTGAAACTATATTCTAAGTTAAATCTGAAATGTGTAATAGAAAAAGTCTAGAATTCTACAGAGATGTTTGTAGAAATCTAAAGTTCAAAGGAAAACCTCACTGGGCTCAGGATGAGGAGTGAGCTGCAGAAATTCCTTATCTTCTTAGACAACACTGTTATGAACCAAACGTGCCTAGGAATACAGACATGACAGGTTTTTCTGCTAGAGCTTCAGACAGAAATAAAAAGTGTGTTATTGAGAAGGTGATCCTTCTTATGCAGTCTCAAATGGCTTGCTCATACTCTATTCTGTGTGCACAGAAAGTTGACCTTAAAAGTGGTAAACCTAGACATTTAGCTGAGGGTATTTCTAATCAAAACGTGGGGGGACGCCTTGGACTCTCTTTCCTATTTAGACTAAAATATACAAAGAGTGATACCCAATGGAGGGGGAATTGTCAAGGAAAAGAACCCCCAAATTCAAATATTTGGGAAACAGCCAACCTACAAATATAAAATGGAAGGAAGTTTGCTCTGGACAGATCATCAAAGGTGTGGCTGGCGAACCATCTGCTCAAAGATTTGTCTTGTATGAAAAATAGCTGTGCAGTGGAATAGCTCTGTTGGAAAAGTGCTCTCCATGCAAGCATGTGGCTCTGATTTCTCTCCCCAGAACCCACATAAAAAGCCCAGCACAGTGTCATGCGCTAGTCATCAGAGTGTTGGGGAGGCAGAGATAAGCAGCCCCCTTGTGTTGTCTGGAGAGACAGCATAGCCTAGTTGGCAAGTTCCAGGCCAATAAAGATGAGGCTTGAAAAGCAAGGTAGATAGCTCATGCGCATATATGTACAGGAAGATTATTTGGGGAATGGAAGAGGACTAAGAGAAGTGAAGAGGTGTAGATGACAGAAGAAAATGAGAAAAGAAAGATAAATATCAAGTTTATTCATATGTAATAAAGATTTATGCACACGTACACACATAAACATTAGAGCAGAAGTGGGCTAGACCATCTGATGAGGAGAGAGATCAGCGAAGAGGATAAGAGACAGACAGTAGTTAGAGGGCCAACATGAGTAAAGTATACGTATGTACATGTATAAAGATATCATAGTGATAGGCCATTTGGGGGTCAGGGAGAAACCTGGTGCCAGGGAAACTCCCAGGGATCCACAAGGATGGCCCCAGATAAGACTCTTAGCAAAGTCAGGCGCTGGTGGCGCATGCCTTTAATCCTAGCATTCAGGAGGCAGAGGCAGGCGGATCTTTGTGAGTTAGAGGCCAGCCTGGGCTACAAGAGCTAGTTCCGGGACAGGCTCCAAAGCTACAGAGAAACCCTGTCTCGAAAACAACAACAACAACAAGAAAAAAAAAACCCAAAAAACTCAACAACAAAAAACCAAACCAAAACAACAACAAAAACAAAAAGACTCTTAGCAGTAGCAGAAAGGGTGTCTGAACTGGCCATCTGCTGTAATCAGATTGGTGACTGCCCTAATTGTCGACAGAGAGCCTTTATCCAGTAAAAAGGAAGCAGATGCACACATCCACAGCCAAGCCCTGGGCCGAGCTCCCAGAGTCCTCTTGAAAAGAGGGAGGAAGGATTGTACTAGCCATGGGGGAGGATTGTACTAGCCAGGGGGGGTCAAAGTCATGACAGCAGAACCCACAGAGACAGATGACCTAAACTAATGGGAGCTCACAGACTCTGGAATGTCAGGAAGGGAGCCTGCATGGGATGAACTAGGCCCTCTGCATGTATGTGACAGTTGTGTAGCTTGGTCTGTTTGTGTGTCTCTTAGCAGTGGGATCAGGACCTGTCCCTGGCCTTGAACTGGTTTTTGGGAACCTATTCCTTGTGCAGCTTTGCCTTGCCCAGCCTTGATGTAGGGGAAGGAGCTTGGTCCTGCCTCAACTTGATGTGCTATGCTTTGTTGACTCCCATGGGAGCCTGTCCCTTTTGGAATGGTGATGGAGGAGGAGCAGACGGAAGGGTAGATGGAAGATGGGGGAAGGTAGTGGGAGGAGAAGGGGGAGGGGAAACTGTGGTCAGTATGTAAAATAAATGAAAACGTTTAATAAAAAAGATATTGTATGAAGCCCATTATTTTGTACGCTAATTAAAATTAATATGTGGTTGGAGAGATGGCTCAGCAGATAAAGATGATTGCCAGCAATATTGATGACCTGAGTTTGATCCCCAAGACCAACATGGTAGAAGGGAACAAAGAACTCTTGAAGGTTCTCTTCTGACCTCCATGTGCACACCATGGCATGTGTACACATACACAAGCACACACAGTACATAAATATGCGTAATAAAATTAAAAATTAACTTTAAAAGATTACACTTATGATCAGAGATCCAATCAACCATCAAAATAGAAGGTTTGCGTGTTTAAAAAACCAGAGGAAATACAGACAGGATGAAATAAAGAAAAGATGTCAGACTTCTGGGATTCTGCAGGCAGGAAATGAGCTATAAAAGAGAAAAAACTTTCTACAAAGGATTCCGGTAGCACAGGAAATAATCCAAAGGATTGACAAGTGGGAATACATGAGCTTAAAAGTATTCTAAATAACAAAAGAAACTCTGAATAAAGAGCCAGCCTATAGAACAGGAGAAAATCTTTGTCTTGTATAGTTTGTACAGGGGCTCAATATCCAGAATATATAAAGAACTGTAAAAAAATTTATCACCTGAATCCAAAACTTCGTATCGATAAAATAGAGTTTTCCAAAAAAGAAATGCAAATGGACAATAAATATTTTAAGAGTGGTTAAACATCCTTAGCCACAGGAGAATTTAAAACTACTTTGAGGTGAAATTTCATCCCACTCAGAATGGCTACCATTAAGCAAACAAATGGCAGCAAATGTTGCTGAGGATGTGAGGGGAAGAGAGCGATCCTTATTAACTTATAAACTGCTGAGGAGTATGTAAACTAGTGGAACCACTATAGAAAGCAGAGTGGAGGATAGTCACAACTCAAAACACAAATGTTATACCTGAGCTATACCATTCTGCACATATACCCAAAGGACTCTATATCCCGTCACCAAGATATCTGCATATATATGTTTACTGTGTCACTGTTCACAACAGCTAGGAAATGGAATCAGATCATATTTTCATCAGCTGATGAAATATGAATTATGAAATTTCTTCAGCTGTAACGAAGAGTGAAATAATGAAATTGTTAGAAAAATGGATGAAACTACAAAGTATTACATTAAGTGAAATAGGCTAGACTCAGAAAGGCAAATACATTTTCCCTTTTACACGCAGTTCCCAGATTTTAGTGTGTGTGTGTGTGTGTGTGTGTGTGTGTGTGTGTGGAACAGGTTACAGAATTATATAAATGTGTCGGTAAGAAGGGGGAAAGATCTTAAGGGAGAGGAAAAGAACAAAAGAGGTGAAAGAAAACTTGTGACATGAAAGAAAAAGAGGGGTTATGGGGATATGACAGGAACCAAGAGAAAGGAGAGGAAGCCAGTTAAGGCCTGCCAACAGACATAAAAGTGGCATTAAAACCATGGGAAAAACCAACTTTTTGTATTGTTATTGGTATTTTGAGACAGAGTCACTTTATGTTGCCTTGGCTGGCCTGGAACTTGTGGTGTAGAGCAGACTAGACTTCAACTCACAGAAATCCATTTGCCTCTCCTCCTGACTGTTAGGATTAAACATGTGAACTACCATGCCCAGCTTCTAATTAGTTTCTCATAGATTTAAGCCCTGCTCCCCCAAATGGTTATGAAGATATTGATAGACAGGAATAGGTCCTAGGGGATTGGATATTCTGTAGTCTCTTATTCTCTGCTAAATGGATATGGTATTAAAACTAACTCTGAAGGAAGTGTCCCTATAACTATAGATCAATGCATCTCTCAACCCTCACCTGAGAAGCTTCCATTTGCAGAAGATTATCACTAACAGAGAGTTGCATAACTGGTCACGTTGCAGAGAATAAGAGACTACAGAATATCCAATCCTAAATGGAACATATAACACAGCCTCTCCCAAGGCTGCAGGATCATTGCAGAAGAAGGATGGGAGGAGCTTCATGAGCCAGAGGCAGTAGATGGCTACAGGAAGCCACATCTTCTGGACAGAGCAAGGCACCTGAACATATGATCTCATTCTGGCTGCAACAGCATGTACAAAATGTGTGCATTCCCAAATCATACCAAATCCCAGTATTGAGAGGGGAGTTGCATACACAACCCTAATCCTATCTGTAGGGCTATTGACAATTGTCAGATGATGGAAGAAGGAGAGACAGTCTCTAAGAGTGTAGCCCTGATTATGTTAACCAATTTTCAGTGGAAGACCACATGTCCAAGAATATTTGGGCAGCAGAAAATTGTCTTGAAGGATTTTTTTGGAAGGAAAAGGTTTATTTCTGTTTCTACTTCAAGGTCACAGTCCGTCATTAAGAGCAATCAGAGAGGACACTCAGGCAGAGCAGGGACTTGAAGCAGAGGCTGCGGAGGAACTCCGCTTCTCGGTTTCTCACAGCCTCGTGATTACTGGCTTTTTTATAGAGCCCAGGCCCAGGTGCCCCAGGGAACTGTATCCCCACACAGTGAGTTGGGTACTCCTACATGGACTAGCAATGAAGACAGTGCCTCAGAGCCACACCGACAGGCCAATCCCATCTTCCCAATTTCACATTTGAGTTTTTAAAGGACACAAAATGGATGGCTAGAGACATAAAGGAGTGAATCTGGGAAGAGTTGGGGGAGGGGTGTGAATATGATCAAAATATGTATCAAACTTAAGAACTAATAGAACACAGTATATATAAAAATACCACCATGAAATCCATTACTTTGTATTATAATTATAATTATAATTTTAAAACAGTAAAACAAATAAGTAGATGCTTATAAAAAGAAGAAAGGGCAAGAATGATCCTGAAAAGGGGGTGTCACCTCGTTGGTCCCAAAGTGTGGTGCAACCATGTAGGGCTGAGTGACTGAAGCTACCGTAGCGGCCTGGAAGACACAGTATTGATCCCCACAATATGTCTGAATTTCTTGAGAATCAAATGGAATTTGCTACACTAAGCTTTAGAGTGGTTTGGATCTCATAATTCCGCCTTCCGTTCTAGTTTCTCTTTTTCGGAAGGGGAGCGTTTGTGCTAGCCCTGCCACACCACTGTCATCTGCATGGATGGATACCTTGCCTCTTTTCCGCAGTCAATTGTTGGAGAATTGTCACCAGGATGACCCACCTGGATTTTCTTTACATTGAGACTGGGAACTAGAGTTGAGGAAGGTGTAGGTTCAGAATTTTTAGTTTAATTTAGTTTTTGTTTTTCTGGGTTTTTTTTCTTTATTTTTTTTTTCATTTTACATACCAATCCTAGTTCCCCCTCCCTTCCTTTCTCCTGCCCACACCTGCTCCTTTTCCATGCCCCATTCACTCCTCAGAAAAGGTATGGAGTCAACAAAGTCTGATATACCAAGTTGAGGCAGGACCAAGCCCCTCCCCCGTATCAAGGCTGAGCAAGGTATCCCACAATAGGGAATGAGCTGCAAAAAGCCAGCTCATGCATCCTCATTGCCTTTAATCCCAACACTCTGGAGGCAAAGGCTGGAGGATCTCTGTGAGTTCGAGGCCAGCCTGGTTTACAAAGTGAGTTCCCAGACAGGCTCTGAAGCTACACAGAGAAACTCTGTCTTGAAAAACAAAAACAAAACAAAACAACAACAATAGCAAAAAGAGCGTAGGTTAAGGCTTTGAAGGGTTACTGTGATAGAGTGAGTGCTTTCGTGTGTGAAGTTCATGGATTCAGAGACAGAGATAGGCAGCAGGCAGATGTGAGTTCTGAATGCTGAATCTGCTGTAGTCATATGATGGAAGTTCTAACTCAGTACCTCAGAACGAGACCGAATTTGGAAACAGAGCAACTAGAGATGTGATTGGTTAAGGTGAGGTCATAGCCTTGCACAGAACTTCATGGTTGTGATTCCAGCACATGGGAGGCTAAATAAAGGAAGAGCTCCCAGGTCAGTCTGGCCTACATAATGAGATATTATGTAAAGAAAAGATGAATTTGTACCAGACCAGAGTGTTTCCCCGATACAGTATGAATGGTGTCCTTATAGAGAAAGGACATTTGGGGGCTGGAGAGGTGGCTAGGTAGTTTAGAGCTCTTGTTCTTGCAGAGGACCTGGGTTTGGTTCCCAGTTCCCATACAGTGCCTCAAAATTATCTGGAACTCCAGTTCTCGGGGATCTGGCCTCCATGAGCAGCGGGCAAGCAAGTGGTACACATACCTACATGTATGCAGGTAAAACACTCTTAGGAAGAAAATAAAGTAAATATAATTTTTAAAGGTGGAAAACTAGACTGTCAGGTGCGGTAGTGAACTCCATGTGAAAATGAAGGCATATATGTACATATAGCCAATGACTTACGGATTAGCAGATGGGCCTTGAATAATTCTTCGTTTTGCGCCGGCACTCGAAGTTGTAGGTGAAGACTGAGTACGCTGAGAGCCCTCTGACCTGTCATCTTGAGGTCTTTTGCTCCCTCTTCCATAATGATGACCTTCTCTTCTAACCGCCTGAGAAGTTGAGGGCTGATTGTCAGTCTAAAACCAAGTGTTAGGAAAAAAAAAATGGTTTAAAACAGACTCACAAAATGCTTTCTCTTCTGAAAAACTATACTAACTTTCATACTTTGAAGAGTTGAACAGAATGTTGTAATCATATTGTTTTTATACATATTGCTTTAATCTACTTAGTATTAAGTTTAAAGAAGATAAAAGTCCTCTTAGTCTATTGTAACTGACCAGACAGATTAAAAGATTATTTCCACATATACAGTAATACTCCTAGACATAGCTTTAAAAAAGGTGAACTAACCAGGCAGTGGTGGTGCACGCCTTTAATCCCAGCACTCGGCAGGCAGAGGCAGGCATATCTCTGTGAGTTTGAGGCCAGCCTGGTCTACAAGAGCTAGTTCCAGGACAGGTTCCAAAGATACAGAGAAACCTTGTCTCGAAAAACAAAACAAAACAAAACAAAAAAAGAAGGTAAACAAACAGGGAAAATGAACTCTTGATGATATGAACATTCAAGTATCAGTCTTTTCTAGTGACCATTTCTATTATGAGAGTTATTGCTATGTATTACAGAACATAGGTAAAACTATCATTACAGATAAAGAAGTAAAATATTCCTCATGGAAGTTTTCCTGCTGCTTAGCCTAAAAAGAAGTCAGCACAACAATTACTCATATATTCCATCTAGCCACTAAAGACATCCATAGCAGACTTGAATTATTTAGAAATCAAAGGCAGGATCTTATGCCTTAAGAATGCAGAGGCTTGTCCCTTGCCCCAAAATGACAGAAAAAGGACATGAAATAGGAACAAAATTCAAATATTTTTCTCTCAGATTAAGAGTTAATACATAAATGTATCAATGGCCATTATGACCATTGTGCTGTCAGAGATGTACTGGGATCCTCTGGCACCATACCTGAAGTGCTTCTGATGCTGGGGTACTCTCAGCTGAGTGGTTGTGGGGGATGTACTTTATAGCAGCGATTATCCCCTGAATTGCAATGCGCCTCTGCTCCCTGTACTGCAAGACTTCAGTCACCTTCTTCACTTCGCTTATAGCTGTCAAGAGCAACTCAGCTGCAAGAGAACAAGTCCCAAGACAAGGTAAGTTTGAAAGGGAAAATATGATTTAAAGCAATTAAAAAATTCAAATTAGATTTTTGATGTAGTTTTACAATGTGAACCTGCCATATGAACTTAATTTTGTGAGACTTTGTGTTTATATTTGGTATCCTCTTAAGTAATTTTCATAAAAATAGGCAAAATACATGTTATCATTCCAATTGTGATATGGGTTTCTAGTCTGGTCTTTATTGTAACAGAAACTATACATACTGATTATTATAAATTATGATAATTTATAGACCTTGGACCTATATTATAGGCCTTGGAATTGCCACAGGGCAGGGTGCCTTGTACTCTCTTAGGATTGGAGGGGGGTGGGAAGGTGTGTGGAGGGAGTGGGAGGAGAAGAAGGAGTGGGAGGAGGGGAGGGAGTGGGAGGAGGGGAGGGAGTATGAATTTGGATTGGTATTTTTTAAAGTAATAAAATAATAAAAAATAAAAACAAACTGTAAAAAATAGAGATCGTATTTCAAACTATATATTATTGGTTATTCACTGCCCAGAAAACACATTTTCATGATTTCAATCATATATAACATATTACTAACATAGGACACCCAAGAGGATAGCAACACATAGATGATAGCTCAGCATTTGAATGTTTATTGTCTCCCAAACATGCAATTATCTCCAGCTTTAAAAATGAACACACATATTTTAAACTTTTGACTGCCCGATATCAATTCTGCTTAAAAGAAAATTAATGTTAATTTTCTCATCACGATTCCAATTCCAAATTCAATACCACATTTACTCTAGTATTACTTTTTATTTACAATCAACACTCAATCATGCTATATACAAGAGAAACATCACATAGCCATCAACATCTGGATATCAGATTTGTAGCACCTCATTCAGATAACAACGTTCTTCCTATGTAATTTAATACAATAAGATTTCCAATGTCAGAGCTGATCTTAATGACATTAAATCATTGGAGGTGATCTCCACGATATTAAATCAAGATATCATCCCCAAGATAGTCTTCCATCTTCTACGTTCTCTCTTTGGTTTTTTAGTCTAATAAAATAAAAACATTAACCTTTAGGAGACATAACATATATTTTGTATCTATATTTGGACAACATTATTGTCACTAAGGTATGGTCCACATAGGCTCACTCCTTTAAGCAAAGGGAATATACATGACTAACAGAAATAACATATATTAAACTTGTAACGTTAAATAAAGGAACTGACAATTATAACAATACCTCTAATAAAGCGACTATACTTGGCAAATGTCTCTGGAACGGGTGGATAAGGGTAATAGCCACCAAAGGCAGTCTTCTTTACTTCTGAATCAGTCTTTGCTTTAATCCACTGCATACACTTTTTTACCTTGCTATCATATGCATACGGTTGGCCTCTGTGACCTGTTTGCAAGAAGGGAGAAATGCAAATAAACAAATATTTTTTAAAAGATAAAGAGGTCACTGAAATACATTGGGTAGAGTTTTTGTGAAAAGAATTATCATCAAAAGTCTCTCATTTTATATAAAAATCAATTTTACTATGCATAATATAGCAATTTTACTTATCTAGTATGTTGCATATAATTATCCAATGTCAGTAAATAGATCCTAAGAAAATCAAACATATCAGAGCTCAACCGGATTTAAAACCAAAACTGTCTATGTGATAATAAAAATCACAAGGGAGAAAACCCTGAAACTTCATTCTAAATGGTTGGCATCCTCTGAAAAGCTGTTTTTTGATAATTTATTAACTTGATAGTATAGTGTAATCTCAGAATTAAAATACATATGGACATAGTTTGGGATTTAAATTCATGTTCTAAGGCGGACTTTAAAATGTCACATTTATATTAGACATTGTTAATATTTACAGAATATTGATAAAGACATATGCTATACATTTCATAAAACTCTTGACAAACTCCTTAATTATCAGCATGGTAGTCTTCTGATCAAGAAATGACAAAAGTGAAGTTTGTACATTTTAGTATACACACACACTCATATATTTCCCCTAAATACTTGTGATATGATGTTGTCTGAGTTTAAGGATGTGTAACACACATATATAGAGGGCTCAATATATTTGTAGACAAACAATGAGGCTTTTTTAGTTATATAAGTTAAATGTGAGATTTGGAGTCAAATTTTGACCCACATTTTTATTTGGTACAGTGTAAAAATAATGTTAACTGAACACTTTGTTCTTTTGGCTAAGACCAAGTGTGAAAATCATTGTGATACTGAGCCTAACAATCTTCAACGTAACAAGCAATATTTCTATTTTCTATATAAAGTAGTAATCAAAGTTTATCAAATGACATAAATGTAATCTTCCAATGAGCCATGAAACCATTTCCTACCAGCAGTAATACAGAACTAATCTATTTCATAAATCAAATACTGGTTATTAAAACATTTTACAGTCATAATGATGTCAAAATACAGCTACCCTGAAATTGAATGTTATATGGTAGAAGTTAATATATACTAAATGGTTCTAATGAAAAGACAGTGTATTACATTTCCAATAGAAAGCTCTAAAGAAGTACTCACCAGCAATAAAAATGCGGCTCTCATTTGTAGTGGTGAGGTGAAGCAGATTAGGTACTTGGTTTTTATTTCTAACAACTCTCAACTGATTACAAACAAGACATGTCACTGCAGAAAATGGAAAACACATGTGAAATTGCATTTCCGTTCCGAAGAGGAGGATCTACTGGAAATTCTCCCTAAGAACTTAACAGAGGCAGACACCAGAAAGAACTTTTCCTACGATGCCAATTTAGACTTACTAGGTAAATTTACCAGTGTTGAGTCTGCCTGAGATGCTGCATTTTGAATGTTACCAGGTATCCTCTTGCTGCCTGTCCTTGGATCAAACCGGGATCTGATGGTACCTAGTATGTTCTTATTTATTTATTTATTTATTTATTTATTTATTTATTTATTTATTTGTCTTTTTTTAACCAGGGGTCTTTCCTTTGGAAAGTACAAAGACTACATGTAAATGAAGCAAGTTGTTTATTGTGTAAGAATCATTCTAGTTGGGAACATCAATGTGAGTAGTTTTCTATTGTGAAAGGAAACTTAGCTTCTTTGAGATACCTCCACTGATTTCCTCAATACAATACTGACCCCTGCCCACCTGAAATCCTTCCATCAGAGAAGGATATAGAGTATTAATTTGTATTTGTTTATATGGGTGATTTAAATAGTTGCATTAATCAAGACTCAATGAGGGGATTTATATAACCTCTTAGTTTCTGTTCATCTTGCTAACCTACTTGATAGGTTACAAATGTGACTATAATGAGATTATAATGTCTTCAGACCTTAACTACTTTAAAACCTATCATTTAAAAACTACCTATGACATTATTCTGTTCTTGGGAACCTGCAGTCCACACCAGCCAGGTAATCAGGTAAGCAACCTTCATTCTTCTTCCTCTCCTCCAATTCCTATCCCCCCTCCCCGTTTTGGAGAACGTCACCTGCTGTGGTCTCTCCTCCCTGCTTCATTCCCAGGGGTCCCCAGCAGATCCTGGCAACACACCCAGCTTTCCTCCCTCCTGTGAACCCCCTTAGTTTCCCCCTCCTACCCCATCCCCATTCCTGAGTGGCAAGTTCCCAATACCTAGAAACACACACTACCCAGAAACTCCAGGGGCAACACCTGGCAGAATCTCAGAAGCGTTCCCTGCCAGACAACCCACAACAGCCATACATTCCGAAGAACCAGAGAGGGCAACAGAAGCCAAGGAACAAGACATGCACCCAACAAACCCAAGACCAGACATCAGCATCTAAAATTATGATAATCACAAACCCAGATGCCTAGACACCAGTGTAAAAACACAAGCAATAGCAGACGCTATGTCTCCACTAGAGCTCAACAAACCCACACCACAGTAGACCCTGACAGATGTAATGTAGCTGAAATACAAGACAAGGACTTCAAAGTAGCTATTAGAAATATGCTCAATGACCTTAAGGAGGATACGAATAAATCTATTAATGAAGTCTATGAAAATATATACACAGTGGAATGAAATAAAGAAAACTGTTCAAGACATAAAAGTGGAAATGTAATCAATAAAGAAAACCCAAACTGAGGGACAAGTGGAAATAAAATTTCATTACCCTAATCTTATTGGGTACTTCAACTCACTGCATGCTAAAATAATTTTGATTTTGTAAACTAGAACAATAAATAAATAAGTGTAAATTCATGTCATTATTCAAAAGTAGGTTTTTGTTTGAGAAAAAATTTTTCCACAGCATAAGCATAAATTCATTTTCTATTGCTGCAATTGCTAGTTCTTCCTTCTGTAATAATGAAAATAAAGAAAATTCATTAAAGTTTTAAGAATGGTTTTAACTTTTTTACATTTTAAAAATCAATTAAGCTCATTTTTCGCTAATTTCAAACATGAATAAAATAGATTCTTATGACCCTCTCCCTACACCTTCTCTTTTCTATACTGCCAATAATTACATCAAGAAAACAATTTTTTGCTGGGCGGTGGTGGCGCATGCCTTTAATCCCAGCACTCGGGAGGCAGAGGCAGGCGGTTCTCTGTGAGTTCGAGGCCAGCCTGGTCTACAACAGCTAGTTCCAGGACAGGAACCAAAAGCTAGGGAGAAACCATGTCTCAAAAAATAAAAATAAAAAAAAACAACAAAAAAAAACAACAATTTCAAGCTGGGTGGTGGTTGAGCATGCCTTTAATCCCAGCACTCAGGCGACAGAGGCAGGTAGATCTCTGTGTGTTCAAAGCCAGCCTGGTCTATAAGAGCTAGTTCCAGGACAGGCTCCAAAGCTACAGAGAAACCCCACCTCAAAAAAAAAAAAACAACAACAACAACAAATCAGCAGAATTAATATTGTTTAAAAGTCTATACTACTAAAAGCAATCTACAGATTTAACATGATCCCCTTGAGATTCTAATGTCATTCTTTATAGAGCTAGGAGAAAACAACTGCAAAATCTGCACAGAAGCATGATAGATCCTGAAAGGCCAAAGCAATCTGGAGCAAAAGAGTTATGCTGGAGGTATTAAAAATTGGATTTTAAACTATGCTAGTGACATGATAACAAAAACAGCATCATATTGCCATAAAGTAGGCCCATAGTTCAGCAGTAGGAAGTTAAGACCAAGGCACAAATTTGTATAGCTACAGACATCTGAGTCTCAACATAGGCATGAAAATGTACACTACATTGAGAGTCTATCCGAACCCCATTCTGAATGCCTATCATCAAGGAATAAAAAAATAACAAATGTCGATGAAGATGTAGGGAAAAAGAAACAATACACTATTGGTGGGAATGTAAATTAGCCCAGTCACTCTGAAAATACATAAAGGGAGAGCGATTCCTGTGTGGTAACTACATATTTGTGTACACCATCTCAGAAAAACAAAACAAAGCAGAAAACCCAACAGAACAATTGACATCCAAATAGGGAAGATCTGTTGAATAGCTCCCATCATTAGGACTAAGACGCCAAAGGACTCGCGACTGAGGCTGAGTATTTAAGGGTGGAGTGTCATTGGGAGAAATGCCATAGTGGCCATGTCGTAAGGAGTAGCATGTACCTATAATGAATGGAACCCACAATGTCAATCAGTGGATAACCCCCAAATGACTGAGGGGATAGGAAAGATATTGCAATCCCCCAAAATATCAGGGATGGGATCACAAGCAGGCTGTGGCAGCATTTAGCAGCCTTTGTTGTGGGTAATAAACCATGCAACTGAAGTTCAGCTGTCTTCCTAGAGTTTGCCTGAGCGGGGGGGGGGGGGGGGGGGGGGGGGGGGGGGGGGGGGCGAGGTATATGTGTTAGCTGGTGTGGTAGTTTGTGGTAGTTTGAATGTCATTTGCCCCATAAGCTCATATGGAATGGCACTATTAGGAGGTGTGGCTTTACTGGAGTAGGTGTGGCCTTGTTGGAGGGAGTGTGTCACTGTGGGGGCAGCTTGGAGGTCTCATATATGCTCATGATACTGTCCAGTGTTTCAGAGTACTTCCTGCTGCCTGCGAAGAAAGATGTATTAGCTCTTGGCTTCTCCTCCAGCACCATACCTACCTGCAGACCACCATGTTCCTCCATGATGATAAGGGACTAAACCTCTGACCTGTAAGCCACCCAGTTAGAATTTTTTCCTTTATTAGAGTTGCTGTGGTCATAGTGTCTCTTCACAGCAATAGAAACCCTAACTAAGACAGCTGGCAATTTTTCGTTTGTCTTTTTGAGACAAAGTTTCAAATAGTATGTAGCTTAGGTTGGCCTTAAAGTCAATCTATAACCAAGCATGACCTTGAACTTCTGATCCTCCCACCTCCACCTCACAAGTTCTTAGATCACAGACACAGACCACCACTCTCAGAGGTTTGCTATTTCTTAGAGTGGGCAGGGTGCATGGAGAAGAGAATAAAATTAGATCTGTGCGAAGGATTTTTTTCCTGGGAGCCAAAGAACTGGGGCCCATTGGAAGAACTAGATAGTGCAGAGGAAGAGAGTGTCTGACCTCTAAAACAAAAGAAGGAAAAGTCCACAATTCAACATGCAGATGGAGCCTAACTAACGGCCCAGTAACAAGACTATGACAATCAGGAAATGTTCTGCCTTTGTGTGAATGGGAAAGACTTCCACACAAAAAATGAGAACTTCTTTGTCTGATGGGGAAGCTGTAAGACAAGGGGGAAGTAGGATCAGTCTGAGTGCTGTGGAAGCAGAGACCAAGCAATGTAATTATTCCTCCTCACTTGAGACAAAAGGCCACATAATGTGAGAGAAATCATTATCCTTTTCTGACAGGCCCGTTCATAAGAGTCCTTAGGGATGCTTGGTTATCACTGGCTCAGGTACTGTCTTAGTTTGGGTTTTTTATTGCTGTAAAGAGACCCCATGACCACAGCAACTCCTATAAAGGAAAACATTTAATGAGGTGGCTTACAGTTTTAGACATTCAATCCATTGTATTCATGGTGGGGAGCATGGTGGCCTGCAGGCAGATGTGGTGCTGGAGCTGAGAGTCCTACATCTTGACTCAAAGGCAACAGGAAGTCAACTGACTGTCACACCGAGGCAAGTTTAAGAAAAAGAAACCTCAAAGTCCGCCCTCAGCATGACATACTTGCTCCAACAAGGCCACACCTCCTAAGAGCGTCTAAATGGACTCCCTTTGGGGGCCATTTTCTTTCAAACCACCACAGGTGCCTATAGATATAACACATAGAAAAGATAGAATTAGAGAGAGTCGGGCATGTATGTGAGGGGCAGGGTTTTGGTGCTCAGTTACCAGGCTGGAAAGGACTGTGTTCACAGCTACTCCTTCAGGGAACTTAGGGAAGTAAAAGGCTTTAGCGGGTTACTGAGTGCCGTGGTATGAGGTGATCTGCTGAACCTGAATGATTTAGACCACCATGTAACCTAGGCTATAAAATATGACAGTGATCAGGATGGACTGAGGAAAACAAATAGAAGATAATAGGGCCTGTCTGAGTCCCTCAACGCCCTTTAAAAATAAACTCAGAACGGATCAAAGCCCTTAATGATAAGTCCCGAAACTACTAAAGAAGAACACTGTAAGATGTACGAGCATACAATTACTTTCTGAATGGTGACCCAACAGCTTCACAAATAATAGCCAGAACTGGCAAAGGGGATTGAAGTCGATTTTATAGCTTCTGCAGAACTAAGAAAGAAAATATCAGAATGAAGAGATAGTTTAAAAATCGAAAATATTACCAGCTAGCTATTTTTCTGACAGAGAATTAGTATCTGGAATATATGGAGAACTAAAAAAAAAATCCATGTCAAAAGAACAAGTAATGTGATCAGTAAAAGGGAAACTGAACTGGATGCACACTTCTCAAAAGAACAAATGGGGGGTCGGGATGCAGTCAGTCGGCAGAGGGCTTCTGCAGCACTCAGGAAGCCCTGGCCTTACTCTCCTGCACCATATAAGCTGGGATGCACAAGAAACTCTTTTTAGAAAGAAAAATACCTACAAATGGTTGGTAAATGCACAAGAAAGTATGCAACATTCTTAGCCATCAGGAAAACGCCATTAAAGAGCACACTGAGATTCCATCTCAGCCCAGGCAGAGTGGCTACAATCAAGAAATCAAAAACAGTTGATGCCGGCAAGGACGTATAGTCAAAAGCAAATTGTAAACAGTGCTGGCCAGAATATAAATCGTCCAGAAACTATGGAAGTCAGTATCGAGTTTCCTCAAAATCCTGAAACAGAGCTTCCTGTGGTTCAGTCATAAAACTACTAGGTTGCCATCTGAAGGAATCAAAGGTAATATAAAAGAGATGCCGGAATACCCATGTTTACTATTGCATCATTTGCGATAGGCAAAATATATAAAATTAGCCTAGGCACCCATTAATAGGTTAAGTAGAAGAAACTATATATGTAAAGTTTAGCCAGGCATAAAGAATGAAATCATGTTATTTTCAAGAAAATGGATGAAGAATTAGGGATTACCATGTTAAGTTAAATAAACCAGACTCAGAAAGGCATGAATCAGGTTTTCTGTCACTGGAAGAACCTACACTTTAAAAAAGATAAGAAAGTAGGAAGGCCACTATTTGGGAAAAGTAAGAGGACCAGCAGGAGGTGGGCTGGGAAAAGGGGAGTAGTGCACTGTGATTTAAATCCTAAGCCAACTCCTGAAGAGACCAAACGGTGATGAATATAGACTACTAACTGCTTCAACATGGAAAAGATTTGAAATGGTTTTAGATCGTTTGTGCTTCTGCCTCGTTGCCACGCCACTTCTCCAAGTCAGATCACTCTCAATCAAATGTGTGTGTGTGTGTGTGTGTGTGTGTGTGTATTCTTTTAGGTATATGAGTATTTTGTCTGCATGCGTGTATCTTAACCACGGAGCCATCGCTCGAGCCCCCATTTTACTATTTCTAAGTTCATGCTGCTATTTCCAAAAATAAAGCGATAAAAAGATTGAGTACTTGGGTAAATGTTTTCAAAGACTTCTGGCTGAGATGTAGAAAACAGCTGCACTATAAATGGTTGCTCTGAAGTTCCGTCAGCAATGTGGATCCAGCGATATGACCAAAAGTCTTCAGTATTTTCTATGTGGAAAGAAAAGTAAAATAAATGAAGGTCACTGCATGCATATGAACACAAGACTCTTCATATTAAAACAGTCACTAACACTTTCAAATTTAAAGGCTCATCACCTTTCTTTTTTGTCCGTTGCACCCTTCCCACAAAAGTTAACACGCCAACCACATCACAGATTGCTTTTTCTGGCATAGTGTCTAGTTCTGATCTGAAAAGAAAATTTAGATAGATGTTATATCTTTAAACAGTGACAAATCATTCTTCAGGAATAACTATGAAAGTACCGATCTAAATAATTGATTAGGCATAATTTGGGTGGATTTTGAATAAGATATAATTCAATACATTCTGGTTACTAATATTTTAAAGATTAAGAGACTATTATGAGGAACTATTTTACCTTGTAATAAATCGGTTACATAGTTTTGGCAATTTCCATTCTGATTTCAATTGCTTTTCTGGAACGATAACTACTTTAGTTGGAGGATCTCGAAAATTCAGGCAGATTTCTGAAAAAAACCATATATATTACTTTAATATACTATTTTCCATATTAAGGAATATGTGTATGCATAAATTACAAAGCAAAACCATCCACTGAACAATTTTTAAATTTTTGTGTGAGACAGAGTTTCACTGTGTATTCCTGACTGCTCTGAAATTCACTATGTAGACCAGGCTGGCCTCGAACTCACAGAGATCCAGCTGTCTCTGCCTCCCAAGCGCTGGGACTAAAGGTGTGCACCACATCCAGTTTAGACTAAACATGTTTACGCTCTCCATTAAACTCAAGGTACAGACCAATATCAATGATCTGCCATCTGCTTCTAAAACTGACCTCCCGCCACAAAAATGTGCACCATATATTTTGCTTTGTGTATAAGTGTTTTCATAATGTTAAAATATTTTATTTTATATGTGGTCTTGTCCAAATGATATTTGGTTTTCGTTTTGAACATCATTGGAATGAAATCCTTTTATGCACAGACTTCTAGGACGACCTTTTCCGTGCCACATAATACTGCTAAAATTTATCCCATACTGGCTGAGTAGAGTACTTTAAAATTTTCTCTTTTAAAATATTTTATTATTTAGTCACTTATTTCATTTCAAAAAGTAAAAACTTTTTGAAAAATGTTTTTTTGAGAATTTCATGGACTATGTTTCCATCCCATTCTCCTCCTTCAACTCCTCTCATGCTCCCCTCTCAAATTCCTGATCTCTTCTTTTTTAATTGTTACATATATACTTGTGTGTGCATACATACATACACAAATATATGTGTGCATATGTGTGTGAATGTGTAACTTGCTGAATCTATTTTGTGCTGCACATATGTATATGTGTTTAAGGCTGACCACTTACTTTGGAAACCTATCGTGGGTCTTTTCCCTTTTTCTGCAGTCATGATTTGCCTACAGTCTTCATCTAAGAGATTTTTCTCATCCATCTTGGCATGTCAACGGGTGTTATCAATATGAAGCTCTTATTTAGGTGGCCATATTACTAAATAATATCCATTACTAAATAATATCCAGATATGATAAACTAGTACAATTCAGATGCCTATTATTGTGTTGCTGTATATATGAATTATCTCCATATTTTGAAATTTGTAGAAGAGTTGTTGCAAATGTTATTATATGTATTTCTATGTACACAGGTAAGGGTTTTTCTAAGGTAGTACAGGAAACCCTGAATTATACTATATATAAACATTTGACTACATGGGACATATTTCTTACAGCTCTGAAATACTATGATTCTTAACCAAGTACACTTCTTTCAATTGAAAACACTCAGAACAATCATTTTACTCTATATTATGCAATGTGGTCTAGAAATCTCAAGATCTCAAAAGTGTTTATTATTTGGTTATTTCATGAATATAACTTTTGAAAAAGAGGGCAGAAAGAGAATAGAAATACATAAAGCTACATATTACCAGTGGGGAATATATCCTTAGTGTTACAAGAGATGTTTCATCATTATAAACTTACTTGGTCTTTTAAAATGATTATATAGTTTTTCTTTAACTTGAACCTTATACATAAATATCAAAAGAACCAAGAAAAATAATCGCAATAGTTTGTCTAACAACATAAAACACATAAATGGCAGTGACTAATCCCTTACTAATAATCTCTCCCTGACTATATAACTCACCCTTAGATTCTGCTCATAATACGTAGCTGCCCTGCTATTTTCCTGACCCTTTTTACACTTTCTCCTTTCTTCCTAATTAGTCCACTGTCTTGCCCTTTCTTTCCTCAACTAACTACATTTCTATCCGTAACCTCTCCTTTTACCTATCACAACTTCTTGTTATAGCCATTAAAATTTTCATTTTACTGCTTTTTGCTATTTTACCTATCTGTCATCCATTGAACTAATGCTTTAATGGTAGACTATTAATCTATTATTTACTATTGTTTCTCCTGTCTGTAACATGGTGACATAACTGTCTTTGTTCCCTTCATTAAATAGTGTATGATATGTTCTCTTAAAGATCATAGGTATACAGTTCTCAACCCAGCTTAATATTACTATCAATTGAAGAGTTTTAAAGATATGGAGATGCCTTGGTCTCCCCAGATTAATTAAAACAGTATCTCTGATAGGGAGACAGTTCCAGTGGTTTTTTTTTTTTTTTTTTTTTTTTGGTTTTTCGAGACAGGGTTTCTCTGTGCCTTTGGAGCCTGTCCTGGCACTAGCTCTTGTAGACCAGGCTGGTCTCGAACTCACAGAGATCCGCCTGCCTCTGCCTCCCGAGTGCTGGGATTAAAGGCGTGCGCCACCACCAGTGGTTTTTTAAAAAGCTCTCTAACTGACTCTAATATACAGCCAGAGCTGAGAAATATTAAACATATGGCCAAGACAAACTGTAACTTGCAGTTAGCTGCTCATTTCTATAAACTAGCATTTTACAGGAACACAGTAATAATCATTTGTTTGCACATTAACTATGGCTGCCTCCTCTTTCCACGGTCAAAGCCGAGTGGCTACAGTGTAAACCCTATGGCTGGCTGAGACTAAATTACTTATTTTCCAGAATTTTGCATCAAGAATTTATTGATCTCTGTAGAGAAAGAAAAATAAAAAGTCTACTACTAATCAGAATTATATGGGAAATAGAGACCGCTACTACATTAATAAGCAGCAAAACTGTTTTTAAAGTCCAAAGGACATATTTAAAATATATTACCTTCAAAGGTCACTGTCACTTTAAAATAATTACGTATGTGCATCTACATATTGGAAGGCAAATCTTACATTTTTAAGAACAGTTTTCCATCATGAAATGTGGGCTTATGGCTGTGTTCTGTTTCAAGGTTAACTTATTTTTACAGTGGGTGCTTATTTACTGACCTAGTTTTCATGTGGTTTCAAGGCTCAGAAGCAACCACTAGAATTAGAGGTATCCACAGACATGTAAGAAGTCTCCAGGCCTAGGCTACCTCACTCAACGTATTTTCTTTTGCTTCCCCATTTTATTTCTTTTAATTTTTAAATTTTATTCTTCTCTCACACCATACATCCTGACCACAGTTTCCCCTCCCTCCACTCCTCCCAGTCTCCTTCCACCTCCTTTTTCCTCCAGATCTACTCCTCCTCTGTCTCCCTTCAGAAAAGAGCAGTCCTCCTAGGGATAGCCAACCAACATGGCCTAAGATGCTACAATAATACTAGGCACAACCGCTCATATCAAGGCTGGAGGAGGCAACCCAGTAGGAGGAAACGGGTCCAAAACAGAGGCAAAAGGGTCAGAGACACCAGCCATTGTCACTGTTAGAACTTTCACAAGAATATGAAGCTACACAACCAAAACACACATGCAGACGACCTAGCGGAGGCCCATGCAGGCTCTGTGATAGTTGCTTCAGTCTCTGTAAGCCCCTAGGAGTGCTGCTAGCTGAAATTGTGGGCCATATTCTCTGGAATATTTTCAACTGCTCCTGCTCTCTTATTTGTGGATCATAGCTCTGAATCCTTAAATTTGAGTATATAAAAAGAAGTTAGGACAGAAGCCAGGAAACAAAGAAGGGAATATAGTGGGGGCTCTGGATGAGAAGGAGCTCTGGAGACAGGGATAGTAGGGCACAGGGCTATGAATGGGGAGGAATGGGAAAACAGGGCGGGGACTTAACTGTTAAAATAGAGGAGAGAGGAAGGGTAATACTGAGTGTGAGGAAGGAAGGAGAGGTAAATCGCACTAAAGATGTTTGGAAAAGTCATAAGGAAACAATTTTATAAGCTTACTTGAAAGATGTATACTATATTATTGTACACACATACACACAAATACACACACACACACACACACACACACACACACACACACACACACTACCACCACCACCATGACGACGACCACCACTACCACCAAACTAAAAACAAAAAACAAAACCCAAATGGTGCCAGGCCAAGGAAGTCTCCATTTGAGATTTTGGCCAGGAAATTGCAATGTAATTTCTAACTGCAATCTAAACAGTTACCTATATACCTACAGATAGTTGTAGCATTCACCCTTCCTTGTGAAACTGATAAAGACTATTCAAGTATCCACAACTGGTTACAATGATAAGGAATAGTAGATGCCTAGTTCCAATAGACTGTATCCACAACACAACTCATGCACCTAAAGTTCAGTGAGAAGTGAGGAAGAAGGGGCAGGCAAAATGTAAGAGCCAGAGAACCAGGAGGCCTACTGCTAATAGTATCTTCTAGACACGACGGAGAAGCTCCACATATCAGCTCTCAACAACATGGTTGCCCAAAGGAGGCATGCATGACAATACCTGAAGCATGATTAATAAAAACTCAGAGGTAGATATTGGGGTTCAACCTGAAGACCAGAAAAGCAAAGTAAAGCAGCTAGCCACTGGCTCTTACCACTACCTCAGTCTGAAAATGGTGATCTTGCCTCCAGGAATCTCAGAATGACACTGTGTCTGTCAGCTGTCTCCTCCTGTTTTATAATCCTTTCTAGGGCTGGGATTAAAGGCGTGCACTGTCCGGTTTCTAAGGCAACTAGTGTGGCTACTGGGATTAAAGGTGTATGTTATCACTGCCTGGTCTGTAAGGCTGAGCAGTGGGGCTGTTTACTCTCTGATCTTCAGGCAAGTTTTATTTATTCAAATACAAGGGAAATGCCTCTACAAACACCAGTTGACATGCTAACATAGCTGAGGTGCATTTCCTAAGAACTAAAGGCAGTGTATGACTGCAAAGAGAGGAAATCAGTTTTCTGCAGCTCTCTGACAGACCATCTCAGCTCAACATATATACATACAAGCAACAGGAAACAGAAACACACATGTCCTAGAATTGTTAAGTACATATATGTACTTATTATGTATATGTGTATATGTCAGTAATAACTGCATAAGGGTCATGAGGTTGAGAGGAGGATACAGGAGGACTTGGAGAAAGGAGAGTGAGAGATAAGGACAGGAGCCAAGTATAAAATTCTCAAAAATATTTTAATTTGAAAACAGTTCTTGTCTATTAAAACTATAAATCTAGTACAAGGAACTCTGGGCTATGTCTCAAGAGAATTTGTTAATCTAGTATTGTCATAAATAAAGACATTTACCATATCTGCTATTGACTAAGAATGCCCATTCCTTACTAAAGCAGTTCAGTTACTTGGATGTCAGTTTATAGAATATAATTTATCATTCCCTAGGGATAATAGTGTATGCTGTCAATTACTAGCAGCTTCTTCTGGCAAACTTTTGTATTTCCATAAGTAATGCCCAACGTATCTAAACCTTTTATGATCCAGTCACTAAAGTATACACTGTGTAAAACTATAAGATGTCCAATTGCTTATACCGTCCAACTATATCGATTTTTAGTCTGCTATTTGTGCTAGTGTTTTGTTTTAGAACAAAATGCCTCAGAAAATAAACTGACAGTCATTATGGTTAAAAAAGGTAGTTTTCTTTCATCGCCTGATGAAGGTTAATATTCAGGAGGATGCCTATATGTTTTTCTTTGGGCTCACCTTCTTATTTAGCTTCTCTAGGATCGTGAATTATAGGCTCAATGTCCTTTATTTATGGCTAGAAACCAAATAGGAGTGAGTACATCCCATGTTCCTCTTTTGGGTCTGGCTTACCTCACTCAGGATGGCAATGGGTTTTTTTATCCTACTGCATGTACTGGCTTTGTGGGAGCCTAGGCAGTTTGGATGCTCACCTTACTAGACCTGGATGGAGGTGGGCGGTCCTTGGACTTCCCACAGGGCAGGGAACCCTGATTGCTCTTTGGGCTGATGAGGGAGGGGGACTTGATAGGGGGAGGAAGAGGGAAATGGGAGGCGGTGGCGGGGAGAAGGCAGAAATCTTTAATAAATAAATTAATTAATTAAAAAAGAAACAAAGAGAAAAAAATGTAGTTTTCTTTTTTTTTAAAATTAAATAATAATAAAAAAAAAAGAAAAAGAGAAAAGGGGATGGGGGAGCGAGAGGGAAATGGCAGGAGGGGAGGACGTGGAAATTTTTAATTAAATAATAATAAAAATGTAGTTTTCATTTTTTTCTACAGTAACTGTTTAGTGATGTGAAGGACTAAGTGTGTAAACTATTTAGGTAATAATTTTCTTCCTAGCAAGAGTTAAACTATGTCTGCAAATGGTTAAGATTTTAATAAAGAATCATATGTTTGTCTCAAATAGATCAATACTTTAGAATGTAACTAATAACATCTAAATTTCCAAAATTACAAGCATATCTAATAATTGCAAAATTTACTAAATGAATACCTCTAAGATATTTGGGGAAACTGGTTATCAAAACTGTGATTACAATACTAATTAGGGAAATATCTATGCTGGGTGTTGTGGCATACACATGTAATCCCAGCACGTGGGAAGCTGAAGCTGTTCTACTGATATGTTTTATGCCAGGATGGCCTGCACAGTAATTTCCATGAGAGATCGGATTTTAGAGTTAGACCTTGTTTTAAAAAATAACAAAAGTCCTTTCAGGATTATAAGAATTATCAACATTTGATTAATGAAAGGTTACATAATAATAATGTATTGAATTTGTTTCTTGATTTTTATAATTGCACTGTGATTGTGCAATAAAATGATTTTTTTGCTTTTTTTTGAAACAAGGGCTTGCCACAGAGCAAGGCTGGCCTTGAACAATATTTGCTCAAGTCCTTCTGCCTTATCCTCCCAAGAGATGGAATTACAAGGGTGCATTAGCACAGATGTGTAGAATAATTTTGATTTTGAGAAATACATATTATTAGTAAATTGTTAAGCATACAAAGTTATGCAACGATGTATGATGGCTGTTACTATCTCCAAAATGAAAGTGTATAGAAAAAATTAAAGAGCAAAATAAAACTTAAAGATTATTTGTTGAGTTCAGGTAATGTGGGAATTCTTTATAATATTCATTCAACTGTAATGTAATTTTGAAGTTATTTCAAAGTGAAAAGTTAATTTCACATGTGCAGAAACTAAATGTTCTCTGTATTTCTGTTTTGTTTCATGTAATATAGTTACAAAAATATAATTTAAGAATTTATAAACTTAGCCGGGCAGTGGTGGCGCACGCCTTTAATCCCAGCACTCGGGAGGCAGAGGCAGGCGGATCTCTGTGAGTTCGAGGCCAGCCTGGTCTACAAGAGCTAGTTCCAGGACAGGCTCCAAAACCACAGAGAAACCCTGTCTCGAAAAACCAAAAAAAAAAAAATTATAAACTTTATCCCAATCTATTTGTCTTTTCCATGCTTCCCTGAGCTAAATACTGCCTCAGTGTTTGGTATCTGCTTGAACTGTTTATTAATCTTACATATGCATCTGTATAGATAAAAATAAAAACTAGGTAGTTATATTTACATATTGTTAGTTTGTAATATCTTATAACAACTACTTTATATCATTTCACAATATCACTCATATACTTTCTAGATTTACATATGTTTATCCATTATATAAAAAAGTAAAGGCACTAAATGATAAAGTTAACAAGGGTCAGCAGGACGGTTTACTGGGTTAAAATCGTTTGCTATATAAACCTAATGATTTGATTTTGATCCTCATATCACAAGGTGGATGGAAAGAGCAGACTCCTAAAGTTATCCTCTAATTTCTGTAAGCGCACGCCCTCCTCCCCCACAGAGAGAGGCTCACAAATACACACACATACACAACAATAAAAATATGTTTAACTTAATAAAATTCCTTTCAGCATAGTACTTAATAGTAACTATAGAATGTATTCAGGTGATTAACTAAATATTACACACCAAAAATGAACAAAACCAAATTTGAGCATATCCTAAATGGAGTTCATTCTTTGGTCAACAATAAACGCCTCAGATAATCTTTCTTAATAAGTGCACTAATTTATTGATCTGTGTATTAATTTACTGCTTGAATTTTTATAAAGGAATTTAAGCTTGTCTGTTTCTAACAGCTTCAGTAATTTTTACAGACTTTTACCTGATATGACACTCTGCAAATTCATATAAGCAAGATAGCCATGATAGAACAATTAAGTGAACACTAACCTATTGTAGAAATGAGTTTCATCTGTGGATCCACAGGGTCAGGCTGTATTCTGAATGGGTGGCTCTTCTTTACAGTATAATCTTGAAGCAGAAGAATCAAGCCCACTTTCAAACTTTTATACCATTCCAGACACATAGAATTCCACATAATCACTGACACCATGCCAGAACTGTCAGCGACTTCCAAATAGTTCTAGGAAAAGAGCAAAAGCATATATACATTTGCGATTTTTATCTATATGGGTGACACATAAGGTATTATCAGTGGAAATTTATACTGACAGAAAAATAACACTTAAAATTTATTTTTTTATTCATAATGATTCAGTTGTTAACTCAGCTAAGATAGCTAAGTGAAAAAGCGAGGCTGCTGCAAGATACTGGAAGTCAGCAATATAGTACTGACTTACTGTGTGAAAACAATCGTCAAAGGCACAGAGCAAATCTTAGTTTTGATGACTTCCCATAATACTTAACCCAGTGCCAGGCACAGAGTAACCACACAATACAGTTACCAAGAGGATTAGATACGTCTCAAACTGTGGAGATCTTCATAGCATTCTTCATCGTTTGCATGACTGAAGGACTTCCTATTTATTCATTTATCCTATAGCACTTCAGATAGACCACTGAGTAGACATAATCCCATCAATGCTCTGATGACATTAATTACTTACACTGGTATCTTAGGGTTTTTTTTTTTATAAATTGCATGGGAGTTATTTCTGCTACACTATTTGACAGAAGGCAATACTATTGCCAGCATCGTTATTGTTTAATCTGGGAATGGTTGAATAAATATTCTGCAGCATGAAATATGTTCTCCGTTTTAAACTATGAAGATGGACAACACTGCTAACATCTAAAGAATAGCATCTCAAGTTTTCTCTAGCTTTTTAAATTTATTTTCAAATGATGCTTTATTCTAAGATCCTTTTTCTTACCAATGACAAATTTCAGCAATTCATTCTTTCAGTGATTAAATATGTATCAAGTCCGTATTATCCTCCAGATATTATGTTAGTCACTGAGTAGGATAAAAAGCTAAGTCAGACAGTAGCTCTAATAATGGCTAAAATGGAGGACTTGGTATGATCCTAAACAGTTCAATCATTTACCAGTATTAAGAAATTGTATCCTCATATCAGCTCTGTAAGATATATATAATCAGCATCTCCATTCTGCTGATTAGAAAACTGAAGCGTTAAGAAGACAACTAATGCCATAAAAATCTGATACAACTGAGACTAGAAACCAGTTTATCTGCACACAAAGTTATATGACATACATAGTTGCATGCAATCGAACACATATACATATGTGTGTAATACATGATGGATATATGTATATGGGATTTAAATATAAAATTTTATGTATGACATACACACAACCCAGAGAGGGGATAATATTCATCATTTTAGCAGTGGATATTCTCAGTGGTACAATCTTGTATAATATAATTCTCTTAATAAATCTTTCTATATTTTCTCTTAATTCCCTTCAACAAGTATACATGACTTTCACAAAGCACAGTTAATAAAACACATAAACTAGCTCTTGATACATGAGCAACTATGGTGTAATACTAAGGTTTTTTTTTTTTAAAAAAGCAGAACATAAATATCAAGAAAATAGATATATGAGTATAGAAAACACAGAGCCAGGTTAATAGAACAGTGTAGGAATGGATTGACAATTAGAAAGTTACTAGTAAGCCGGGCGATGGTGGCGCATGCCTTTAATCCCAGCACTCGGGAGGCAGAGGCAGGCGGATCTCTGTGAGTTCGAGACCAGCCTGGTCTACAAGAGCTAGTTCCAGGATAGGCTCCAAAACCACAGAGAAACCCTGTCTCGAAAAACCAAAAAAAAAAAAAAAGAAAGTTACTAGTAAGCCAGGCGTGGTGGCACACGCCTTTATTCCCAGTACTCAGGAGGCAGGGGCAGGCGGATCTCTGTGAGTATGAGGCCAACCTGGTCTACAGAGTGAGTTTCAGAACAGCCAGGACTATGCAGAGAAACCCTGTCTCAAAAAAACAAAAAACAAAAACAAAAGAAAAACAAGCAAACAAAAAAAAAACAACTAAAAAAGAAAGAAAAAGAAAGTTCCTAGCAAATGATGAGCTGAAGAAAAGGCCAACTAACTGTATTGAGAAGAAAATGAAAGACAAGAAAAAGAAAACATCTTCAAGAAGAAATGGTCCAGGGATTTTTTTCCCTTACTAAATTGTTTTCCTTTAAAATTTTTTGACTAGAGACTAGAGCCTGCTTACATGGTAGTGCAGAAAGCACAGGGAAGAAAAGATTAGACAAAGAAAACAGTGTGAAAGAGGCCAGCTGGATCGGGAATCGAAAGAACATTAACTACCTCTGTTTCATACTTAACAGATTTTTTTCCTTTGAAATACATTTTGAGGTGCTGGGAACGGAAATGAACCCATGGCCTTACATATACTAGGCAAGTTCTCTAACATTGAGCTATATGTCAAATTTCAAAGAACTTTTAATAGAAAAATCACAGAAAAAATATTTTGGCTTGAGTTCGAGACCAGCCTGGTCTACAGAGCTAGTTCCAGGACAGGCTCCAAAGCCACAGAGAAACCCTATCTCGAAAAACCAAAAAAAAAAAAAAAAAAAAAAACAATATTTTGGCTTTCCACCCTCTATAATTAGTGATCCTAGAGAAGCTAAATAAGGAGAACCCAAAGAAAAACATATAGGCATCCTCCTGAATATTAATCTTCATCAGGCGATGAAAGGAGACAGAGACAGAGACCCAATTTGGAGCACCGGACAGAAATCTCAAGGTCCAAATCAGGAGCAGAAGGAGAGAGGGTACGAGCATGGAACTCAGGACTGCGAGGGGTGCACCCACACACTGAGACAATGGGGATGTTCTATCGGGAACTCACCAAGGCCAGCTGGCCTGGGTCTGAAAAAGCATGGGATAAATCCGGACTAGCTGAACATAGCGGACAATGAGGACTACTGAGAACTCAAGAACAATGGCAATGGGTTTTTGATCCTACTGCACATACTGGCTTTGTGGGAGCCTAGGCAGTTTGGATGCTCACCTTACTAGACCTGGATGGAGGTGGGCGGTCCTTGGACTTCCCACTGGGCAGGGAACCCTGATAGCTCTATGGGCTGACAAGGGAGGGGAACTTGATTGGGGGAGGGGGGAGGGAAATGGGAGGAGGTGGCGGGGAAGAGACAGAAATCTTTAATAAATAAATAAACGGGAAAATAAAAATAAAAAAATAAATAAAAAAAGAATTTCAAACAAGCGATTCCTAATGATATTCTGCTATACTCATAGATAGGTGCCTAGTCCCATTGACATCAGAGAGGTGTGATCTAGCAACTGATGGAAATAGATGCAGAGACCCACAGCTGAACAATAGAGAGAGCTGGGGGAACCATGCAGAAGGCGGGGGAGAAAGGACTGTAAGAGCCAGAGAGATCCAGGACACCATGAGAACATGGCCCACAGAATCAACTGTCCAGGGCTCATGGGGGCTCATAGAGACAGAAGCAGTAACACACAGCCTTCATATGTCTGAGCTAGGTCCTCTGCAAATGTTATGGTTATGTAGCTGGATGTTCTTGTGGGACTCCTAACAGCGAAAGTGGAGTTGTCTGTGACTCTTTTGCCTGCTCCTGAGAGCCTTTTTCTCCTACTGGGTTGCCTCTTCCAGTCTTGATATGAGGGGTGGTGCCCAGTCTTATTGTAACTTGTTAGGCCGTGTTTGGTGGAGGTTTCCAGAGGCCTGTTCTTTTTTCTTCTGAGGGAAACAGAGGAGGCGTGAGTGTAGCGAGACTGACAAGAGTGGAGCAAGAGGAAACTGCTCAGGATGTCACATATGGGAGAAGAAGAAAAGGAAAAAATACTCTGAGGGAAAAACTCGGAGTGCACTTAAAGTTATTAATTCCAACCTGGGAAATATTATTTAAAGGAATATATTTTGCCAATAGAGAAGTGTGCATGTTATAATCTAAAATTTAAATTAAGATATGTTATTTAAGCCTTACGTGTACCTGATATGGCTCAATCATCCTTCTATTAGGTTTCCCATAGTATCGCAGTTTTGATTTATGCAGAATCCTCACAAGCAAGGCAGGAAAATCCTTTCTGCTACTCCAGGTCATTTCAAGGTGTGAGAGAGAGATTATCTTAATGTCTAGAATATAAAAAGATAAAAATTTTATTTATTGCATCATCATAGTTCCAAAGATCCATTTTAAGGCTAAAAAATGGTAGTCAGACAATATCTAATGCAACTCCTTCTTGCCAGCTGGGTCTTTTTAAAAATTTAAATTGGAGCCTATCTATATAGTTCTTCCATATAAACTCTATACAAAGAACAACTAAAATGTTATAAGACTTATATAGAATTAGATAAGCACTTACATAAAATAAAACAGTATTTCTTCTAATTTGCATTCTACCACACCTAACAATTTCATTACATTATGCAAACCTTGGATCTAAATTCATCTCTCGATATTTTCCTTTAATCAATATACTTATTTATCTTACAAAAGTCAAAAGTTGTGGCACTGGAAATGCAGTGGTTCCATTGGTGAAAGGCTTGCCTTACAAGTGCAAGGACCCGAGCTCAATCACTAAAACCCCATGTGAAAATGCCAGGCATACATCTGTAACGTGGAGGAAAGCGGATTTCTAAGACCCATTCGACAGCCAATCCGCCTAACTAGTGAGCTAAAAGCCAACAAGAAGGGTTGTCTCAAAGGAAGTAGATAGTCTTCCTGGGGATGACAAAATGGAAGGCAAGGACTCCACACATGTGCCATGGTCCATGTAAGCCTATGAGCCTACATTTCCATACAAAATGTTTAAAAAAATAAAAATAAAATATGTACATGCATGGACACACACACATGCACGTGTGCAGAGGTGTTTTTTAAAGTACTGTCTAGGATGGACTGGAACTCATGATCCTCCTGCCTCACCGATGCAGGTGCTCGATTATAAGCATGCACCACCACTCTGAACAGATTAGAGAACTGTTGCTGACACATTCTGTATTGTCCTCACTTCCGCTTCATGCGTACACGGTCCACCTTCTCCAAACATCCCATATATAGCTCTGGTTTCTCACCTGCTCTTCCGTTTCTGTAATACCTTCCTCCTAGATATGTAAGGGACATCCTCCCTCCTCTCTCCAAATTGTGCTCAAGGCACTTTCTCAGCGACGTCCCTAACTACTCTACTGAAACCCACCCACATGTATTGCCCACCCACGCTGTTTTCCCAGACAGCACTTATTATTTTCACATACACCATATAATTTTAACATTTTAACCCCTGGGTCTGAATGAGGGCAAAGACTGTTTAAAAGTTGTTCATCATCTTTAAGGATTAACTTTTAAATCAGATTTTAGTCTTCTAGTGTTAAAGGGGGTATCATCTCCAATTGTCTCTACATTTTGTTTTTACAGCCCACACAATTTTCAAACAGAAATTTGCATCACAACCTCTATGTATTATACATTTATAACATATTTGTTGGAATATACTCCATTTCCATTTATATTTGCTAGTATTTGCTAGTCATTATTTTATCAAGGAAGTAATACTTATAATTTAATTTTATTAAGTATAAATGTGATATTTTAAGTATTTCTATAACTCATGAAAGCCAAATTTGCAGTATATTAAGGCACTATAGATAGTTTTACTTTCAAATTCTCAAAATATTTTACTAGCACAGACTCAGAGGCCCTAATAGTTGATATGATGTAATTAAGCAATTTCCTTTCCAATATAGTCAAATTACAGGAAAGCGTTGAATTATCTACAGTGAATGTGGAGCAACCTTGAGTACGGCAAATGCATCTCCTTTATTTACAAACTAGAATGAATTAGAAAGATACGTGATTTTCAGTTAGCTATGTTTAGACATCACTTGGCTAGTTGACAGCCTTTCAAGATTGTCTTTTTAACTTAAAAACTTTATATAACATATTCTCAAATCTAAAACATAATTACAGGCAAATTATAGATAAGGAGCTATCCATGTAGATTCATTGCAACACATACGCTTCATTATCAAAAATGGATGAAAAGAACTTGGATATTCAATGAAATAAACAACAAAATGCTTATTCTCAAAATTTTAAGTCTCAAGACCTGTTAACATTCTTAAAAATTAATAAATATCTTTTCTTAGGGGGGGGTTTATATGTATCTATATAGCCCTGGATGGCCTGGAACTTGTTATGTAAACCATGCTGATCTCAAGCTCAGAGATCCATTGCCTCTGCCTCCTGAGGGATTGGATGAAAGGCTTGAGTCACCATGCTTGGTCAATAAGATATTAAATATCTGGAAGAGCTTTTGTTTATGTGGGTTATACTGATTAGCTGATGTTTACTCTATACACTTAGAAATGAAGCAATCACGAATCAATTTAATAATAAACCTAAATATATTACTACAAACAACATTGTTTTGAAAAATGACTATTTTTTTCCAAAAAAAAAAAATCAGGGCTTGGGACTATAGCTTAGTTTGCAGAGCACTGTCCTAGTATGCATGAAGCCATGAATTCAATCCTCAGTTCTGACAAAAAGAAAAAAAAATCAACATTTGGAATGACTAGGAATTTAGCTCAGAAGTACAGCACCTTCCTAGAATGCATAAGCCAGGTCCTAGATTCAGCTCCCAACATCACACACACAAAAAACAAAAAAATTGCAGTGAGAAAGTGATATTATTTTACATTAGTATGAATCACTTTATCTTAATAGAAAATAGCTTCTTGGGGCTGGAGAGATGTCTCATCAGTTAAAAGCACTGGTTGATTTTTCAGAGGACAGAGGTTCAAGTCCCACCACCCGCAGGTACCACCCAATCGTTTGTAACTTCAATTCCAGGGGATCTCTCACCTTCCTCTGGCCTCTGTAGGCACCAGACAATCATGTTTTACACAGATACATAAGTAATCAAAATGCTCATGCTCGTATTTGTATGTAATAATATCTGACTTCCGGACTCCACACTTATGCACGCATATGTTCAGAACACTTTCTCACCCATTCACATATGCCCTCACATATATGAATCTTAACAGTATCCTTCTTAGGAAAGGATAACAAACATGAAACAAAACTGATATTAAAGACTGGAAAAAAGATATATTGGTTTAGTGATGTTAAAAGTGTGATTTCTGCTAGATACTTATCACCACCAGGGAACTTGATTGAAACACAAACTCTGAAGGACTCTACTGCAAGCCCAATGAATCAGAAACTTATGGTGAGACTCAGGAATCTGTATTTTAAAATACATTTGAGGGGCTGGAAAGATAGCTCACTCAGAAAATTGCTTGTCTTACAAACATGAGGACTTGTGTTTGACGCCCAGAAATACCCCCATTAAAAAAAAAACATGCACGGTAATATATCTCAGCACGGTAGAGACAGAAGCAGAGCGATCCATCTGTTTTGGTGGGCAACTAGCAAGCAGCAAGCCAGTGACAGATGTTTCAAAAATAAAATGGTGGGTGGCGTTTAAAGAAGTGAAGCGGGAGCTCCTTCAGCCAATAGATGCTGAGATACTAGCCCATTGGGGCGTGGTCCCTCCCTCCCCTCCCTCCCTCCCTCCCTCCCTCCCTCCCTCCCTCCCTCCCTCCCTCCCTCTCTCTCTCTCTAAAAAAGCAGCAACTGCCCTCCAGTCGCTCTCTTGCTTCCAGCTCTGCTTTGGCTCCTTCTACTATTGGCTCCAAGTTGCTCCAAGCGGTTCCTTTCCTGATCGAGCAGAGGGCTGTTGTCTGCTTTTTTAAAGAGAGAGAGAGACCACGCCACAATGGGCGGGTATCTCAGCAGCTATTGGCTGAAGGAGCTGAAGGAGCTCCTGCAACAAAGAATGAGGTCCCATGTTGTCCTCTGACCTCCAAACACACATGTGCACATATGCAATTGTATTAACACAAATGCACACACACACACATCACAAAAAAAGAACCTTTGAGGTGTGAGTAGACTACTCACATTCATAAGTATTACCCTAACTGCCACCAAAATGGTAACCACCATTACCAGAATGAATAAAACTTGAGGCAACAAGAACTATGCAGCTCTTCCTATCCCATTCAGCTTACATCCAGATCCCCACACCCCCTGTCTCCCTCCCTCCCTCCCTTCTTTGGGGCATAGCACCTCCCTGCTCAGCCTGCTGGGACCGAACCCGAACCGGGAGGACAACGGGGTGGCCGGTAGCTCCTTTGTTCCCATAGCCTGCCCGCAGCGAGCAGGGTGGGCCCTTTGTTCGCGAGCTAACCAGGCAGCGCGGAGTTTCGATCTGGGCACCGAGTGAAACATCATTGTGGAGAAACATCTCTGGGGAGTGACATCACTGGGAAGGAACATCAGTGGGCAAGAAGACCTGATCCTGTAAAAGAAGATCCAAAGGGGAGTATTGGGAGGAAGAGATGGGCAGACGCCAATGCAGGAATTCTCCCAACAATCTGAAAAACAACACGAAACCACCAGAAGCCAGTGACCCCACAACAGGAGGACATGAACACCTTAATCAAGAAGAAGTAGAAAAAACTGACTTCATGAAAGTGATTGACACCCTTAAACAGCATATAAAAAACGCCCTTATAGAAATGGATGAGAAGTATAATAGAAAGTTCGAGGAATTGAGTAAATCAGTGAATGATACCCTAGGAAACCAAGGAAAAACAATCAAGCAGATAAAGGAAACCGTTCATGACTTGAAAACTGAAATGGAGGCAAAGAAGAAAACACAAACAGAGGGCAGGCTGGACATGGAAAATCTAGGTAAACGAATAGAGACTACAGAATCAAGTATAACCAGCAGAATACAAGAGATAGAAGAAAGAATCTCAGATTCTGAGGATAACATAGAGAAAATAAACACTCTGATCAAAGAAAACAGCAAGTCCAACAAACTCTCATCACAAAACATTCAGGAAATATGGGACACAATAAAAAGACCAAACCTAAGAATAATTGGAGTAGAAGAAGGAGAAGAAGTGCAGCTCAACGGTACAGAAAATATACTTAATAAAATTATAGAAGAAAACTTTCCCAACCTGAAGACAGATGTACCTATGAAGGTTCAAGAAGCATACAGAACACCAAATAGGCAGGATCAAAAGAAAACATCCCCTCGCCATATAATAATCAAAACACAAAATATACAGAATAAAGAAAGAATATTAAGAGCCGCAAAGGAAAAAGGCCAAGTTACTTATAAAGGTAAACCTATCAGACTTACACCTGACTTCTCTATGGAAACCATGAAAGCCAGAAGGTCCTGGATAGATGTTCTCCAAAAACTAAGAGACCACGGATGCAAGCCCAGACTACTATATCCAGCCAAACTTTCATTCACTATAAATGGAGAAAACAAAATTTTCCAGGATAAAAACAAATTTAAACAATACGTAGCCACAAATCCAGCCTTACAGAAAATAATAGAAGGAAAATCACTAACCAAGGAGTCCAACAATGACCACAATAACTCAGACATCTAGAGACTCTTCACCAGCGCAAATCAAAGAAGGAAAACACACAAACCCTACTACTAAAAAAGTGACCGGAGTTAACAACCACTAGTCATTAATATCACTTAATATCAATGGGCTCAACTCACCTATAAAAAGGCACAAGCTAAGAGATTGGATAAGAAAACAGGATCCAACATTCTGCTGTCTACAAGAAACACACCTCAACCACAAAGACAGGCACCTACTCAGAGTAAAGGGCTGGGAAAAGGCTTATCAAGCAAACGGACCTAAGAAACAAGCAGTTGTGGCCATACTAATTTCTAACAAAGTTGACTTCAAACTTAAATCAATCAGAAGAGATGGAGAGGGTCATTTTATACTCATAACAGGAACAATTCATCAGGAAGAAGTCTCAATCCTGAATGTCTATGCCCCTAATATAAAAGCGCCCACGTACATAAAAGAAACATTACTAAAACTCAAGGCAGCCATCAAACCGCACACACTAATAGTAGGAGACTTCAACACTCCTCTCTCACCAATGGACAGGTCAATCAGACAGAAACCTAACAGAGAAATTAGAGAATTAATGGAGGTAATGAAGCAAATGGACTTAACAGACATCTATAGATTATTCCACCCAAAGAGGAAAGAATATACCTTCTTCTCTGCAGCTCATGGAACCTTCTCGAAAATTGACCACATACTTGGTAACAAAGCTAACTTACACAGTTACAAAAAAATATTAGTAACCACCTGTGTCTTATCAGATCACCATGGATTAAAGTTAGAATTCAACAACAATGCTACCCCCAGAAAGCCTACAAACTCATGGAAACTGAACAGTCAACTACTGAACCATACCTGGATTAAGGAAGAAATAAAGAAAGAAATTAAAGTCTTCCTTGAATTCAATGAAAATAAAGAAACAACATAGTCGAACTTATGGGACACTATGAAAGCAGTCCTGAGAGGAAAGTTCATAGCACTAAATGCCCACCTAAAGAAAACAGAGAAAGCACATATTGGAGACTTAACAGCCCACTTGAAAGCTCTAGAAAAAAAAGAAGCAGACTCACCTAGGAGGAGTAGAAGACAGGAAATAATCAAATTGAGGGCTGAAATCAACAAAATAGAAACACAGAAAACAATCCAAAGAATCAATGAAACAAAAAGCTGGTTCCTGGAGAAAATCAACAAGATTGATAAAAACCTATCCAAACTAATCAAACGGCAGAGAGAGAACACGCAAATTAATAAGATCAGAAATGAAAAGGGGGACATAACCACAGACACAGAGGAAATTCAGAGAGTCATTAGATCTTACTACAAAAGCCTGTATGCCACAAAACTGGAAAATGTAAAAGAAATGGACGCTTTTTTAGATAAATACCACTTACCAAAACTAAACCAGGACCAGGTGAACAATCTAAACAGACCTGTAAGTCGCGAAGAATTAGAAGCTGTTATCAAAAACCTCCCTACCAAAAAAAGCCCAGGACCAGATGGTTTCAATGCAGAATTCTACCAGAACTTCCAAGAAGACCTAATACCTATACTCCTCAATGTATTCCACAATATAGAAACAGAAGGGTCATTACCAAATTCCTTTTATGAAGCCACAATTACTCTGATACCAAAACCACTCAAAGACTCAACCAGGAAAGAGAACTACAGGCCAATCTCACTCATGAATATCGACACAAAAATCCTCAACAAAATACTGGCAAATCGAATCCAAGAACACATCCGAAAAATTATCCATTATGATCAAGTAGGCTTCATTCCTGAGATGCAGGGCTGGTTCAACATACGAAAATCTATCAATGTAATCCAGCATATAAATAAACTGAAAGAAAAAAACCATATGATCATTTCATTAGATGCTGAAAAAGCATTTGACAAAATTCAACATCCATTTATGTTAAAAGTCTTGGAGAGATTAGGGATACAAGGGTCATACCTAAATATAATAAAAGCTATATACAGCAAGCCGACAGCTAACATCAAATTAAACGGAGAGAAACTCAAAGCCATCCCACTTAACTCAGGAACACGGCAAGGCTGTCCACTCTCGACATACCTCTTCAATATAGTGCTTGAAGTTCTAGCAATAGCAATAAGACAACATAATGGGATCAAGGGGATTCGAATTGGAAAGGAAGAAGTTAAACTTTCGTTATTTGCAGATGATATGATAGTGTACATAAGCGACCCCCAAAACTCCACCAAAGAACTTATACAGCTGATAAACAGCTTTAGTAATGTGGCAGGATACAAGATCAACTCCAAAAAATCAGTCGCCCTCTTATACACAAAGGATATGGAAGCAGAGAGGGAAATCAGAGAAGCTTCACCATTCACGATAGCCACAAACAGCATAAAATATCTTGGGGTAAATCTAACCAAGGAAGTGAAAGATCTATTTGACAAGAACTTTAAGGCATTGAAGAAAGAAATTGAAGAGGATACCAAAAAATGGATGGACCTCCCTTGCTCTTGGATTGGGAGGATCAACATAGTAAAAATGGCAATTCTACCAAAGGCAATTTATAGATTCAATGCAATCCCCATCAAGATCCCATCAAAATTCTTCACAGATCTGGAGAAGACAATAATCAACTTTATATGGAAAAACAAAAAACCCAGGATAGCCAAAACAATCCTATACAATAAAGGATCTTCTGGAGGCATTACCATCCCTGACTTCAAACTCTATTACAGAGCTACAGTAATGAAAACAGTGTGGTACTGGCATAAAAACAGAGAAGTCGACCAATGGAATCGTATAGAAGACCAGGATTTTATCCCACAAACCTATGAACACCTCATTTACGATAAAGGAGCTAAAAGTATACAATGGAAGAAAGAAAGCATCTTCAACAAATGGTGCTGGCACAACTGGATGTCAACCTGTAGAAGAATGAAAATAGACCCATATCTCTCACCGTGCACAAAACTCAAGTCCAAATGGATTAAAGACCTCAATATCAGCCCGAACACACTGAACCTGATAGAAGAGAAAGTGGGAAATACTCTACAACAGATGGGCACAGGAGATCGCTTCCTATGTATAACCCCAGAAGCACAGACATTAAGGGCAACATTGAATAAATGGGACCTACTTAAACTGAGAAGCTTCTGTAAAGCAAAGGACATGGTCACTAAGACACAAAGGCAACCTACTGACTGGGAGAAGATCTTCACCAACCCGGCAACAGACAAAGGTCTGATCTCCAAAACATATAGAGAACTCAAGAAATTAGACTTTAAAATGCTAATTAACCCAATTAAAAAATGGGGCACTGAACTGAACAGAGAATTCTCAACAGAAGAAGTTCAAATGGCCAAAAGACACTTAAGGTCGTGCTCAACTTCCTTAGCAATCAGGGAAATGCAAATCAAAACAACTTTGAGATATCATCTTACACCTGTCAGAATGGCTAAAGTCAAAAACACCAATGATAGCCTTTGCTGGAGAGGCTGTGGAGGAACGGGTACCCTCATCCATTGCTGGTGGGAATGCAATCTTGTGCAACCACTGTGGAAGTCAGTGTTTCGGTTTCTCAGGAAATTCGGGATCAACTTACCCCTGGACCCAGCAATACCACTCTTGGGAATATACCCAAGAGATGCTCTATCAAATGACAAAAGCATTTGTTCAACTATGTTCATAGCAGTATTATTTGTAATAGCCAGAACCTGGAAACAACCTAGGTGCCCTTCAATGGAAGAATGGATGAAGAAAGTATGGAATATATACACGCTAGAGTACTACGCTGCGGTAAAAAACAATGACTTCTCGAATTTTGCATGCAAATGGATGGAAATAGAAAACACTATCCTGAGTGAGGTGTCCCAGACCCAAAAAGATGAATATGGGATGTACTCACTCATAATTGGTTTCTAGCCATAAATAAGGACCACGGAGTCTACAATAGGTGAACCTAAAGAAGCTAAGTAAGAAGGTGAACCCAAGGAAAAACATATAGTTATCCTCTTGGCTAAGGGAAGTAGACCAAATTTCCGGGGAGAAAATGGGATCTTGGGGGTGGGGTGGGATGGGGGTAAGGGGAGATGGGGAAAGAAAAGGTAGAAGGGAAGGAGGGGGGACCTGGGGAAACAGGAGAATTGGGATAAAGGAAAGGTGGATAGGGGAGCACGGAACCACAATTCTTAGTTAAGGGAGCCACTTTAGGGTGGGCAAGAGACTTGACCCTAGAGGGGCTCCCTATTGCCCAAGATGAGGTTCCCAGTTAGTTCCTTGGGCAGCTGAGGATTGGGAACCTGAAATGACCCTATCCTAGATAGAGCAATACTGACGAATATGTTGCATATCATCATAGAATCTTCATCTGGTGATGGATAGAGATAGAGACAGACCCACACAGGAGCACTGGACTGAGCTCCCAAGGTCCCAAGGAGGAGCAGAAGGAAGGAGAACATGAGCAAAGAATTCGGGACCACGAGGCGTGCATCCACCCACTGAGACAGTGGAGCTGATCTACTGGGAGCTCACCAAGGCCAGCTGGACTGTGACTGAAAAAGCATGGGATAAAACCGGACTCTCTGAACATGGCGAACAATGAGGGCTGATCAGACGCCAAGGACAATGGCAGGGGGTTTTGATCCTACTTAATGTGCTGGCTTTGTGGGAGCCTAGCCAGTTTGGATGTTCACCTTCCTAGAAATGCACGGAGGGGGGAGTACCTAGGACTTACCACAGGACAGGGAACCCGGACTGCTCTGTGGACTGGAGAGGGAGGGGGAGAGGAGTGGGGGGAGGGGGAGAAGGGTGGGAGGAGGGGGAGAAGGGTGGGAGGAGGGGAAGGGAAATGGGAGGCTGGGAGGAGGTGGAAACTTGTTTTGTGTTTATGTTTTTTTTTTCTTCTTTTCGCAATAAAAAAAAATAAAACAAAGTCTTTAAAGAGAAAAAAAAAGAACTATGCAGGAAAATTATCATACTGGTAGGATAACATTCATCAATACGATATTAACCAGCTAATATTGTTAATAATACAGTTAATATGTGCACATATTGTGGGGATCCAGCTCTATCACTCTGCCTTACTCCTTTAAGACAAGGAGGGTCTCTCACTCCTGTCTCAAACACCAAGCGTCTTATTTAATGTGGATGCTGTGATCTCAAGGCTTTGCATGCATGAGACCTCACTGCTCTACTGCTCCTACCTACTAAGCCAAATCTTCAGCCTCAAATTCTTTAGGACTAAAATTGTCATCATAGAAGCTTCACTCAGTGACTGATGGAAGCAGATACAGAGATCCATAGCTAAGCACTGGACCAAGCTTCCAAAGTCCAGTTCAAGAGACGGAGAAGCAATAATATGAGCAGAGGGGTCAAGACCTGTGATTGGGATACCCACAGAAACTGAGCTAGTGGGAGCTCATGGACTCTGGGCTGACAGCTAGGGAATCTGTAAAGATCTGAACTAGGCCCTCTGAATGTGGGTGACAGCAGAGTGGTTTGGTGTGGGACCACTGGCAATGGGATCGGGACTTATCCCCAGTGCATGAGCTGCTTTTTTATTTGTGGAGTCCATTCCTCATGGAGGGACACCTTGCTCAGCCTAGATACAGGGGTGGGGGAGGGTCTTGGTCCTGCCTCAACTTGATGTGACAGATTTTGTTGACCTCCCCCAAGGGATTCTTTATTCTCTCTTCAGGAGTGGATGGAAGGTGGGCTGGGGGAAGGTGAGAGGATTGGGAGAGAGGGGAGGGAGAGAGGGGACGGAGGGGGAACAGGGATTGTTATGTAAAATAAAAGATTGTCCTAAAAATTAAAAAAAATAAAAAAATAATAAATCGCCATTAATCACAATAGTTTGAAAAAAGAGTAAAGTGTGATGTAAATACTATCAGTACAGCCAGGGCTGGTGATGCAGACTTATGATTTCAGTTTGTTGAGTCTAGGGCAGAAAGACAGCCTGCTTGGGTTATAGAGTGAGTTGAAGACAAATCTAAACAACTAAGTTAGACCCTACCTCAAAATAAAAAATAAGAGCTAAAGCTATATCTCAAAGTATAGTTGTTGCAGAGCATGGGCTAGGTTCAATTTCAATCTCTAGCAAAACATGCACATGCGAGTGCATGCACACACGCGCGCACACACACACACACACACACACACACACACACACACAGACAGAGACAGAGAAAAGAGAGAAAGAAAGGATGAGAAAGAAAGAAAGAAAAGAAAGAAAGAAGGAAAGCCAGATTTGGTGGTATACACTCTTAAGCCCAGTACTCAGGAGGCTAGGGGAAGAACAGAGGTTCCACGCCAGCATGTGCTGTAGGCCATCTCAAAAATAAAATAAAAATAGCCGGGCGATGGTGGCGCACGCCTTTAATCCCAGCACTCGGGAGGCAGAGGCAGGCGGATCTCTGTGAGTTCGAGACCAGCCTGGTCTACAGAGCTAGTTCCAGGACAGGCTCCAAAGCCACAGAGAAACCCTGTCTCGAAAAACCAAAAATAAATAAATAAATAAATAAATAAATAAATAAATAAATAAATAAATAAATAAAATAAAGTAAAATAAAATAATCCCTGCTTTGCATAAGTCCTGTGGTAATACTCAGACCCAGCAATTTACACACTGTCTAGGGCTGTTTTCACTATACAATGGTAAAAGTCAGTAGTTTTCTCCAGAATTTGGAGAGAATGCTCAGCAATTAAAAGTATTTATTGCCCTTGCAGAGGACATGTCTTCAGCATCCACATTGTCCATAATCATCTCTAACTCTGGTTTCAGGGCATCTAACACCTGGCCTCCTTGAGCACCAGGTGCACACACACACTGTGCATATCCATGCATGTCGGCAAAGCACTCATACACACGTAATAAAAATTAATAAATAAGAAAAGATAAGATAAGCAACAAAAAGTGGGGCATAACGGTACAGAAGCTTGTGATCTCAGAGACCGCAGAACTATGAATTCCAGGCAAGCCTGGACTGTAAGGTAAAACCTTGTCTCCAAAATCTCGAGAAAAAGCAAGCAAGATGACTCAGTGGGTAAAAGTGCTTTCCATCCTGCACCCATGGTGGAAGGAGAGAACTGACACCCTAAAGGTGTCCTATGACCTAAACACATTCACAGTGACATTGAGGTACTCCTGTGTTCTCTGCCCTGCCTCCCTCATACTCACAAATGAATAAATAAATACGTGTAAAAAATTAAAACTACAAAAACAAAACAAACAAAACTTGGTATGTCACAGGGTCTCTAGTCCCAGTGGAAGCTAGAGTCAGGAGCTAAGAAGTTCAAGGCCAGCCTGAGGTATAAGAATTTGCCTCAAAAGAATATTTTTTTAAAAAAATCAATAGAAAATAGGAAAAGGACATTTGCAAGGTTGCGGTGTGAGCTTCCACTTTTCAAGTAGAGTGTAAACAAAGAATGGGCAAGACAGAAGCTTTTCGGGGGCCTGAAGTTTTCTAGATCTTAATGGACCCGAGTGTGACCAAATAACCATGCAGAAGTGTATGACTTCTATAACCCTTCTCACTTTACTGTGTGAAGCTAAGTTACTAAAAAGAGTCAAAGGCACAGAACATGAGCAAGTTTACAGAAAAGTGACAGGACACCACAAAAATAAACTGCAGCATAAAACACACACAAACAATACCTATTTAGCAAAGAAATCTATTAAATGAATAATAAAAAGACAAGCTTGGTGTGTGGCTCAGCTGTAATGCCCTTCCTCTGGGGTACACTGGAAACCTCAGGCTCAGTTCCTAACTCTAGAAAGAAAATAGGACAAAGCCAAAAGACACTGTTTTAGAATAGAAAGATATGGGGAAATGGAAACTCATATATGTTTGTTCAATTAAAATTACTACAGATTTCCAGAAAACAATTTATCATTACTCAAAGAATTAAAAACAAAGCCCTACTGCTTGTAGGCTTTGGGGGAACCTATTCTCTTTAGATGAATACCTTGCTCAGTCTAGATATAGTAGGGAGAGCCTTGGACCTTCCCCAAAGCAATGTGCCTTATCCTCTCTGTCGAGTGGATGGGGCAAGGTGGGATGAAGGGGTGGGAGGGTATGTGGAGGGAATGGGAGGAGGGGAGGGAGTAGGAACTGGGATTGGTATGCATAATGAAAAAAGATAGTGTTTTCTTTAAAATTTAAAAAATCCTCAGATATTCTTTAACTCTGGGAATCCATCCTTTCAACAATTCTAAACACAAAGAAAACTTACACATCTTACTTGTATTTGGCACTTTTTTTTACAATACTGAGAAAGTTTAAAATAATAAATTACTCAATTACCTGGGTACAATTATAGAAGTTATCATATTTCTATAGTGTGTCATATTATATTTATAGAAATACCCCCAGAGGTGCCTGAAATGCATTATGTGGAAATATCACATAATTAATTTTATGTTTTCAAAAATGTACACCAAATTCTTAAGCTTGCAGTTTTGATAGGAATGCTGAAAGCACACACAGGGCAAAAATGCATTTCACTGCATTCCAAAGTTTATGAATTCGAATTTCAAACACACAGAGAACCTGAGGTCCTGATTTTACTCACTTCCTAGATTTTACTACCATGGTTTTAATAGACTTGGACCTCTCAATTTTAACACAATATGTTTTAAAATACACAGTTTAAATTTTTTAACACGTGGACATTGCTGTTTTAAATAAAATATCACTTTGATATCTACTGGATATGACTATCTTAAGAACTGAAATCAAATATACTTTCACATATTATTTATAGACATAATATATAATTATTAGCCCTCTTTAAATTCTGAATCAATTGTCCTCTTATAAATTAAATTGTAAAATTATAAATGACCATTTATACCACAGCAATCACTGACTACAAATTTCTATTAACATTTTATTTTCTCAAGTAGATATGATTATAAATGCATATTTCTGAGGCAGTTATCTTCTAATGTTCAAATTTGTTACTATTGCTTGCCATAGTAAGATGCCCCATGACAAAAGGGAGTAGGGCTGAGCAAAGTGGCTCACTGGTACCATGCTTGCTTAGCATGCAGGAAATCCTGGTTGGATCCTCAGGTATAATCAAGTACTCCTGATAATCCCAGAATTTGAGAGACAGAGGTAGGAGGAACAGATTTGGCTTAGCCTGGATATATTAGACTCTGCCTCCACAAACAAAAAATATCTAAAACCAGTAAATAGAGAAGATTATAGACTTGTAATTTCTTTTGCCTCTACCCATTTTCTTATATGTTTAGCCTGTCGTGTCATCATCTGCCTTAACTTTAGGTGCTAATACACAAAGATTTTAAAAGGGCATTTATTGAAGACAAACTGCCATTTTCAGGGTAACTTCCTATTTCTGATACAGGAAATATGAACTTCCTATATCAAGAAAAAGGATCATTTGAAGCCTTTCTAAAATCATCACACCTTCTAAGTAATATTTGTATGACTTTTACACTCAATGACATAAACATGGTGTCCTACTTAATGTTAATTATCACATCACAGAACATCTTTGAACAAATGTTCAATGTTAAAATATACAATGCTGCACGCATGGCTTTTACGTAAAATCCAAGTCAATATATTCTTCAACTTATATATTGCTCACAGCTGAAATGGGACTGCAACTAAGATTAATTAAAACCAGATATAAATATTGAACACAGAAGGAGCACTGAGAACTACGTCCTCAATCTTTCTGCCAAACTACATTTAAACCACACTCAGGTATTCCAAGAACAGTACTCTGGAAGCAAACTAAGAACCAAGCACTCAGCATCAACTTAAGACTGTTTATCCCTCTTTGCTTAGAACGAACAAGGCAAAACATTTTCTTTTCCTGTTAGCCCAAGCTTCCAAACACTTTAACTGTTTTTGTTGTTGTTCTTTATTTTTGAGACATGGTGCCTCTCTAGGTCTGAGTTCACCCTGGAATTTGCTCCCAATTCTCTTGCCTCAGCCTCCCCAACTGGGGAGTCTTCTGGGGGTGAACCACCATGCCAGGCTCCCAACAATTTTAAAAACCTGCCCCATTTCCTCCGACTACTTACTGTTAAAATTGAATTCTTCAGGATGCTTGTTGGTCTTCCAGATATCTCCGTAGGGATCCTCGTTGTTCCATAGAGCCAGGTAGTGGCTCCTGCCGCCTCTCAGGGGCCTCTCTGGCTTTTCCTCCTGCACTCTATTTCTAAATGGAGTTTCTACACAAACGACATCTAGGGTCTCCCCACAGTGGACCTTATCTATGCACAGGATTTCCTGGCCCAATCTTTTCTCGTTGTAAAGACACGAAACTCTGAAAATTCTCACTTCTATGCCAACTTTTAGAATATTCTGATAAATGAGAAAGTTTAAGCTGGGGTCTAAGTAACACTTCTCCTGGTACACCCCGTCCGAGATCGTCACATCATAGCAGTAAAGGGGAAGCTTGGGCACCATGTCCCGTGGCTCATCCTCTAAAAGGTATCTTTGGATGGCCAGTACAGTGACAGGCACCACATCGCTAAGGGTGACACACTGTCTAGGGGATCCGGTTATTTGCTCAATAACCTTTTGGATCCAGGACTTGTACCTTTGGCTACCGGCCCTTCGAATCACTCCTCCTGGAACCCTAGGCTGATTTCTTTCGGGGTGCGGCCTGTAGAGGCCAGCGTGGGAGGGTCCAGCCTCCGGCTGACCGGACTCACCCGACATTACGAGATAACCGCGAACTCTTCCCTCTCTGAAAAGCTTATTTTCCCCGTCCAAAGCCAGAGAAAAGCCGCGCGCTCCTAACCGAAGCTCCAAGCCGTCTGAGAGGATTGGTCCGGTCCCGCCCAGGGGCGAGATTCAGACGATTCCACGCCTGCGCAGCAGCTTTCCCGCCTATGCGTGGAGCCCCTAGTTTGAGACTTTGAGACAAAGTTTCTAAAGAGAGCACGAGAGAAGTACGTGGCCTAGCTTGGTACGTTGGACTCCCCCAGCCCATCGAGTTCCATCTTGGGGAGGGAGGCAGGAGACTGAGAGGAGAGAAGCCCGGCTGTCGAGGTTTCTAAAGTACGGCGGCGGCGCGGCGGCGTGGAGGAGCGAGACTGAGAGGAGAGAAGCCCGGCTGTCGAGGTTTCTAAAGTACGGCGGCGGCGCGGCGGCGTGGAGGCATGGAGGAGCGAGACTGAGAGGAGAGAAGCCCGGCTGTCGAGGTTCGCGGCGGCGTGGAGGAGCGAGGAGCGCTGCTGGTTCCCCTGAGAGAAGAGGTAGTGCAGGTGGGGGGTTGGGGGCGTGGAGGTGTGTGTGGGGGGGGTTGGAGAGGTGGAGGGGTGGGGCGTTGGGGGATGGTGGGTGGGCAGAGTGGAGGAGTGGGGGATGGGGGGTGGGGAGATAGAGGGGGGTGTAGGAAGTGGCAAAAGTGAGGCCCTAGTAGTCCTAAAACAGGGCTTACTTGGGCCGGCAAAAGACCGTAATTTATCATGTTCATGTGTATTTACGAAGTTAGTGCCTTGTGGTTAAGAAATAGCTTGTTAAATTTAAACACGTTAAATTAGTAAATATACCGAACATGTTAATTTTGTTCTCCATAGTATGATCATAATCATATGATATATGCACAGCCTTCAGGGAAGTTGCTGGCACAAAAGACTTAAGTAAAATATTAGCTGTTATTGTTATTAGTACTATCATAATTATAATTATCTGGAGTAGCTCCCTGAATGCAGGGTGGGTGAATTAGTAAGTGCAAATGAAAATTTAAGAATGTAGAATTAAAAAAAAAGGGGGGGGGGAGAATGTAGAATTAAAGCCGGGCGGTGGTGGCACACGCCTTTAATCCCAGCACTCGGGAGGCAGAGGCAGGTGGATCTCTGTGAGTTCGAGACCAGCCTGGTCTACAAGAGCTAATTCCAGGACAGGAAACAAAAAGCTACGGAGAAACCCTGTCTCGAAAATTCAAAAAAAAAAAAAAAAACAAACAAAAACCAAAAAACAAGAATGTAGAATTGGCTTGCTAAAGATCTATCTTCAGATTATACTTTTTTTTTGTTGTTGTTGTTTGTAACATCCTGTGCCCTGCTTTCTACTTAGGTGAGCTGTAGGTTACTTTTTCTCGGGGAGATGACACCAGTGACCCCAAGTCCATGCTATCAATCACATGCAGTGTGTTGTCGGGGCTTTCTTATAGGCACATGGGTAACCCCAAAACAGTTCCATTGTGGAAAAAAAGCACAAGCTTTCAAAACCTTCTATGGAACTGGAACAGGAGAATATGCACTGAAGGTGGGAGGCAGGTGGGAGGGAGGGCTTGCCTAGTGAGAGTCCAGTGATACCCTCACCCACTTCTCCTGTGTGGGCACAGCAAGCCTGACCTGAGGATCTATGGGGGCGGGCGGCTCATAATGCTCTGACCTAAAGACAGAGGAAGCCATGCCATGCTCAGAGGACCTTGTTCTATACCGTAAGTCTTATGCAGCTCTGATGGGGCCTCCCTCACTAATGTCAGGAAGATCTCTGCTGCCCCCAAACCAATGTGGGACGAAGGAGGTCCTCCTGCTGCCCCTGCCGGGTCTCACAAGATCCTGCTGAGCTAGGTCTTGGGGAAAAAAAATGAAACTGGAAATTTACTTCTATTGCAGGACAGAGCCTGGTCCTGTGCCTCTCGTTCTGTGATGGCTGTTCCTGCCCAGTGGTCAAGCCTTCAAAACTAGAGCAACACTGGCCTTAGAGAGGTTCCAAAATTCCAAACCCCTGAAACAGCCTTTGTGAGACCTCTGGGCCTTTTTCTATAAAGTAAGTTCATGGACCTCAAATTTATCTTATTGCCTGCCTGGAAAGTCCCCCTTATGTGTTTTAGAACTGAGGATTATCACGGGTGTCCCTGGCAATGCTGGTGACTGAAGGCAGGGGAACACCCGAGCCTCCCACATACTGCCTTTTCCTGTTCTTTACTCCTAAGTTAGACTTTTTAAAATGCATTTTTAAAAATATAATACCTAGTGCAACATACTGAAAGGAAGCACAGTTTTAAAAACTGTATTTCTTAAATACAAAGCGTATTTCAAAGATAATTGTAAAGTGAGTATATTGAGCAGAATAATGTAGCATGATTAATAGAAACCCAGAGACAGATACTGGAGTTCAACCTGAAGGTCAGAAAAGCAAAACAGCTAACCACTGACTCTTACCTTGTCCTCAGTTCAAAATGGTGATCCTGCCTCCAGGAATCCTCACATTGAAAATATAACTGAGAGCTGTCTCCTCCCATCTTATACTCCTATTTAGGGCTGGGATTAAAGGCATGTACCACTATCACCCAGTTTCTATGGCAAACTAGTGTGGCTACTGGGATTAAAAGTGTGTGTCACCACTGCCTGGTCTGTAAGGCTGAGCAGTGGGACTGTTTTACTCTCTGATCTTCAGGCAAGCTTTATTAAAAATGCAAATGAAATATCACTACAGAATAGTCAGAATTAAACATACAATATTTATTAAGTGTGCTATCATATACAAAATGTATTAACTTTTTAAATAACATATCTTTTCAAAATTTTTCTGTTTATCATTTTTAAATTTTATTTTTTAAAACAATCTTTTTAAATTTTAAATTACCAATAACAAAACCTCTCCCTCCTCACCTCCTACTACACCCACCTTCTCCACACCCCACTCCCCATCCATTCCTCAGCAAGGGTAAAGCCTCCAATGGAAAGTCAACACAGTCTGGCACATCACTTTGAGGCAGGAACAAGGCCCTCCCCCATGCCTGTATCAAGGCAGAGTAAGGTATCCCTCCATAGGGAATGGGCTTCAATAAAACAGTTCAGGCAATAGGGATAAATACTACCAGTGGCCCCACAAACTGCCCAAGACACACAACTGACACCCACATGCAGAGTGCCTAGTTTGGTCCTTTGTAGGCTCCCGAGCATGTCAATCCAGGCAGTGAACTCCCACTAGCTCAGGTCAGCTGGTTTTGTGGGTATCACCAGCAGTGGCAGTTATATTTTGTTTTTTGGCTTTTTTTTATATTAACCAATTTATTTTTTTCCTTTTTTTTCTTTTTTCTTTTTTGGATTTTCTTTTTTTGAATTTATTTATTTATTAAGGATTTCTGCCTCCTCCCCGCCACCGCCTCCCATTTCCTTCCCCCTCCCCCAATCAAGTCCCCCTCCCTCAGCACCTCAAAGAGCAATCAGGGTTCCCTGACCTGTGGGAAGTCCAAGGACCGCCCACCTCCATCCAGGTCTAGTAAGGTGAGCATCCAAACTGCCTAGGCTCCTCCAAAGCCAGTACCTGCAGTAGGATCAAAATTCGATTGCCATTGTTCTTGAATTCTCAGTAGTCCTCATTGTCCGCTATATTCAGCAAGTCCGGTTTTATCCCATGCTTTTTCAGACCCAGGCCAGCTGGCCTTGGTGAGTTCCGGATAGAACACCCCATTGTCTCAGTGTGTGGGTGCACCCCTCGCGGTCCTAAGTTTCTTGCTCGTGCTCCCTCTCCTTCTGCTCCTGATTTGGACCTTGAGATTTCAGTCTGGTGCTCCAATGTGGGTCTCTGTCTCTGTCTCCTTTCATCGCCTGATGAAGGTTAATATTCAGCAGGATGCCTATATGTTTGTCTTTGGATTCACCTTATTTAGCTTCTCTAGGATCGCGAAATATAAGCTCAGTGTCCTTTATTTATGGCTAGAAACCAAATATGAGTGAGTACATCCCATGTTCCTCTTTTTGGGTCTGGCTTACCTCACTCAGGATAGTGTTTTCTATTTCCATCCATTTGTTTTTTTTTCTTTTTTTTTTAATTTATTTATTTATTAAGGATTTCTGCCTCGTCCCCACAACCGCTTCCCATTTCCCTCCCCCTCCCCCGATCAAGTCCCCCCCCCCCCCTCATCTGCTCGAAGAGCAATCAGGGTTCCCTGACCTGTGGGAAGCCCAAGGACTGCCCACCTCTATCCAGGTCTCGTAAGGTGAGCATTCAAACTGCCTAGGCTCCCACAAAGCCAGTACGTGCAGTAGGATCAAAAACCCACTGCAATTGTTCTTGAATTCTCAGTATTCCTCATTGTCCGCTATGTTCAGCTAGTCCGGATTTATCCCATGCTTTTTCAGACCTAGGCCAGCTGGCCTTGGTGAGATCCCAATAGAACATCCCCATTGTCTTAGTGTGTGGGTGCACCCCTCGTGGTCCTGAGTTCCTTGCTCGTGCTCCGTCTCCTTCTGCTCCTGATTTGGACCTTGAGATTTCTGTCCGGTGCTCCCGTGTGGGTCTCTGTCTCTGTCTCCTTTCATCGCCTGATGAAGGTTAATATTCCTGAGGATGCCTATGTGTTTGTCTTTGGATTCACCTTATTTATCTTCTCTAGGAACATGAATTATAGGCTCAATGTCCTTTATTTATGGCTAGAAACCAAATATGAGTGAGTACATCCCATGTTCCTCTTTTTGGGTCTGGCTTACCTCACTCAGGATAGTGTTTTCTATTTCCATCCATTTGTATGCAAAATTCAAGAAGTCCTTGTTTTTTACTGCTGAGTAATACTCTAATATGTATATATTCCATACTTTCTTCATCCATTCTTCCGTTGAAGGGCATCTAGGTTGTTTCCAGGTTCTGGCTATTACAAACAATGCTGCCATGAACATAGTTGAGCATATACTTTTGTTGTATGATAGGGCCTCTCTTGGGTATATTCCCAAGAGTGGTATTGCTGGATCCAGGGGTAGGTTGATCCCGAATTTCCTGAGAAACTGCCACACTGCTTTCCAGAGCGGTTGCACAAGTTTGTATTCCCACCAGCAATGGATGAGTGTACCCTTTCTCCACAACCTCTCCAGCAAAGGCTATCATTGGTGTTTTTTATTTTAGCCATTCTGACAGGTGTAAGATGGTATCTTAAAGTTGTCTTGATTTACATTTCCCTGATCGCTAAGGAAGTTGAGCATGACTTTAAGTGTCTTTTGGCCATTTGACTTTCTTCTGTTGAGAATTCTCTGTTCAGCTCAGTGTCCCATTTTATAATTGGGCTGATTAGCCTTTTATGGTCTAGTTTCTTGAGGTCTTTATATATTTTTGAGATCAGACCTTTGTCAGTTGCGGGGTTGGTGAAGATCTTCTCCCAGTCAGTGGGTTGCCTTTTTGTCTTGGTGACAGTGTCCTTTGCTTTACAGAAGCTTCTCAGTCTCAGGAGGTCCCATTTATTCAATGTTGCCCTTAATGTCTGTGCTGCTGGGGTTATTCGTAGGAAGTGGTCTCCAGTGCTCACGTGTTGTAGAGTGCTTCCCACTTTCTCTTCTATCAGGTTCAGTGTGTTCTAACTGATATTGAGGTCTTTAATCCATTTGGACTTGAGTTTTGTGCATGGTGATAGATATGGATCTATTTTCATTCTTCTACAGATTGACATCCAGTTTTGCCAACACAATTTGTTGAAGATGCTCTCTTTTTTCCATTGTATACTTTTAGCTCCTTTATCGAAAATCAGGTGTTCATAGGTTTGTGGGTTAAAGTCAGGGTCTTCTATTCAATTCCATTGGTCGACATCTCTGTTTTTATGCCAATACCAAGCTGTTTTCAATACTGTAGCTCTGTAATAGAGTTTGAAGTCAGGGATGGTAATGCCTCCAGACAATCCTTTATTGTATAAGATTGTTTTGGCTATCCTGGGTTTTTTGTTTTTCCATATAAAGTTGATTATTGTCTTCTCCAGATCTGTGAAGAATTTTGATGGGATTTTGATGGGGATTGCATTGAATCTATAGATTGCTTTTGGTAGAATTGCCATTTTTACTAAGTTGATCCTCCCAATCCAGGAGCAAGGGAAGTCCTTCCATTTTCTGGTGTCCTCTTCAATTTCTTTCTTCAAAGGCTTAAAGTTCTTTTCAAATAGATCTTTCACTTCCTTGGTCAGAGTTACCCCAAGATATTTTATGCTGTTTATGGCTTTTGTGAAAGGTGATACTTCTCTGATTTCCCCCTCTGCTTCCTTATCCTTAGTGTATAGGAGGGCAACTGATTTTTTTGGAGTTGATCTTGTATCCTGCCACATTACTAAAGGTGTTTATCAGCTGTAGGAGTTCTTTGGTAGAGTTTTTGTGGTCGCTTATGTATACTATTATATCACCTGCAAATAACGAAAGCTTAACTTCCTCCTTTCCAATACGAATCCCCTTGATCCCCTTATGTTGTCTTATTGCTATTGCTAGAACTTCAAGCACTATATTGAAGAGGTATGGAGAGAGTGGACATCCTTGTCGTCTTCCTGATTTTAGTGGGATGGCTTTGAGTTTTTCTCCGTTTAATTTAATGTTAGCTGTCGGCTTGTTGTAAATAGCTTTTATTATATTTAGGTATGACCCTTGTATCCCTTATCTCTCCAAGACCTTTATCATAAAGGGGTGTTGAATTTTATCGAATGCTTTTTCAGCATCTAATGAAATGATCATATGGTCTTTTTCTTTCAGTTTATTTATATGGTGGATTACATTGATAGATTTTCGTATGTTGAACCAGCCCTGCATCTCTGGGATGAAGCCTACTTGATCATAATGGATAATTTTTCTAATGTGTTCTTGGATTCGGTTTGCCAGTATTTTATTGAGAATTTTTGTGTTGATATTCATGAGTGAGATAGGCCTGTAATTCTCTTTCTTGGTTGAGTCTTTGTGTGGTTTTGATTTCAGAGTAACTGTAGCTTCATAAAATGAATTTGGCAATGACTCTTCTGTTTCTATATTGTGAAATACATTAAGGAGTATAGGTATTAGTTCTTCTTGGAAGTTCTGGTAGAATTCTGCATTGAAACCATCTGGTCCTGGGCTTTTTTTGAAGGGAGATTTTTGATAACCGTTTCTAATTCTTCACGACTAACAGGTCTCTTTAGATCATTCAGCTGGTCTTGGTTTAGCTTTGGTATATGGTACTTATTTAAAAAAATGTCCATTTCTTTTGTATTTTCCAGTTTTGTGGCATATAGGCTTTTGTAGTAAGATCTAATGATTCTCTGAATTTCCTGTGTTTGTGGTTATGTCCCCCTTTTCATTTCTGATCTTATTTGTTTGCGTGTTCTCTCTCTGTCGTTTAATTAGTTTGGATAGGGGTTTGTCGATCTTGTTGATTTTCTCCAAGAACCAACTTTTTGTTTCATTGATTCTTTGGACTGTTTTCTGTGTTTCTATTTTGTTGATTTCCGCCCTCAGTTTTATTATTTCCAGTCTTCTACTTCTCCTGGGCGTGTCTGCTTCTTTTTTTTCTAGAGATTTCAGGTGTGTTGTTAATTCCCCAATATATGCATTCTCCATTTTCTTAAGTGGGCACTTAGTGCTATGAACTTTCCTCTTAGCACTGCTTTCATCGTGTCCCATAGGTTTGAGTATGTTGTCTCTTTATTTTCATTAAATTCAAGGAAGATTTTAATTTCTCTCTTAATTTCTTCCTTAACCCAGGTGTGGTTCAGTAGTTGACTGTTCAGTTTCCATGAGTTTGTCGGCTTTCTGTGGGTAGCATTGTTGTTGCCTTCTAACTTTAATCTGTGGTGACATATAAGACACAGGTGGACACTGATATTTTTTTGTATCTGTGGAGGTTTCCTTTGTTACCGAGTATGTGGTAAATTTTCGAGAAGGTTCCATGAGCTGCAGAGAAGAAGGTATATTCTTTCCTATTTGGGTGGAATGTTCTATATTTTGGAAGCAAATGGCATTTGATATTACGATTGGCTTCTTTGGTTCTCTGTAAATTACCCAAAATGAATGTTACCTTACATATTTCAGGAAGAAATAAATGACAGTGGGCTCCATTTTCCTGTACGTGTTTTTATTCATTGATGAGATCACAGAGACAACTCTGTTGCAATTGGGCCTTTACAGGAAAACCAGCCCAACCTGCTCACTCAGACTTCCTGAGCACAACTCATGTTTTTGTTTTCAGATGCCCTAACCTGTTAACACGATTCCAACGGCAGAGCTAGATCTTAAGGTGCTGGGATTGAGCTTGCAGTGGGACTATGACATTTCACAAAGACATCCAGACTCATTTCGAGCTGTATTCAACACTACCTGAAAGATATCTGCCATTACCTTTGGTCAAAAACATTTTATGAATCTGCATAAACATTTGCAGTTTCAATGTTTTAAATGGGTGTTTCTTTTGCAAGGAGGGAGCTGCTTGTTTGTTCCGGGTGCCCAGCTAGCTTAGCCCCGAAATAACCACACAGAAATTGTTTTAATTAAGTTACTGCTTGACCCATTATTTCTAGCCTGTTATTGGCTAACTGTCACATCTTGATTTAACCTATTTCTATTAATCCGTATATTGCAACAAGGCAGTGGCTTACCGGCAAATTTCTATCCACTGTCCATCTCAGGCAGAGGATCCATGGCTTCTCCCTGACTCTGCCTCCTTTCTCCCAGCATTCAGTTCTGTTTTCTCCGCCTAACTAAGTATTGCCCCAATCAGGCCAAGCCAGTTCCTTGATTCATTAACAATGAAAGCAACATATAGATAAAAGGACCTTCAACACCATGTTTCCAGAAATAATTTCATAGTGATTCTATTATTACTATTCTATTATTCTATTATCCAGCTTGGCTGTGGACATGTACACACAATGCATCTAACTCTGAAAATTAAAGAGTTATCCTTTTTACCCCGTGCTGTTTTATGGAGCCACAAAAACCTGTTTTTAATCCTTGTGAGTTGTCTCATAATTTATCTGTAATAATGTCCTTTATTCATATTCTTCGCAACCTTACTATAAAAAAGAAAACCCGTCTCAAAACAATGATTGCCGTATTTCCTCATACTCCTGTTTCCTATGTCTGTTTTAACTATTCTATTATTTTGAATATTTTTCAACTGACACATACATTTGTTATTTATTTATTTATTTAATAAAGATTTCTGCCTCCTCCCTGCCACCGCCTCCCATTTCCCTCCCCCTCCCCCAATCAAGCCCCCCTCCCTCGTCAGCCCGAAGAGCAATCAGGGTTCCCTGCCCTGTTGGGAAGTCCAAGGACCACACACCTCCATCCAGGTCTAGGAAGGTGAGCATCCAAACTGCCTAGGCTCCCACAAAGCCAGTATGTGCAGTAGGATCAAAAACCCAGTGCCAGACACCAAAGCTACAGAGAAACCCTGCCCCGAAAAAAACCAAAAAAAAAAAAAATTCCTCCACGAACCTAGTTGCCACGTGCCAGAGTTCTTGTCCACGTCTGCATCCTGAATCGAAAGTCCCCCTTTGGACGTGGGCTCCTCTGCCCTGTGGTTTCCTATGAGGAGGCCATCTTTCTGATGCAGTTATTCAGGCTGGTCCACACTGGTTCAGGGCCAATTTGTGTACCCCTCCATACCCAGGTTCTCCTTGTCTCCCTCCGGAGCAGCAGCTCCCCCACGATCCCTGCCTGCCTTCCGCACCTGCACCCCAAACACCACTGTGTCCTGCGACTAGGCCGAGTTTACCCTCCTCCCCCACCTTCCACTCCTGCCTCATGCCCAAAGAAAAACTAGGGAAACCAGGCTGTGGGTCCCTGGCAACCCCAGCCATCACTCTCAACCCCTGTGCTCCTTCAGCTAGGCCCACCTCACCTTCTGTCCCCACTGCCACCCTCACACCCAGCTCCACCCCTATCCCAAGCCCAAAGGAAACTTCAGGGAAGCAAATGTATGCGATGCTCTAACAAAAGCTTTAATGAGAACACAACAGAGGGGCGAGGCTTGTCAGCCAAACAGGGCTGGCCATGGGAAATGTTGGGCAGGATGAACTGATGCCCGATGGATAAACGGGGCGGAAAGTCCATCAGAAACCCAGAGCCAGCCAGCGAGCCAGGAGCAGGTAGGAGCCATCACTGACGTCGACGACTGCTACGACGACGACCAGGTTCCGGCAGAGGCACATGAGAGATGGTGGTGAACTGGAACAGTTCGCTGAGGGGCGTGTTGTTGTAGACAGTGAAGTCCAGCAGCTCTGGGGTGATGAACATCTCGGCACCTCGGCGTTGGGCCTCGTTGATTGCCAGCTCCAGCACTCTGCGGACCATGAACTCCAGGACGGCGGTCAGCAAGATGGGCGCTGTTTCTCTCAGTTGCGAGGCATGGCCGGCCTCCCGAAGAAGGTGTTCCACCAGACTCACAGACAGTGTCAGCCCGGCTCTGGAGGAGCGTGCACGGCGAGTCGACCCTTGACGTCGAGCGGACCCCTGACCAGACGACCCCTGACCAGACGACCCTTGGCGGCTGCTCTGCCTGGTCCGGGGCATGGTGGCCTCGAGGTGTGCCCTCAGGGGCTGGCTCGGCTCTACCTGGCTGCTCCCTGCTGGCCTGCTGGGCTCTGGGCCTCCGCCCTGATCCCAATGGCCGCCTGTGTCCTAGCGGCCCCTCAGGGTCTGACTGTCGGTGGGTCGTCGCAGCCCACCCTGTCACACTTCCGCTCTCACTGATGACGTGTCACGTGCCGGATGACTCTCAGCCAGCCCTCGCTAGGGGCGCTGTTGCCATCTTGACACCCCCCCCCCGGGGGGGGGCCTTCTAGGAAAGACAAAGACGTCTGTGGTGCTATGGAGAAAAGTCCTTCACAGTCTTGGCTTCTAAGGTGCTGTCACCACGCCTACCCATTAAATACGAGCTGTTTGCCCCTCGCTCGCCTCTGCTGCCCCCCTCCCTGTGCCACCAGTACCCCAGGCACCACTGTAAACCTGAGTTTTTTGTTTATTTTTTTTTTTCCTTTTCATGCCGGTGATTTGGCTCAGAGCCCCTGGCATCTGGAGCAAATTCAGAGCTACAGCTTTCCTGGTCCCTGGAACTCCTTAGCCACTACTCTGCCTTCTGCCATGCATGGCAGCTCATGTCTGAGTCGGACAGGTCCTGTAGGTGGGATCATTTGCGACCTCATTCCTTCCCACACCCAAACAATAGTCCACTGTATGCACCAATCATTTTACTGATGTCTTCATATAGTCGGAGGGTTCTGCCCTGCCCCGGTCCCTCAATAAACACACAGAAACCGTATAATTTGCAATCGTGTTTGGCCAATAGCTTAAGTGTATTTCTAGTTAGCTCTTACATCGTCTATTTTTATATTTCTATTTTTTATCATTTCTATTATTATTATTTTTCTATTCTTAGTTTATATTTCTTTTATTTTATATTTCACCATGAGGCTTGTGACCTACCAGCAAGGTTAGCTGATGGCTCATGGCCAGCAGCCACAGGGCTTCTCTCAACTCTGCCTTCTTTCTCCCAGCATTCAGTTTAGTTTTTCTTCATAGCTCTACTCTGCCCTATCACAAGTCAAAGCAGCTTCTTTATTCATTAACCAATGAGAGCAACACATATACCGAAGGACTTTCCACCTCATCTTTCTATGCTGATTCGGACTTAGGTGTCCTCCAAATTTTACATATAACATGAGCATTTCCCAGTCTTCATAGGTGAAAAAAAACAAGAGCTTGATATCTATCAAGTTTTCAAATGAATATTTTCAGAATTACTATTTCTTTTGGAAAAGAAAGTGTGAGTGGGATTGTCCAGTAGGGACCAAACCAAAGAAAGCATGGCTAGCTGGCCATGTCCTTCAGAAAGACCTGTGAACCCAGAGGGAGGGAGGAAGGGAATAATGTAAAAAAGAAAACTTTCATAAAGCTGGAGAAATGGGATGGATGTTTGGATATTTAAACATTGAAAAAGGGAAGATTCTGGCCATGTTTTGGAGAGAAAGAAGGCACACATATCAGGCATTCCAATCCCATTTATTTCTCCATTTCTTTGCATCCAGCCTCTGCTCTTATAAACTCATCCCTAAAATATATAAATTAAAATAAATGAACAAATGAAAGAAAGAATCTCAGCATGGAAACTGTAGCTGTGGCCCAGTTAGCCCCAGAGGGTTCCCTTTAGTCCATACATCTTTTCTTGGGTTTACTGCAATGAGCCATTGGTCTGGTTTGAGGCCTCTGGCTTCTGCTACACTATTGACACTGGGTCATCACCATGACTCCTCCTTCAAATACTGTTGCTGCCTTAGTGGGGATCCTGCTGTTTGGGGTCTGTAGGTTCATCCCCTTCATCTGCTCCAGCAGTTCACAGATTGAGTGGATGCTGGGCTGGGCTAACTCAGTCCTGCTTCTGGGCCTGGTGGTTGGTGGGTTGATCTCCCTGGCAGCTTTCCCTTGTAGTCACTGCCTGAGTGAGTTCTCCATTCCTGCCCTGGCTAGCTCACCCAATGCAGCAGACTGCAAGGAGTAGGTCCAGTTATGCTCTCACTCCTTCAGGTTGGCTCGCCTGTACACACATCACCAGGGCCAGTTCTACTGAGAGTGTTGCAGTTGGTGAGGGGCAGGGCAAGCACTCCCATTCTCCTGCCTCCGTGGCCAGGTGTAGTGCCAATTCTAATTGGTCTTAATAATAAAAACCCAGAGTCAGGTATTAGGGATTGAAATCTGAAATATCAGAGAAACGGAGAAGCCAGCCACTACTTCTCCAAATGTTCAGACTGAATAGGCAAGATCCTGTCTCTAAAATCCCTCAGACTCAATAGATTCAGGATCTTGTTTTAAAAAGAAAAGGGGGGATACAGAAATGTGGTAATGCAAGTTAGAATAGAAAACAAATTAGCTGTTACCTTTTGGACTCACCAAAGGAGGATAATGGAGTATTTTCTCTGAATTTGTCAAGTGCTAATGACTAGACTTTGTTAATGTTCTTATTGCCTGAATATATTGTTTACCCTTATTGTATACAATATATAGTTATTGTACTTGTGGTTTTTTATATTAATTATAATCTTTTAAATTTTAGAAAAAAAGGGGAAATGTGATGATATTTTGCTTGTGATCTAACAAATAAAAAGCTTGCCTGAAGATCAGAGTGCAGAGATAAGGCACTAGATAGCCATAGAGGCCAGGCAGTGGTGGCTCTATGAGAGGCGCTCGAGAGGCAGAGTCAGACAGATCTCTGTGAGTTCAAGACCACCCCTACCTGCACTAGATTGAGCCAGTGTCAAAGAGAAATAGAGTTGGAGATCTGAAGAGACCTTTGACATCAGGCATGAAGATACAGAGTTTGTCCAGCTGCTGTTTAGGCTTTCTTTGGTCCCGTGTTTCCTCACTATCCTTTCTTCCTTATATTTTGGAACCATAATATATCTCTTGTGCCATTAAATGTTGAATCTGTTTATTTTATTTTATTTTATTTGGTGTTAGAGTTAAGAGAGTGCATGTATCTCAGGGGAGAATTTGAACTTTGGACTTTAAAACATTGTTGAGATTGTGATAGACTACGGAGACTTTTGGAGTTAGACTAAATGCATTTTGTATTATGATATTTTTGCAAGTTCTTGGGTCCAGGGACTAGAATTGGTAGTTTGATTATAAATGGCCCTCATTATCTCATAGAGTATATCACCATTAGAAAGTATAGCTTTATTGGCGTGCGTATGGCCTTGTTGAAGGACGTGTGTCACTGTGGAGGGGCCTTTGAGATTGCCTATGCTCAGGATACCATCCAGTGGCTCCTGTCAGTGAGCAGTCTTTAAGTTCTTCTTGATGTAGAACTCAGAGGAAACTGCAACAGAGGTGTTCTGAAATGTTGGATCATTTGAGCTATTCACTACCATTAGAAATTTTTTTCAGGGGGTTTTCTTCGATCACACCTGATTTTTCTTATCCCAGAATGAATCTACACCCTCTAATTTTCCGTGGAAACAAAAGCATGCCCTCTTCTCCAAAGTAACATACCGTTTGACTTAAATTTTGAAGTCAAGGCATTTTTAATATATATATATATATATATATATATATATATATATATGTCGGATTAATCCAGCAATATTTATTATAAAATATCTTTTAGCAGCTTTTGTTCTTTTCTCAGCAGTCAAACTATTTAAAGACAACACAATTACATACACTATCTAGACTCTCTTTTATGTGGCCTCTTAATGTTATTTTACTCCCTTTTTAAGAACCTTATTATTTTAAAACTATGTGTTTCTTTTTTATGACTGTCTATACCTTTACTTTCCCAGGCCTCTGAATATATATATATATATATATATATATATATATATATATATATATATTTTTATTTTCGAGACAGGGTTTTCCGTAGCTTTTGGTTCCTGTCCTGGAACTAATTCTTCTAGACCAGGCTGGCCTTGAACTCACAGAGATCCGCCTGCCTCTGCCTCCCGAGTGCTGGGTAAAGGCATGTGCCACCACCGCCCGGCTTGGCTCAGATTTTTAAACAAACTGTTTAGATGTTTTTATTTCTTGTCTGAATCTGTCTTTACTGCATATCTCTATCTTTTCCTTACCTCATGAGTCTTTATACTACTAAGCATCATGGGTTTGACTAAGTGGGCAACTTTGGCCACTGGTTGTACCCCTCTCCTTGGTTCCCTGAAAGATTAGTCTCATGATGGAGACTATGGCCACCTTTGGGACCCATGATTTCTGTCCCAGCTCTGGGAAGCTTTTACGTCAATGCTGACACCTAGTAGAATGCCATCCACTATTCATAAACCCCAAAGTTTAGTAGTAGGGCCTCTTAAGCTGCCTGTTATTTTGCCACTAATACTGAGTCAGGAAGGCATCTGTTAAAGGATACTGCCTCTGTTTGCCACTAGCAAACAGAACCCCCCCAAGAAAAAGGAGTTACCAAGAAGCTGAGTTTGACTCTGTTTTTGTGTGTTTAGAATCCTTTTTAAAGCCATTTCAGGCTTTATGTGGAAATTTTGGCCCCATGTTGTAATGCCATATATATCATAATTAGTCTTAATAATAAAAACCCAGAGTCAGATTGGAGTAAATGCTGAAAGATAGGAGAAGTAAATGAGTCATCCACTAGAGAAACATTTTACCTCTACAAAATCCTCAGACAAAAGTGGACTAGATTCTCTCTCCATGAATTCTCAAACTGAATACCAGGAGCTCCTGTCTCCTCCCACCTTATATTTGTCTCTCCACCCAGCCATATCCCTCCCTGTTTCCACCTCTTCAGTGTTGAGATTAAAGGTGTGTGACTCCCAAGTACTGGGATTAAAAGTGTGAGCTACCACTGCCAGGCCTCTATGGCTAACTAGTGACTTAGCTCTGTTCTCTGATCTTCAGGCAAGCTTTATTTATTAGATCACAAGCAAAATATCACCACAGCCAGCTTTCCTGCCTGGCACTGGTGACAAGGGTCAGGGAACATCTTTCCCTCACCCTTGCCACATGTGACATTTGAGGGGATGATGGGGTCAGCTCTCCAGTTCTCATACCTTAGGGCTAGCTCACCTGCATCCCAGCCAACAGGTTAGCTCTAGTGTGCTGTCCAGGCAAGCTGTGTAGGGCCTGTTCTCCTGCCTGGTGCAGCTGGTAAGGGGCAAGGCCAGCTCTCCCACTCTTATGAGCCTGAGTGCCAACCAGCTCTTTCTGCCTGCTGCAGGTGGCAAGGGGTAAGAGGTTGTGGGCATCTTTCCCTTACCTATGCCAGCACATAGCACACACAAGGGGGTGGCAAGATCTGCCCTCCTGATCTAACATCCTCAGGGTCTGCTCACCTGTGACCCTAAATTATTTTAAATAAATGAAAACCACAATTCTTACTGTCTCTCTTCCAAAAGGAATATGCATGTGTGGCTTTTTATAAACAATATACAGAGTTCCAAAAGTTCAGTGATGAAAACATTGTTCTCTGAAAGCTGGCGAGATATCTCAGTTGGTATACTTCTACCCTTGCAAGCAGGAGGGTCTGCATTTGATCCACAGAACTATATACACAATGTAAAATCACTTGGGAAGTATATGCATAGCACAAATTGAAGTCAATGGGTTATTGAATAAAAAAAGCACAAAGTCAAGGGATAGGGAGGGGACGTGGATCTGGGGAGGAGTTAAGGAGACAAGTGCAAGTGAATGAATAAAATCAAAAATATATGAAAATAAATTTTAAAGTGGGTGTGATGTAAATAGAGCTAGGAACGTGGAGACAAGTACATCTGCGGGGCGGCACTCAGCTAGCATAACCTTTTTGGTGAGTTCTAAGCTGATGAGATACCCTGCCTCAAAAACAAGAGAAGGTAGACAGCACCTGAGGAATGATAGCCAAGAATGTCCTCTAGTGTCCAGAAGTATGAACACACAAACTCCAACTCAGGAACCCCCCCCCCCACACACACTTTCCCAAGTATATATGCTTTGTTGTGTTCATTGATAAGTCTTGAGTGTAAAAAACAGTGTGAAACATAGTACTCTACGTAAGTCCCCAATGGTAATTTACAGTTGAATAAACAAAATTATGAAACTTTACTGGATTTACTACAAGTACCATTAAGCCTCATCTTTCTCTATTACTTGTTTAGAAGAGCTTAATTGAGCCTGGTGTGGTGCACACCTTTAATTCCAGCATTCAGGAGGCAGAGGGAGATCTGTGAATTTGAGGCCGGCGTCATCTCTATAGCATGTTCCAGGCCAGCCAGGGCTACATAGTAAGATCTTGTTTCAAAATACAATAACTTAGTACATATTTCAAATCTGTTTTATTCCCAGTCTAAACTATACACAAAATGTAATTTATGAATAAAGGTATTATGTGATCAAATTCTGGGTCCATCTGATCCAGTGAATTTATGAAAGATGGCTTTTTGACGGTGATGCTTGGTAATTGGATAATGTATCAATAGGAAGAATGTTTGCTTTTTACCATATTGATAATGAAGATGAATGTGACTAAGGAATATGCATGTATGTATGTAGCCAAATGTGTGCATTACTCTGTGTTAAGAGGACAACTTGGGTAATCTTGCAAGTATGAATGCTCTGTTGTACTGTTACTAAGCACATGCCTTAGGATTAACTACAATACGCAATAACATAATCAGTAAGCTAAATGACTTTGAGAGTCCTATAATGGTTATCGCTTCTCAACTGGAAGATTTGTTATAATGCCTCTATAGGTAAAATGGTTTGCTTTGTTTCATTGTTTGTATTTGATTTGTAAAAGATTTCTCTATTTTGTTTTATGTGTGTGTTTTTTCTACATATATACAACGTGTGTGCTGTGCCCACAGAGGCCACAAGAGAGAGCATGGTCCTCTAGAACTAGAATTCCACGGAATGTGAGCCACCATGTGGGTGCTGAAAACTGAACCCAGATACTAAGGAATAGCAACCAATGCTCATAACCACTGAGGCACTGCTCTAGTCCTGGGACAATGTTTTATAAAGTGGGCATAGTGTAAGAGTCAAAACACTTTAATATAATGTGAAATGGCTTTGTTAGTCCACTAAATTCAGTGCGCATATCAGCCTCATTGACTTTCTTCACCTTTAAAATTGCACCAATGAAGGTAGTCATCATGGTTGTTGAAACGTGAGGTTATTTCATATGAGTGAAGTGCTCAAGAGAGTGTTTGGCACTGTGGAAAAGTTTTTTAAAAGGCTACTTGCTGTTAACTGTTCTTTCTCTAAAAGATAAGACACAACATAAAAACAATAGGCTTCCAGAACTATAGGAAACCATTAGGTCACCCATTAATTTTGTTTTTTTTTTTCAAATTATGCATTGAAAAGCACTAATGAGGTATAAAACCAATTTATTGGTCATAAACTGAACATAAAGTCAAGACAAAAAATCATAGCAAATATATCCAATATTTAGGATAACTTTGTAGAAGATTTGTCTTATTGGGGCTAGAGAGAAAGTTAAGTGGGTAAGAGCACTGACTGATCTTCCAAAGGACCTGTGTTCAATTCCCAGAATAAACATGGTAGCTCACAACCATCTGTAACTCCAATTCCAGGGTATCCAGTGCTGTCCTTTGACTTCTGGAGCCCTGCATGCTTGTGGTGCACAGACATACATGCTGGAAAACACCCATGCACATCAAGTACAAATAAATCTTTAAAATTTTGTCTCAGATATTTTGGCATGTACATGAGTAGAGTATGATGTCAAATGAATTTCTTGTTATGAATCGTACCCAGAAATTTTTATAAGACTCAATTGTACTTCAATCCCTCTTCATTACAAATGAATAGATTTAGACAGAAAAGGCTACCAATGTGAACAAAATCGTACAGTGATACATGTCAGAGCTCTGAAGCTTGTAGCCAGGCTTCCAGCTTTAAAAGCCACATAAAGGTTTTCATGCCACTTGGACAGACCTAGGATTATCCCCCCCCAAAATAAAACCCTACTTTTTTGTTTTTTCATCATGAATTTCTATTTTAGTAAACATTTTTGTTTCTATTTTTGAGACAACTCGTGCATGTTTCTTTTGTAGGCCAAATTGGTCTGGTTATGTTATGTAGCCCAGGATGGATGTTCTGATCCTCCTGCTACGATTACAAATGAGCACTTTGCATCTGACTGATTTTCTATTCTTTTAAAATGATTTGTTTAGATTATAATATAATTACATCATTTCCCCCTTCCCTTTCTTCCCAGAAAATCCTTTTATATGACCCCCTTGCTCTCTTTAAAATTCCTGAGCTCTTTTTCTTTAATTGATGCTATATTCATATATTTCTACACATTCCTAAATATATATAAATATAATTTGTTCAATGTTATTCATATGCATAGTTTTCAGAGCTGGTCTACTTTGCCTATGCTCAGCATTCCTTAGTTGCCTGTAGTTCTTTGGTTAGGGCTGCGGTATTACTCTCTCCCCCATCTATGTTAACATGTATATTGGTGTCATCCTTGTTCAGTTCATGGTTAGACAGTCATGTTGGTGTGGTGTGAATTTATGGGTGTAGCTTCTGGCATGCCTAGGAAACGCAATCTCACAGCAAAGCTCCATTACTCTGGTTCGTTCTGCTCCATCTTCCGCAATGATCCCTGAGCCTTAAGTACAGGGGTTGTGTTGTAGATGTATCAGTTGGGATTGGGCTTCATAACTCTGCGTTTTGATTGGTTGTGGATTTCCATCTTTTGCAAAGAGAAATTTGATAAAGGGCGAGATAGGATTACGCTGGTTTAGTAAAACTGCTGGCGGATTTAGGTTCTCCTCCAAGATCCATGACTTCACTAGCCAGAGTTTACAGTACAAGGGATAATTTCCCTCCTGTTTAGTGGGCCTTAAGTTGAATTATAGAACTGTCAGTTACTGCTAGACTATGCATATCACTACCGTATCCTTAGGGATACTGTGCTATGTTGGTCATTGCTGTAGTTCATAGACATCACAGCTGGATAGGACTACTGGTTGTTTCTTTCCCCTTGGAAGCTTGCATGGTTATCTTCTGATACCTTGAAAGTTCGTCCTTATAGAGGAGGCTCACAGGTAAAATATAGCTCAGATACTCTGGGTCTTGTGTTCAGAACAGATAGTGTCTTCAGACAGTAACCCCAGGGAGGCAAACAAGGGCAACAACAACAATCTATTATGTTTAGGATTCTATTGGGCAACACTTACCAACGTCAAAAAAGGACTTTCTCATGCCAGGTGTTGAGGTTTTTTTTTTTTTTTGTCAGGTGTTCTGTGGCTCTTGAGGGGAACATTGTGTTCCCAAATGGGAAAATTTCATTTAAACTATATATGTATATTCGTATACTTGCTTATGCATATCATAGGTATTTTACATAGATAGTTAATAATTTGATTCTTTATGACTTTTTAAGACACTCTTATTATTATTTTACCCATCTCCTATCTTCAGAATTTGTTTGAATGACTTTATTTTGGTCTATCCTGCATTCATTTAACTGTTTTCCATTCTTTTTTTGGGATAGGCAAATTAGCCCCATTTCCTAACCATGGACATTGTAGGTATTCTTACAGGTTTGTCAAATCTATAAGATTTTGAAAGTGTTGGTAGAGTTGTGGAGAAGAAATGAAAACAAATAATGCTATGCAGGTGTGGAGAGTGCAGATGTCATTGCAAAGAGTGGTTAGGTATCTCTCCAAATATCACTACGGTAACAAGCAAGGGCCTAAGGGTGGCTGCCTGGCAACCAGAGCACTACAATTTCCTGCTTAGTTCTGCCTTCCTCCAAGATCTTTCCCTTTCATCATTGCCTTTGATGTTGTTGTTATCTAAATTGCTTCCAATGTGAGAATAGACTTTTAATGCTCATAATACCCCATATGTTATTGGAATTAAGGATGTAGCTGCGAGATTATATCTTATAAGTTAGGAAATATGATTCGATTTATGTATAGAAAGTGCATGAACAAGAAATTGTTAGCACAGACTCATCATTTTGTTAGTACTTGACTTCTTTTTCCCCTTAGTGCCTCAGAAAAATGCTTATATTTATTTTCATATCCTTATTCATATTAGGCATATCATAATTTGTGGGTGCTGTTCCTCCTTCCATTATGCCCATTCAAATTTGACTTTTAGTTTTCATAAAAAAGTTTTATGCATGTATACACACACACAGACAACCATACCACATGCATGTGGAGGTCAGACTTGAACTTCCCACAATCAGTTCTCACCTTCACCACGTAGTTTCAGGGACTGAACTCAAGTTATCAGGTTAGACAGCTGAAGAAGGATGCTTAAAAGAAATCCCGCACTAGCTCAGAATTGAGAATAATAGATGGCTATTTATTTAGGGGTAGACTTACAAATCAATATCCTCTGCTGGATTTGAGAACAGCTACCAAATTCCGCAGCTGGAAAAGAGACCGGATGCATGCTTTACATTGGCATAATTAGTACAAGGATGGAAATAGAAAACACTATACTGAGTGAGGTAACCCAGACCCAAAAAGATGAACATGGGATATACTCACTCATAATTGTTTTCTAGCCATAAATAAGGGTCACGGAGTCTACAATTGGTGAACCTAAAGAAGCTAAGTAAGAAGGTGAACGCAAGGAAAAACATATAGTTATCCTCTTGGCTATGGGAAGTAGACAAAATTGCCGGGGAGAAAATTGGGATCTTGGGGGTGGGGTGGGATGGGGGTAAGGGGAGATGGGGAGAGAAAAGGGAGAAGGGGAGGATGAGGGGAACTTGGGGAAAAAGGATGATTGGGATAAAGGAAGGTTGGATAGGGGAGCACGGAAGCACAATTCTTAGTTAAGGGAGCCACCTTAGGGTTGGCAAGAGACTTGAACCTAGAGTGGCTCTTAGGAGCCCAAGGCGATGTCCCCAGTTAGTTCCTTGGGCAGCTGAGGATAGGGAACCTTAAATGACCCTATCCTAGAGCAATACTGACGAATATCTTGCATATCACCGTAGAACCTTCATCTGGTGATGGATGAAGATAGAGACAGAGACCCACACTGGAGCACTGGACTGAGCTCCCAAGGTCCCAATAGGAGCAGAAGGAGGGAGAACATGAGCAAAGAAGTTGGGGCCAGGAGGGGTGCACCCACCCACTGAGACAGTGGAGCTGATCTATTGGGAGCTCACCAAGGCCAGCTGGACTGTGACTGAAAAAGCATGGGATAAAACTGGACTCTCTGAACATGGCGAACAATGAGGGCTGATGAGAAGCCAAGGACAATGGCACGGGGTTTTGATCCTACTTAATGTGCTGGCTTTGTGGGAGCCTAGCCAGTTTGGATGTTCACCTTCCTAGATATGGACGGAGGGGGTAGGACTTAGGACTTACCACAGGGCAGGGAACCCTGACTGCTCTTTGGACTGGAGAGGGAGGGGGAGAGGAGTGGGGGGAGGGGAGAAGGGTGGGAGGAGGGGGAGAAGGGTGGGAGGAGGGGGAGAAGGGTGGGAGGAGGGGGAGGGAAATGGGAGGATGGGAGGAGATGGAAACTTGTTTTTTTTTTTCCTTTTCTCAATAAAAAAAAACTGAAAAAAAAAAGAATCCACGCCCGAGTGGGCAGGTAACTTAAAGGCTATTGGCTGTAGGATTTCCTAAATCATCTCCCACCTTTTTAAGTAAGAGAGTTTTAAGCCTAATACGTAATTATATACAATAAGAACAAATATATTCAATAATTATCCTATCCTAATGAGTTTAAGTCTTGTATAATAAATAACTTGACTAAGTCATAAGAGGAAAGTAACTACATTTATCTAGTCTTCAACCCCATTGAAGATCTGAGAAGGGAAATAATATTACTTGAGTAAGCAGGAAGTGCAATCAAGCAACTTCTAAAATATGCAAGAAATGACAGAGACAAATGGCTACCTGGGCATTACTCAAAGTCTCATTTGCAACGTTGAAGCAACCAACTTTGGCTAAGGCCTAGAGTAACTGACAGACTATTTTTAGAGGCAAGAAATTTTTCGAAACCTTCTTACCCTGTCTTGGTAAGAATTGACAGTCTTTTCCCTTGTGGCCTGCTGTGTGGAGGCAAATTTTTCTCTATCCTTTTCTTGTAAAGGTATAGTGAAGAAACAATCTTTCAAATCAATATAAGAGGCCATCCCATTGGTAATAGAGAAGGCAGAGAAATTCCAGATTGTAGAAGGTCCATGGTTGGAATTACCTTATTGCCAGCTCTTAGATCTGTCGCCATTCTCCATTAAGCAGATTCTCTTCTACAACAAATACGGGACAATTCCAAGGGCTGATTTATTCTTCAATATGGTGATCATCTAGTTGCTCTTCTACCAGCTGTTCTAAAGCCTGCAGTTTATCTTCTGTTAATAGCCACTGTTTAATCCATATTGGTTTCTCACTTAACCATTTTAAAAGTAGGGCTGTGGCCACCTCTAAAGGTTTGCTAGTTGCTCTATATTCTTGTACAGCCTGAATTGTTGGTGACCTTTGTGCATAGTACCTTATAATATCCTTTCTAGAATTATAAGTTCTGGGGACTTCAGGAATGTTAATCTGGGTATTCCATTGCTGCAGCATGTCACAACCCCATACATTTACTGCAATATTAGCCACATATGTTCTCAGCTTTCCTCTCCTACCTTCTGGACCAATGCAGTCAACCCATCTAGTGCTTTGTTTAACTTGAGATATGGTTCCAACTCCTAGTAATTGTGCATCTGCCTCTTGAAGAGGCCAATTTGGATGCCAAGATTCTGGAGTAATGATATTCACATCCACACCTGTGTCTATCTTAACAACAATTACAGTGCCATTTATATGCACTCTTAGCTTCGGCCTTTGATCATTTATAGAAGTCTGCCAGAATATGTTTCCTATTTCCTCTCAGAATTTTTGATTTATCCTCCATGTTTATGTCATCATCTAGAATAGTATGGTCTTTTACAGAAGGCTCTGGATTTTTAAATTTTTCCTGGTGACACATGTCCTCCACAGTGACTGGGAATGACTGGGCCACTTTTGACCTGGGGGCCTGCAAATGGTCCCTCAAGGATTTCCCAATGTTATTGGGTTGCCTTGTCTGTCTTTTGTTGATCTACATTCATTGGTCCAATGTCAGCCTTTGTCACACCTCTACATATACCTGAAGGCTGAGTCCTATTTCTTGCTATTCCCAGAGGAGATATTACTCATAGGAATTTTGTGCCTAAAATCACTTCTCAGATGTCCTATTCTACCACAATTAAAACACTTGGCATTTTGATGTCTCCTCATTCTTTGGAAATTGCTTCTCCTACCCAAGATTCAGTATTATAGTCAAATGTCTCAATGTTCATTTTGTGCAGAATCCATTCAATTATAGGTACTGATTTAACCTTTAAAGGCCCAAGTTTTTTTTTTTGCATTCTAAGCTGGCATTTTCAAAAGCCAGAAATTCAATAAGTACTCATCTAGCATCTGGGTCTGTTACTCCTATTTGTATAGCCTTAGTTAATTTTTTTTTAATTCACTAAAGGGTTCTCTTTGGCCCTGTTTCACCCAGGTATATGATTCAATTAATTTTTCTAGGCCTTGAATCCTGTCCCAAGCATTTAAGGCTGCTTTGTGGCATGGGGAAAAGGTTTTTTCATCGTAAAGAGCATGAGCCTGTGGGTCAGCATAAGTGCCCTCACCAAAAATTTGATCTTGGGAAGTTTCAAGTCCTTTTGTGTTTCCTTGTTGTTCTAAAATTTTAGCCTTTTCCTTGAAATAACATCTAAACATCACCTGTGGTTCATTATCCAGGACTGTAGAAACTAACTGAATCAAGTTATGTGGTGTTGCTTTGATGCTAGAAGCCCATGTCTTCATCATCTCCCTAACAAATGCAGAATGCAAGCGATAAGTTATGACCGCTTGCTTAACTTCTTTTAGATCATTCATTCCTATAGGTATCCTTCTACCTTCTTTGGATCCTTTTGGGTCTTTAGAACTTGATGCTTTGTCAGAGTAGATTTCAGGGTAGGAAGCTAAGACCCTGGGTAAGTCATCTCTGACAGATACTGGTGATGTTGAGTCCTGTCCTTGTGCCTTCTTTCTCTATTCTTCAGCTCCAATAATTTCCTCATTCATTTCAAATCTTGTTATTATTGTCTTTTGAAAAGCCAGAATCTCCTGTCATGTATATATTTCTAGTAATTTCATTGGGGCACCTAGTCTCTGGTCCTCATTCTGCATATGTGATTCCAAGGTCTGAAGTTTTTCCTTTAAAGATAGCATTTCATCTTTGGACATTATTTGAATAGCATGCAGATTGCCATCCTGGAGAGATACTCTACCTGCTAACCTATCATAACTTTTTAACAAATTTTGATTGTCAAATGCTACCGCATGAATTCTTTCAGATAATTTCTTAGTAGTTTGAGATATGAATTCAATTTTGTCTGTGAAATTAATGTTACCCTTTTCAATAGTATTAATTTTTCAGGGAACTTTTAATTTTTGATGGTATTAATACTGTCAACTAGCTGTTCACTATTAGTCTGTAAAGACTGTATCATTCGTAAAAGTTCCACATTTTTCCTTAAAGATATAATATGAAGAAAAAACTGAGTCCCAATACCCAATAAATGGAAGTATCAACATAACCGTATAAGCCTCACAGAATACAATCCATAGTATTAGCAAAAAAGTTACTAAAAGTTTCAATATTAATATAGTCTGCCATATTGACTTATTAATTACCTGTTATGAAATCTGGTAAAATGTTTTAGGTGTAATGGTCTTTATCGTCCAGCAGATGTCGTGGTTGCAGAGTCGCGACTAGCAGTGATACAGCCAGAGGCAACACGAACAGTCTTGAGCCACTTTAGTTTCCCACCTTGGTACTGGTTAAATACTGAGAAATATGCTTTGCTTAACAAATTGAAAGCAATTAAATCAATTCCATACATGAAGCAAGAAACCCAGAACTCACGGGCAGGGAGCGCAACTGGAAGGTGCGTAATTTGCCACATGGCAAGGAACCACACCAGGGAACCAAGCCAGGGAAGGTGGCAGTGGGGGTGTGGGACATGTGTGAGCTTGGGAAATTTCCAAGTCACCACATGCAGTAAGCTCCACTGTGGCAGAGGAAAAAAAAACAAACAAACTACCAAAACTCTTAGGTAAAAGCAAGCTATGCAGGCACAGTTGGAAGATTTTCCAGGCCTTGGATCAGCTAAGCCTTTAAACTGTCCATGCAGTAGGTGTGGAGTCCAAATCCACATGGGCCCCAGATGTAGAAGGATGCTTAAAAGAAATCCCACACTAACTCAGAATTGAGAATAATAGATGGCTATTTATTTAGGGGGAGACTCACAAATCAGAATCCTCTGCTGGAACAAAGAACAGCAACCGAATCCCACAGCCAGAATAGAGGCCGGACACATGCTTACATCAGCATAACTACTATAAGAAGCCAAGCTCAAGTGGGCAGGCAACTTAAAGGCTACAGGCTGTAGGATTTTCTACAGCAGACAGCAAGCATCTATATCCAATGCAGTTTTATTTGACTCTCAAAATTATAGATCTATTTGAGACACAAATTAAGAATGAAGATTTGGATGGTCCTTGCCCTGTAGTCAGACTGACGAATATCTTAAATATCACTACAGAACCTTCATCCAGCAACTGATGGAAACAGAGGCAGAGACCCACAGCAGAGCACTGGCCTGAGCTCCCAAAGTCCAGTTGAAGAGTGGGAGCAGTGAGAATTCGAGCAAAGACGTCAAGACCATGATGGGGACATCGACTGAAACAGTTTACCTGAGCCAATGGGAGCTCACAAACGACAACAAGACAAAGAAGGAAACAGCATAGGTACAAACTATTCCCCCTGAATGTGGGTGACAGTTGTATGGCTGGGGCAGATTGCAGAGCAACTGGCTAAGGCAACAGGATTTGTCTCTCCTCCTTGAACTGGCATTTGGGGAACCTATTCTCTTTGGAAGGATAACTTGCTCAGCCTAGATATAGTAGGGAGGGCCTTGGACCTTCCCCAAAGCAATGTGTCTTACCCACTCTGAGGAGTGGTTGGGGGGCAGTTTGGGAGGTCGGAGGAGTAGAAGGAAGGAGGAGAGGGAGTGGGAACTCGGATTGGTACGTAAAATGAAAAAAAAAAGACAGTTTGTTTTCTTTTTTAAACACTAAATCGAATTAAAAAAGAATGAAGATTTCAGTGCTATAATGATGGACCAGTTAGCAAAGGCATTGGCTTGCAAGCATGAGGACCTGATTAACAACTCCAGAACCTATGTAACATGACAGGTGTCATAGCATATGGTTGTAATACCAGTTCTGGGGAGCCAGAGACAGGGAGATCCTTCTGAATTTCTGGCCAGGCAGCCTAGCCTAGTCAGTGAGCCCAATGAGAGACCCTGTGCCAATAAAGCAAAGCAAGAGCCTGCACGTGGGTAAAGGCTTTTGCTGTCAAACATGACAACTTTGAGGTTAATCCCAGGGGTCCACACATGGTGAAAGGAGAGAATCGCCTCCTGTGAGTTGCCTCCTGATGCTCCATGTTCATGCTGTGACATGTACACACACACACACACACACACACACACACACACACACACACACACACCACTGAAATCCTCACTCGCTGCTTGCTGTCTGTCTTCCTTTCTCCCAGTGCACCAGCTTCCCCTGAAGTGACTCCCATTCCCTGTCTATGCTTTTCTTGTGCCCTAAGCCCTAAAAGTTCCCTGTGTATGTCTTCGCTTATGCTTTTACTGCTTGAAGTCTCCATTTGTGTCCTTTTCAGCCACAAGCCCAGCTATCTCCTCCTCTATACCTGTTTTTAGCTAGTGTGCAGGTCATCTGTTTCTAAGCTGCCCTGGGCCCTGGGGATAGGGCCGAGAGTGGACAGGTGTTTTGCAATTTCTAGACAGAGAGTGGCACAGTTCTTTCTCCTCTGTGTCCACCACTGCAGTGTTCTTGAAGAGAACAGAGAAATTTCTGTCCTTGCTTGAGGTTCCCTTAGATCGAAGGGGCATAGGATTGTACATTGTGTCTTCCTCTGTAAAGATCTCATTCCATGGACATGGCAAATGGTTCCTTACTCTATTATCCAGCTTGGCTGTGGACATGTACACACAATGCATCTAACTCTAAAAATTAAAGAGTTATCTTTTTTGCCCCGTACTGTTTTTAGGGAGCCACAAAAACCTGTTTTTAATCCTTGTGAGTTGTCTCATAATTTATCTGTAATAATGTCCTTTATTCATATTCTTCGCAACCTTACTATAAAAAAGAAAACCCGTCTCAAAACAATGATTGCCGTATTTCCTCATACTCCTGTTTCCTATGTCTGTTTTAACTATTCTATTATTTTGAATATTTTTCAACTGACACATACATTTGTTATTTATTTATTTATTTAATAAAGATTTCTGCCTCCTCTCTGCCACCGCCTCCCATTTCCCTCCCCCTCCCCCAATCAAGCCCCCCTCCCTCGTCAGCCCGAAGAGCAATCAGGGTTCCCTGCCCTGTTGGGAAGTCCAAGGACCACACACCTCCATCCAGGTCTAGGAAGGTGAGCATCCAAACTGCCTAGGCTCCCACAAAGCCAGTATGTGCAGTAGGATCAAAAACCCAGTGCCATTGTTCTTGAGTTCTCAGTAGTCCTCATTATCCTCTATGTTCAGCGAGTCTGGTTTTATCCCATGCTTTTTCAGACCCGGGCCAGCTGGCTTTGGGAGTTCCTGACAGAACATCCCCATTGTCTCAGTGTGTGGGTACACCCGAAGTGGTCCTGTGTTCCTTGCTCGTGCTCTCTCTCCTTCTGCTCCTGATATGGACCTTGGGATTTCAGTCCGGTGCTCCAAAGTGGGTCTCTGTCTCTGTCTTCTTCCATCGCCTGATGAAGGTTAATATTCAGGAGGATGCCTATATGTTTTTATTTGGGTTAAACTTCTTATTTAGCTTCTCTAGGATCACGAATTATAGGCTCAATGTCCTTTATTTATGGCTAGAAACCAAATATGAGTGAGTACATCCCATGTTCTTCTTTTTGGGTCTGGCTTACCTCACTCAGGATAGTGTTTTCTATTTCCGTCCATTTGCATGATGCATACATTTGAAATTGATATTTTTACAAATGAGTGCTCTTCACGGGGTTCTCACCACCTATGCAGATATCTGCATGCCACATGTACACCCCACCCTCAGGCTTCCACCTTTTACTATTTTCTAAATTTGCTATCTTCCATGATCACCATTCCCGATAGTTGTCTCTTCTAATTTCCAGTCCTTTCAATTTTTCCTTTTTCTCCACATATGGAAGGAAAGATGTAGTATTTGTGTTTCTATGCCTGGCTTTTATCTCTCTCTCTCTCAGTGCCTACAGTTGGACCCATTTTCTTACGCACGGAAGGATGTCATTCACTTTCTAACCTGGGAGAGGCTTCAAATACGGATGTATTTGTTGTCTTCACAAGTTGTCCACATACATCATCCATTTGTGCTTTCCTCTGTCTTCTCTAGCTGGATGATCCTCTGTCCTTGTAAGTTTCCACTGTGGTATGGGAGAGCAAGACAGAGTATGGTGAGTTTGCAGGGAACTGGACAGTTGGAAGGGGTGGTGTCAGTGCTTAGACTGAAGGGGACAGGCCGGAGCCACTGTAAGTTACTGCGTCTGCTGAATTTGGGAGGAGTGGACGAGCACTACCAAGGGATAGGCCACTGCAGCTGTTTGAAGCCAGAAGTGGGAGGTGGCATTCTTGCCTTCAACATACATACAGAGAGGGTCCCTACTCCAGTCACAGTCAGAGGGATGATGTTTCTGATTATGTCAGACCACCAACCCTATATGCAAATAATAGCAAGTGGGATGAAACCAGCTGCCAACGACACATACTGTAGGTATGGCCGGAATAGCCACAGATCCAGAGGCAGGGCAAGCCAAGTGTCTGACCCGTGTGCAAATAACAGTATGTGGGGTTGAGCTTAGAATCAGGGATATAGCCTCATGTACAAACCCTTGACCCAGGGCAGGCAAAGCCACAGATGTTGGGGCAGTACAGGCACTGGCGGGCTAGGTTACATATTCACATCCATTGCCAGGCGAACCTCCTGGTAGATCTTGCTGACCATCCAAAAATTAATAATAAATAATATTCATAGCCGGATGGTGGTGGCACACGCCTTTAATCCCAGCATTTGGGAGGCAGAGGCAGGCGGATCTCTGGGAGTTCGAGGCCAGCCTGGTCTACAAGAGCTAGTTCCAGGACAGACACCAAAGCTACAGAGAAACCCTGCCCCGAAAAAAACCAAAAAAAAAAAAAAATTCCTCCACGAACCTAGTTGCCACGTGCCAGAGTTCTTGTCCACGTCTGCATCCTGAATCGAAAGTCCCCCTTTGGACGTGGGCTCCTCTGCCCTGTGGTTTCCTATGAGGAGGCCATCTTTCTGATGCAGTTATTCAGGCTGGTCCACACTGGTTCAGGGCCAATTTGTGTACCCCTCCATACCCAGGTTCTCCTTGTCTCCCTCCGGAGTAGCAGCTCCCCCACGATCCCTGCCTGCCTTCCGCACCTGCACCCCAAACACCACTGTGTCCTGCGACTAGGCCGAGTTTACCCTCCTCCCCCACCTTCCACTCCTGCCTCATGCCCAAAGAAAAACTAGGGAAACCAGGCTGTGGGTCCCTGGCAACCCCAGCCATCACTCTCAACCCCTGTGCTCCTTCAGCTAGGCCCACCTCACCTTCTGTCCCCACTGCCACCCTCACACCCAGCTCCACCCCTATCCCAAGCCCAAAGGAAACTTCAGGGAAGCAAATGTATGCGATGCTCTAACAAAAGCTTTAATGAGAACACAACAGAGGGGCGAGGCTTGTCAGCCAAACAGGGCTGGCCATGGGAAATGTTGGGCAGGATGAACTGATGCCCGATGGATAAACGGGGCGGAAAGTCCATCAGAAACCCAGAGCCAGCCAGCGAGCCAGGAGCAGGTAGGAGCCATCACTGACGTCGACGACTGCTACGACGACGACCAGGTTCCGGCAGAGGCACATGAGAGATGGTGGTGAACTGGAACAGTTCGCTGAGGGGCGTGTTGTTGTAGACAGTGAAGTCCAGCAGCTCCGGGGTGATGAACATCTCGGCACCTCGGCGTTGGGCCTCGTTGATTGCCAGCTCCAGCACTCTGCGGACCATGAACTCCAGGACGGCGGTCAGCAAGATGGGCGCTGTTTCTCTCAGTTGCGAGGCATGGCCGGCCTCCCGAAGAAGGTGTTCCACCAGACTCACAGACAGTGTCAGCCCGGCTCTGGAGGAGCGTGCACGGCGAGTCGACCCTTGACGTCGAGCGGACCCCTGACCAGACGACCCCTGACCAGACGACCCTTGGCGGCTGCTCTGCCTGGTCCGGGGCATGGTGGCCTCGAGGTGTGCCCTCAGGGGCTGGCTCGGCTCTACCTGGCTGCTCCCTGCTGGCCTGCTGGGCTCTGGGCCTCCGCCCTGATCCCAATGGCCGCCTGTGTCCTAGCGGCCCCTCAGGGTCTGACTGTCGGTGGGTCGTCGCAGCCCACCCTGTCACACTTCCGCTCTCACTGATGACGTGTCACGTGCCGGATGACTCTCAGCCAGCCCTCGCTAGGGGCGCTGTTGCCATCTTGACACCCCCCCCCGGGGGGGGGCCTTCTAGGAAAGACAAAGACGTCTGTGGTGCTATGGAGAAAAGTCCTTCACAGTCTTGGCTTCTAAGGTGCTGTCACCACGCCTACCCATTAAATACGAGCTGTTTGCCCCTCGCTCGCCTCTGCTGCCCCCCTCCCTGTGCCACCAGTACCCCAGGCACCACTGTAAACCTGAGTTTTTTGTTTATTTTTTTTTTTCCTTTTCATGCCGGTGATTTGGCTCAGAGCCCCTGGCATCTGGAGCAAATTCAGAGCTACAGCTTTCCTGGTCCCTGGAACTCCTTAGCCACTACTCTGCCTTCTGCCATGCATGGCAGCTCATGTCTGAGTCGGACAGGTCCTGTAGGTGGGATCATTTGGTAAACACTGACCTCTTGTATCTGCCCGTTTACTTAGAATCCTGGGTACATGATGCTTCATGCCCAATATACAGTTCCTTGTGTCTCACATCACCTATAATATGGTTTGAACCAGTGCTCTCTCAGTCCTTCCCACACCCGAATAATAATAATAGTCCACTGTATGCACCAATCATTTTACTCATTTCTTCGTATTGTTGGAGGGTTCTGCCCTGCCTGGTCCCTCATTAAACACACAGAAACTGTATAATTTGCAATAATTTTTGGCCAATATCTTAAGTGTATTTCTAGCTAGCTCTTACATCTTAAATTATCCCATCTTTATATTTTATATTTCACCACGAGGCTTATGGCCTTCCAGCAATGTTCTAGTTAATTGCTCATATCTTTTTCCTCTGGCAGCTCCATGGCTTCTCCTGATTCTTCCTTTTTTTCTCCCAGCATTCACTTTACTTTTCCCAGCTAACTCTACTCTGCCCTATCACAAACCAAAGCAGCTTCTTTATCCATTATCCAACAAATCATTATATATACAGAAGGACTTCCTACAACATCCACCCTTTTCTGTCTAAATAAAAAGGAAGTTTTAATTTTAACATAGTATAGTTACATATAACAAAACATGTCTCACGCAAGAATTATAGTTACAATATTTATATATACTTTATCTTTTATCATAACCAAGGAAAATAATAACTCTATACTTCAACTACATCAAAGTCTCCAGAAGGTTATATTATTATCTAAGTAAACAAAAAGAGCATTATAAGCAACATTATAATAAAAACTCTAGAATTCACAGAGACTTCTAGCTGCCTGGATAGTCACCCAAAGTTATTCTGTAATATTGGGGCATCCAATCTTTGGCCTACAGTTCCATAGTATCCAGCAGACTTTTCCCTGAATCAGTAAGTCTGAAGATCTGTGCTGTCTTATAATGGCAAAGTCCATCAGTTGCTTTCTTCTGTGTCTTGCAGAATATCTGGCAGACTCTTTAATGAAGCAGGAACCTTGAAGGATGGTCTTAATCTTAAGCAAGAACAGCATGTCCAGTTCATATAGCATACCATCAAGCAGTTCAGGCAAGAGCAGTTTCTTGCCCAAATGGCTAACAAACTCCTTATGGAGTCTCTTCGATGCTCATCTTTCTCTTGAAGTAGATTGGTGCTGCCAGAAGCAGATGTGTCTCACTGTCATGAAAAGTCATATATTCTTAAACATTTTAAATGTTGTATTCTGTTAGTGTTTGAAAGGTTTGAAGAATACCTATCCATCTGAAATATATCTCTGTATGTCTAGAAAACCTAACTAACCTGACTACAAACTTGACTATTATAGATGACTATCTATTAACATGTGTTTCTTAATTATACATTACATTTTTATATGAGCTGCACAAATACAATAGCTTAATCAAGAACAGAAATATACATATCACAAAATTGTCCTTAAATCTGTATCATTAGGGGGCTGGAGAGATGGCTCAGTGGTTAAGAGCCCTGGCTGCTCTTCCAGAGGTCCTGAGTTCAATTCCCAGCAACCACATGGTGGCTCACAACTATCTGTAATAAGATCTGGTGCCCTCTTCTGGCATTCAGGCATACATGGAGGCAGAATGTTGTATACAGAATAAATAGATAAAATCTTAAAAAAATCTGTATCATTAAACCAAGACCCATACAAGTGCAAATCTCTACAGCTTATCTTCTTTAAGTGTAAATAAACATTTATAAGAACTATATGGGATATTTGGGCATAGTTCTCTCTAAACTGTTTCCTGCTTTTTCTTGGGTGAAGTAATTCTTGGGGGTGTTCACAATGACCTTTTGGAGGGTCTTTTTCCATCAAACCACATATGTCTGAGTTAAAGCCACAGGTTCTCATCCTCTGTAGAAACAAATTCAGAATCTCTTTTCCAAAGCAACAAAACCTTAGACCCGAATTTTGAAGTCAAGTTACCATTAAAATATTTATGTTGTTTCAACTTTGTTGCCCATAAAATGAAATATCTCTTTCTACTTAGCTTCTTCACAGTCAAAAAATTTTTAAAAACACAATAATATACATAAACTGAAATCTCTTTGTATATTCCATCTTTATGTGGCTTACTTTTTTTACTCTATTACATTTTCTACAAGTTTAATATTTATTTTATTAGTTTTATTTCTTTAACCTATGACTGTCTGTACTCTGAATTATAACTGTCTATACTCTTTTCCTTCTCTCTTTCTCAAGACTAAGTCCATTTATCTAACACTGTGACCCATTTAGAGGTTGTTTTCATATGATTTTTTTATTGTATTTATATAATTATTTTCTGTCCAGAAGCACCTTTTATCTTTTTAATGCTAGGTGGACATCACTAAGACCAACTGCATGGCACTAGCTGTTGGTTCCAGCCCGTCCAACATGGCAGAGGCATGTTTTCTGTCTTCGAGAGCCATTACCTCTGCCCCAAATCCAGGGTTGGTTTACATCAGGTCTCTGTTGCCATTAAGCAAGTTGTAGCACTCTGCTCACAAACCCCATTTAAATGTTCAGTCTGCTGAGAGAGCCAGAGCTGTTCCTGCAACTAGTAAAAACACAGACTCCTTCTTAAAGGAGTTGCATTGGTTTTGCTGCTACTGCTGAATCAGGAAGCCTTCTCCTAAAAGAATTGCATTTCTGCTTGCTTCTAGCAAACAGAGCCCACCCAGAAATATATGTGGCTAAACTTTGCATTTTTTGTGTCAGGTTATATGTGGATTTAGCTGCCCCATGTTGGTTCCCAATCTGTTGTCAGGGGTTTCTGTCCCACATGGTCCCACAATAAATACACAGAAACTATATTATTTGCAATACTGTTTGGCCAGTAGCTTAAGTATATTTCTCACAAGCTCTCACATCTTAAACTAGCATATTTCTATTATTTTATATTTCACCATGAGGCTTGTGACCTACCAGCAGTGTTAGCTGACGGCTCATGTCTTTTGCCTCTGGCAGCCACAGAGCTTCTCTCAACTCTGCCTTCTTTCTCCCAGCATTCAGTTTAGTTTTTCTTCCAAGCTCTACTCTGCCCTATCACAAGCCAAATCATCTTCTTTATTCATTAACCAATAAAAACAACACATATACAGAAGGACTTTTCACATCATCTTCCTATGCTGATCGGGACTTTGGTGTCCTCCAACTTTTAAAAACAACATGAAGATTTCCCAGTTTTCTTAGGTGAAAAAAGGAGCTTGATATCTATCAAGTTGTCATATGAACATTGTCAAAAAAAGCATCTCATTAGCAAAAGAAAGTGTGAGTGGTATTGTCCAGTAGGGACCAAACATAAGAAAGCTTTGATGCCTGGCCAAGTCCTTCAGAGATACTTGTGAACCTAGAGGGTGGGAGGTAAGGAGGAATGTAAAAAAGGAAACTTTCACAAAGCTGAAGAAATGGAGTTCATGTCTGGATATTTAAACAGTGAGAAGGGGAAGGTGCTGGCCCTTTTGGGAGATAGAGAAGGCATACATTACAGAAAGTCAACATTGTAGGTCCCTTTAATGATGAATTAGGACTTAGTGGCCTTTGGTAAAAGCATAGGAGCACTGCAAGGAATGAGGAGTGTGTGATGTAGGGTGGCACCAGTAGAAATGTAAGATACCACAAAGTAGCACTGCAGAAGGAAGAGTCATAGAGCCCACTGATGATACGTGGATGAGAAGTGGGAATGCAGTCCTTTACAGGATAGCAAAGGCCTTGCATGCTTTCCCTCATACAGAGAATAAAAGGTGTCTATACATACACTTTTACCCACAATCATGTATATACCTGTGGGGGGTGTGGTGTTGCACACACACACACACACACTCACTCACTCACAATGGAAGTAGAAGTGGCATGATGTGAGAGAAAGGAACTGTAGTGGTTGTCAATTTTACAGAACTTAGAATTATGTGGGAGTTGTGTCTCTGGGCGTCTCTTCATGTGTGAGCAGTTTTGTAGATTGTTAGCTGAGGTGAGCATGCTGTCCCCATTGTGGGTCACACCACTCCATAGGCAGGTGAGTCTGGACTCTTTAAGAGTGTAGGAAGCTAACTGAGAACTAGCATAACTTGAAGAGTAATTTTAAAACAAACAGAAAACATCACCATCATCAACAACAACAAAACCCAATGCCATTCATTGCAGCAAATTGCTTCTCTGAAACTTATGAGCAAATTTTTCCCTAATTTGCATCTTTTAGAGCATCTTAGGATAAATTCCACAAGGTGAAAGAATTGCTTGAGGGATTTTCACAGCACTGATGAGTATCTCACATTTCTGAACTTAATTTCAACAGGAGGAGAGAGATAAAGAAAGTAAGCAATTTTTTCAAATGCCAGCCAGGGAAAGGGTAGACTAGAACAATTTGAAACTCAGAGCAGTGTTTCTGAGCCACCTGTTGCTATCCTCAGGCATGTTGTCAGCTCCAAGACCCAATGCCAGGAAAGCAGGAAGGCTATGGGACATTGAGAGGTTAAAGAGGTGAAAGGAGCCGTAGGCAAATAAGATATACTTTAGTCACTGAAAGACAAAGGCTGCTAAGCAGGCAGCCAATGGCAGGCATCCATGCATGCAGGGGCATGCCAACACACAGGCAACTACAGGTGTGGTTGGTGCATGGGCCTCATGGTGGTAGGGATGGAGGCCTAACAACAAACACACAGACAGGCTGGCAAAGATGAAGGCTCAGGCCTCTGATCTCAAGGCCACCTCTATATGGAATCCAAAATGATAATTTGAATAAAAACAGGGTATTTTGGAAGAAGCTATAAAAGCATGCAGACAGCAGCTGGGTGATTGTGGTGGACGCCTTTTAATCCCAGTATTTGGGAGGCAGAAGCAGGCCAATCTCTGAGTTTGAGGACAGCCTATAGAGTAAGTTCCAGGACAACTGGGACTACACAGAGAAACCCATAATTCATTGAATTTCTCATCTGGTCCATTCAAGAGCAAGCATACATCGTGATGCACCTCCTACATCCAACAGTCAGGGAGAAGTGTATATCCTGCCATATTGTATTTCCTGCTTGTGAGCCTCTTGCCTACATGTGAGCAAGCACATTCAGTGCAGATGGGAAAAGCAATCTTGTTTAGGGGAGTAAAAACACCTGGCGTGTCCCATAAACGACAGCCTACAGCATGTTAGGAACTGTGTGTCCTTGAGCAAGAGACTTGCAGATCAGAGACATTTTGCTTCATGAATCTCTTAGGCATAGTAATTAAAAATTAAAATGTGACTTTGGCTCTCACATTCCACCCTTGAGTTGTGTCCTGAGTCAAATCTTTGACTTTGTGACAGTTATCTGTTTATACTGGGATCTAATAACCATCAGTTTAATGGTGCCCAGACAGGAATTATCATTTAGTTAAGGAACCAATGATGCAAGAATCAACAGTAATTAGCACCAGAAGAAGGTCTAAAGGCCCTGAAATGACTGACAGGGTTACTATGAAGAAGGAACCTGGAAATTAGAATGGGGACCAGTTATTTCCTTCATTTCAGTCCCCCTTTTTTGCAATGATTTTTTTTTAGAACAGCCAGATTATTTCCAATGATTCCTGAGTGCTTTATATAGAAACAACAATTTTCTCTTAAAGCTATAAAAGAACCTCTCTGTTTTTTTTTTCCACAGACCAGATTGAGTGGCCTATTATACTTAGAACTATTTCAGCTACTGAATCTAGCTGTTCATAGATCTGGGTCTACTTGGTTTTAACAGGCACTATAGGTGGCTATTTTGTCTCCTATGACAGAGAATTTCCTTTTAATCTAACAGTAGTTTTCTTATCATCACATTATATAATATAATACAAGATATTTATGATATAATATATTATCATAATATATTATAAATAATATAATTTAAAACCAATAATTTTTCAATTAGTCAGTTATCATTACTTACATATTAGACCCAAGTTTAAAATTTAAGCCACTCATCAGGCAATAAGTGACCAAGCTAAGGCTTGGATTTAATGTTTGTGATTCTATTCTGTAGCTATAAACTATATTATTCCAATAGGGCTGAGATTTTGTTACAAATACAACAGTATTTGGTCCTCCTCCATTTTTATCGACATCACAAAGTTGTAATCCCTCCATTTGATGTTTAGATGGGCTCATCTAAGTGGTTCTGGCCAAAGTTTCATGAAGAGATAAGATCTGCTTTGTGTTTAAGGCTTTTTTTTTTTCCTTTTCATTTTATTGATAGTCTTACAGCAGCCCAAGTGTATCCCAAGAGCCTGGAGCTCACCATGAAATCCAGGCTGATCTGGGATGCCTGTGCATTTCCATTTATGTTATTTGCATTTTACAAATATATAGGAATAATTAGGAGGCAGGTACTAAGACTTAATAGAATGAGTATAGAAACTATGAAAAAGGGATTCTAATGTTGGGTCTAATATGTATGTAACGACAACCGACTAATTGAATAATTACTGATTTTAAATTATATTTCTGCAAGGTTTAACACAGTTCCTGGCATGCAGAAATCACTCAGTTAATCATTTCGTATGATGCATGACATAGAAAGACAGTGTCATTCACTAAGCTATGATGAGAACCAGTGAAAATTCAAGCCATTTTTGTCAGAACACAATCAAAATACCACACGACATTTTTATTCTTAAGAATTTGTGTCATGGCCGGGCGGTGGTGGTGCACACCTTTAATCCCAGCACTCGGGAGGCAGAGTCAGGTGGATCTCTGTGACTTCGAGACCAGCCTGGTCTACAAGAGCTAGTTCCAGGACAGGCTCCAAAACCACAGAGAAACCCTGTCTCGAAAAACCAAAAAAAAAAAAAAAAAAAGAATTTGTGTCATTAGATGCCATGGTGAAGTAAGAATACAATGAGAATGTATTAGCATCTGAAATCTCTTTTTAGACCCAATATAGGCTAAGAATACTTTGTAAAGCATGCCACTGGGACTATAAAAGAAAGTCAAGCCGGACGGTGGTGGGGTGGTGGCGCACGCCTTTAATCCCAGCACTCGGGAGGCAGAGGCAGGCAGATCTCTGTGAGTTCGAGACCAGCCTGGTCTACAGAGCTAGTTCCAGGACAGGCTCCAAAGCCACAGAGAAACCCTGTCTCGAAAAACCAAAAAAAAAAAAGTCAAAATTATCAATTCATCTTTCTGAATTGATTTATTTAACCATAAAACTATTGTCCTCTAATGTTTATATTGTGGCAAATTGTGGGTGCTTTCTCTAATACATTTTCATTTAATTATTTAATTGGGTTCTGTTTGAAGTTTCTGAGGCAATGATTTAAATATAGCCTCTGAGAACGAGTTTGCGCTATCCAGTTGCTATAGAAAACTCACACCAACAATCTATCACATGATAAACTTCTGGTTTCTATGACAACTGAACTAAGCCATCCTTTTCTTGGAATAGAAACATTTAAAGTGAATATTTACAGACAAAATGTGTGTGTCACTTGCACTATAATTTCATTGAAAGAGCAAAGATAAGCTCAAATTCTCTGACCTTCAGACCAGGTGGAATAGGCTCACATTTTTGGATTCCCACACATTCCTCCCTTTTATAAAGCTGGTGCTTCTGCTAAGGACAGATGACTGTGCCTGCCTTAGGGGATGTTTTCCCATTTTCCAGACTTACCCATCCTAGGTACATATATTCTGTCATGAATGTACTGTTTTAGATTACCTGAGGAGGTTGAGGTTCTTATCTGTCTCTGACTACCAGTCTCTGTAAACAAAAGGTGAAGGGAGAAAGCGTCTCTAGGTGCTGTGCACCTTTGAGTCAACTTTTTTTTTTATTAAATTTATTTATTTATTAAGGATTTCTGCCTCGTCCCCACAACCGCTTCCCATTACCCTCCCCCTCCCCCGATCAAGTCCCCCCCCCATCTGCTCGAAGAGCAATCAGGGTTCCCTGACCTGTGGGAAGCCCAAGGACTGCCCACCTCTATCCAGGTCTCCTAAGGTGAGCATTCAAACTGCCTAGGCTCCCACAAAGCCAGTACGTGCAGTAGGATCAAAAACCCACTGCAATTGTTCTTGAATTCTCAGTATTCGATTACCAACAGCTAGATAATCATATGCAAGCAGATAATGCTTTGTGATATACCTGCTCCTATGGTTGCAGTATCTCCTATAAAGGAGTGGATGGTTAGAGGTGTGACTGCCTTTTTTTTATTGACAAAAGGAAAAAAAAGTTTCAGCCTCCTCCCAGCCTCCCATTTCTCTCCCCCTCCTCCTACCCTTCTCCCCCTCCCCCCACTCCTCTCCCCCTCCCTCTCCAGTCCAAAGAGAAGTCAGGGTTCCCTGCCCTGTGGAAAGTCCAAGGTCCTCCCCCCTCCATCCATGTCTAGGAAGGTGAACATCCAAACTGGCTAGGCTCCCACAAAGCCAGTACATGAAGTAGGATCAAAACCCTGTGCCATTGTCCTTGACTTCTCATCAGCCCTCATTGTTCGCCATGTTCAGAGAGTCCGGTTTTATCCCATGCTTTTTCAGTCACAGTCCAGCTGGCCTTGGTGAGCTCCCAATAGATCAGCTCCACTGTCTCAGTGGGTGGGTGCACCCCTCGTGGTCCTGACTTCCTTGCTCATCTTCCTCCTTCCGCTCCTCATTGGGACCTTGGGAGCTCAGTCCAGTGCTCCAGTGTGGGTCTCTGTCTCTATCTCCATCCATCACCAGATGAAGGTTCTATGGTGATATGCAAGATATTCGTCATTATTGCTATAGGATAGGGTCATTTCAGGTTCCCTATCCTCAGCTGCCCAAGGAACTAACTGGGGATATCGTCTTGGGCTCCTGGGAGTCACTCTAGGTTCAAGTCTCTTGCCAACCCTAAGGTGGCTTAAGAATTGTGCTTCCGTGCTCTCCTATCCAACCTTCTTTTATCCCAATCATCCTGTTTCCCCAAGTTCCCCCCATCCTCCCCTTCTCCCTTTTCTCTCCCCATCTCCCCTTACCCCCATCCCACCCCACCCCCAAGATCCCAATTTTCTCCCCGGCAATTTTGTCTACTTCCCGTAGCCAAGAGGGTAACTATATTTTTTTCCTTGGGTTCACCTTCTTATTTAGCTTCTTTAGGTTCACCAATTGTAGACTCTGTGACCCTTATTTATGGCTAGAAACCAATTATGAGTGAGTACATCCCATGTTCATCTTTTTGGGTCTGGGTTACATCACTCAGGATAGTGTTTTCTATTTCCATCCATTTGCATGCAAAATTCGAGAAGTCATTGTTTTTTACCGCAGTGTAGTATACGATGGAAGAAAGAAAGCATCTTCAACAAATGGTGCTGGCACAACTGGATGTCAACCTGTAGAAGAATGAAAATAGAGCCATATCTATCACCATGCACAAAACTCAAGTCCAAATGGATTAAAGACCTCAATATCAGTCCGAACACACTGAATCTAATAGAAGAGAAAGTGGGAAGTACCCTACAACAGATGGGCACAGGAGATCGCTTCCTATGTATAACCCCAGAAGCACAGACATTAAGGGCAACATTGAATAAATGGGACCTACTAAAACTGAGAAGCTTCTGTAAAGCAAAGGACACTGTCACTAAGACAAAAAGGCAACCTATTGACTGGGAGAAGATCTTCACCAACCCCGCAACTGACAAAGGTCTGATCTCCAAAATATATAGAGAACTCAAGAAACTAGACTTTAAAATGCTAATTAACCCAATTAAAAATTGGGGCACTGAACTGAACCGAGAATTCTCAACAGAAGATGTTCAAATGGCCAAAAGACACTTAAGGTCATGCTCAACCTCCTTAGTGATCAGGGAAATGCAAATCAAAACAACTTTGAGATATCATCTTACACCTGTCAGAATGGATAAAATCAAAAACACCAATGATAGCCTTTGCTGGAGAGGCTGTGGAGGAAGGGGTACCCTCATCCATTGCTGGTGGGAATGCAATCTTGTGCAACCACTTTGGAAATCAGTGTTTTGGTTTCTCAGGAAATTCGGTATCAACCTACCCCTAGACCCAGCAATACCACTCTTGGGAATATACCCAAGAGATGCCCTATCATATGACAAAAGCATTTGTTCAACTATGTTCATAGCAGTATTATTTGTAATAGCCAGAACCTGGAAACAACCTAGATGTCCTTCAATGGAAGAATGGATGAAGAAAGTGTGGAATATATACACATTAGAGTACTACGCTGTGGTAAAAAACAGCGACTGCCTTTTTAAATTAGTCTAGGATATCTTGTAATCTGCTGGCCTGCTCTGTCACCTGGGTACCTTGTCCCTTGAAGATACAAGCCCCATCCACTCCCAACCCCTTCCTTCTGCCAAGGGAAGTAGATCTCCTGCCTCCTCTCCAGCCTGCTCTCTCTCTTTCTGTCATTTTCTGAAGAGGTAACTACTGTTTCTCTCCCCTCCCTTCCCCCTCTCTACCTCTCTCTCTCTTCCCCCTTCTTCCCCCTTCCCTTTCCCCTCCATAACCCACTAAATAAACTCTATACCCAAACTCACCCCGCAAGGTCTATCTGTCTCTCGCCCACCATAGTCTCCCACCCACCGTGGGGACTCTCTGAGACCTTCGGTGACCCATGGCTGCCCCACTGAGGTCTTATGGGACCACTGCGGCCCCTCGTGGGACAGGCCTCTGGTCCCCCATGTCTTTATAATTGATAACAGTTATCATTTACAATCAAATTCCAAATTTGTCCTTTCAAACATATCAAATCTAAGGATTCATTGGCAATGTCAAAAATCTCTCAGACTAGCTCTAACTATTTTCTAATCAGTAGCTTCTTCATAATGAACTAAAGCAGTTACTAACATTAATGGGTCAATATCATAATTCTAGCCTAGAGATTAATAACAAACATGTAATTTTGACAAAAAATTGTCAAATCACAATTCTCTTAAATCTGTTCTAATCAAAAGACAAGAAAAGTTTTCTGTGATAGCTGAGCTATGAGTCTTCTCCTAATGTCCATCTACATTACTGCTTCTACGTTTCAGAGAAAAGTCTGAATTGTTCCAGTCTTTGAGTAGCAGCAAAATCCTTTAGGCTATCTCTCCTCACTTCTGAAGAGTGGCTTGAGTCACTCTTTATAATGAGTCTTTTTTCTCCAGAGTGGAAAATTGAAGTTTTACTTTTCAGGTCCTTTACTGCAACAGCAGATTGAATACAATACTGACCAAGTGAGTTCTGTGTCTCAAGATATAGTGTGGATAAAATGTCAAATATTCAGTCAGTGTCCTTGGGTCAGCTCCAAAGCAAACAGGACACACAGAGGTCTGGCAGTTTGTGCAGTAGGTCCACCAAGAAATGAGGACTCGCCATTCATCATCACAATCTTCTTCCCCTTCTAAGACTGCAGCATGATGGCATAGGTCAGGAACCGAAGTTCAGGAACCTCCTTCTGCATTTTCTCTGGGGTCATCAGCTGTGACGTCATCAGAGCTGACATCTTTCTTCTATTCACATCGAACAAAGACATTCTAGAAGCCATTGTGCTTCACTGTCGTCCTGTGAAAAAGCACAGACATAACCTCAACCCCCATATTAATACAGGGCAAGGGTCTTTCTACCTTGCTTTAGCAAAGGTTACCTTGGTGCTCTCGTGCCAAAATCTCTCCAAGGCAGACTGCTCACGAGTGTTCACATTCGAGAAGTTTAGAGTAACATGCCTTGTTTAGGGCATGATTTAAGGCAGTATGTGGTGACTGGGGGTATAATCCCCCTTATTTATTTTTGAAGTTGTATTGTATGGGCACGTTAACTGCATGCTTTTTTAGAGCCAGCATTTTGTTTAGAAGCTTCTGTGAGTTGCCTGGGGAATTAGGATTATTATACCCCTTAATAATCTCATCGAGGGGCTCATGATCCCTTGTAAGCAACAATAAATAGGACCATAGCCACTGGATATTTTATTTGAAGTTTGCAAATTACCTTTCTAATCCAAGCTGCAAGTCTGCCTGTCTGATGGGCTTTTGCAGACACCTGGTTCGAGGTGCAGCAACTGGAGAGGAATGGGGAAGGGGGTGGGGGGAGGGGGAGGGAAATAGGAGGAGGTGGAAATTTTTAAGTAAAAATAAATAAAAAAAGAGACACTTGACTGGGAGGGAAGCTACAGTTCCCCGAGGCTACTTTTTTGCAGCTTGGCTGTCAGGCCAGGAACATACTTAGCTGAAGCTGGAAGCAGGGTGGGGTGCAGGCTATGCTCTCTGCCCCTTGGTTGTCCCACCTGGGACATGGGACCAGGAGGCTGATTACTCACTGCCTGCTGTGTCTGGACTCAGGTCATGTTTTTTTATGTTTAGTCATCTCATCAGAGGCCTGCATTATAGGCAGCTGACAGGCTCCAAGGTGTCCTCCATTGCAGTGACTTTGAAATCGCTGTGTCCATAAGCTTGAGGGCATGATGCCTCCAGCCATTTCCTGCTGACCGCTCTGGGCACTGGCTTGGGAGGCACAGGCCTTTAGACTGTCCTGTCTTTTGCTGCTTTTTGGCTCCATGGCAGAGCGGGGGTCAAGACTCAACTAGCTATAGCACAGGCACATGGGTGGCTTAGTGACAACCCAAGCCATTGCTGGGCCATGTGCCCTGAGCTCCCTTTATTCCTCCACCCACTCAGCAGCAGCTGAGGCTGCCCCTCTGAGGCTATAGCATCTGGAGCTTGCCAGAGCAAAGGTCAGACCACACTTTGGCCTCTCCCAGTCTCAGAGCTGTCCAGAGGCCCTGGTGGCTACAATTTTAGCATGGGGGAGAGAACATAATATTTACAAACTCTAAAAGTCTCTATATTTGTTTCTGCTCCACCCCAGCTCCTCTGGCTATCAAAATACAACCAAGCAACTGTACAGAGAGTTGAATACTGTTTTCTTGCTCCCTATTTATAAATATTTACAGCCTTTCTCCTGATATTTTATCACCACCTTTTCACATTAATTTTCTATATTTATTTGAGCTCCCGCCTTCTACTCTTACATCTGCAGTGCCTCATTTATGCAGTGTGCAAAATGTGCCCCCTTGTACCATTGGCCAAATGTCTGCTCATTATCTGTCATGAGTCCTAAGACCCACATTGTTGTGCCATATGTCATAAGCCACCTTTTTGGGGTGACTTCTGCCACAGTCCTAGCCACAGCAGGTTTGTACTTCCAGGGTATGGGCATGAAAATTAGAAATGTTAGGTAAAGGGAATGAAGATAAGAAAGAAACACAGAGACATATGATGGTAATAGGAGGGCAGCTCAGTGGATACTGAATGCTGAAATCTGCCTGTGCTTAATTTTCATATACTTTTATACCTCAATACAAAAGGGGGAGGAGAAGGCAAAGGACTGCTTTAACATGATACAAAGTGTAATGCCAGATGGAGCAGCAGATTCCAGGCAGGGAGCTGTGTGGCAGATGAGAGACCCAGGTGAAGCAGCCAATCTCATGAGTAGCCACAGCCACGGTGAGTGACAAACAGACGGATAGGCACGCCATGCAGAGTGAGGTTGGATATTTATTTATTTAGTGGCTTATGGAAGGGAAGGGGAGAAGGGGAGAAGTGGGAAGAGCAGAAAGAAACATACACACACACACACACACACACACAGAGAGAGAGAGAGAGAGAGAGAGAGAGAGAGAGAGAGAGAGAGAGAGAGAGAGAGAGAGGAGTCATGGCAGCAGCTACCTCTTTGGGGGAGAGAGGAAAAGGAAGAGAGCTCAGGTCAGAAGCAGAAGGAAGATCTGCCTGCCTTGATAGTGGATGGGGGAGGGAGTGGGCAGGACTTATCTCTTAAAGGGACAGGACAGACCATTATATTCCCATCTCTTTTTATAATAAAATGGTGGGAGGTTAGGCATAACAGGTTAAAGGAACTGGGGTAGCCAATTCTCAAGATGGCTTCCTGCTTATTTGTGGGAGTCGTCTTGGGGGTATATGGTCACATCATAGCGTAGCTGGTCTCTTTGCTCCTGTCTGGTGTTTGTGGTATGGAAATGTCTGGTGTCTCTTACACCTGTTTAAGGTATTGTCAGAACAGAGGACAAGTCAAGTTTAGTAAAAAAATTTAGGACCAGGGAATTGAGAGAGGGGTGTATCTGACCTGTTTAAGGTGAATTCTTCAATTTGCTCCCTGGAACTCACAAGATAAACAGTAGAATATTTATATCAAAATGACTGTGACAGATGTTCTTGCATTATGAATAGTATCTTTAAGACTATGGAAGACAGCGTGAGAAAGAAATTTGATTAACTTGTATTTGTTCTCACACCTATATAACTTACAGGTACACACTTTAATAACTTTTATTTGTATTTTGCTGAAATTTGTTTGGTGAGGTTGTCCTTTTAAACTGTCAAAACTTCTCGGCTGTCAAATTGCATCAGAGATCTTTGAGAAGGATAAAATTTTACTTGAGTTATTGATTAAAAATAACAAAGAACTTACCTGGTTGGCACCTAGAGGTACTCCTTAGGGTCCTCCATGGTCGCTGAAAGTTGTATTTGCCATTTGCTGTTTAGTACAGGGCCTGCTAGGCTCCAGAAGATCCTGAGCAGCTAGGCTATCGATTCCAGCAATTCTGCCCACTATCTGGAGATCTTCAGTTTAGATGAAAAGCTGTTTTTCCCAGTGATCAGTGCTTGGCAGTTGAAGTGAATTGTAGATGAACATTGTTCTGTGCCCATTTGTCTTCTGTCTTCTTTGGAGGAAATAGAGTGCTGCTGCTAGGAGCCAACCTGTCTCTTTTTGTTATGAAAAGTTTTTAAATAATTAAACATTTAAATACCATATTCTCCAGATCTCTGAGCAGTTGAAGGCTGTTTATCAGGTATAACTACAGTATAGAATCTGCCTGGAGAGCTGGGTTTGAGCTTGACCGTACTGGCTGTCAACTTAGCATGTAAGATTTACACTTGTAAAAAGACAGAAAGAATCAAAAACTGCTTGCAATAGAAGGTTAATGGCAAAATTGACAATAATAGAAAACAGCTTAATATATTTTAAAGCAGGGTTGGATTAAGAGACTTAAAAGTACATACCAATGAGGCTTATTGCTGTGTTAGCCTGGAATGAGATAGAATAGGCAGACAATTATAACATTTAACAATAAACATAGGTGTATTTAAGTTACATGTATGTATACACACATACACACACACAGTGAACAGGAATTGGGCAAAGTGGCAAAGCCATGCCACTACATAAAACACACATGTAACGGAGTCAGCAAGAGGAATTTAGAGACAAAAACATAAGTAAACCAGAGGACCAGGCAAGGTATACCTCAGTAAAGATGGAGGGACTTGGTCACCTGACCTGGCTCTCAGTTATGATGGTGGTGAAGTCATCTGACCTCATTTAAGATGGTGGTAAGGTCACCTACCTCAGTCAAAATGGTGGTAAGGTTACCTACGTAACAGAGTTAACATCGGGGAACCAGGCAGGGAATACCTCAGTAAAGATGGCAGAACTTGGTCACCTGACCTGCTTCTCAGTTATGATGGCAGTGACATCATCTTAGCTCAGTTAAGATGGTGTTAAGGTCACCTGACCTCAGTCAAAATGGCAGAGGTCACATGGTGTATGGAAGAGAGACATAGAGGTGTGATCTGCCCTGTTGCTGAGCGGCCATGCCACAAGCTGCAGTGGGGAGCAAAAGACTGGAATTGAAAACAGCCACCTTGTGGATCTGACTAATATTGTTGGCAGCAGTAGCAGTGGCAGAGACAGTTTGAGGAAAAGCAGAGCCAGCAGGACACCTGTGGAATATAATTTGAGGGTTTATACCATAGCTCAAAATGTGAAAACCCGTGAAAAACACCACAGGGCCTATAGAAGAGCACCCTCTCTCTACAGGCAGGGTGTTGAAGCCTGACTGACTCTGGTCCAGGCAAATCAGAAGCAAGAGAGGGTGGAGGCCACTCTGAGTGGTCTCTCATGGTGGGGACCACTGATGAGTGGTCCAAAAGAAAAGAAAAGAAAAAGAAAGGAAAAAGAAAAATCTGAGGACCCCAGGTCCCCAGTCGAATGTACCACACAGCGTGTACAGTGCTAGTGCAGGAAAACTGACCCTGCTGGTGTGCATAGAAGTCGGCGTTCAGGCAGATAGAATGCAGAGTTGTTGTAAAGAAACCTGGCTCCCAAGCCCAGGGTTCTACATTTCCTCAGTCGGCCCACCCACGGGTATGAGAGAACATGGAGACATCCTGGCCAAGTCACAAGCACCAATGTAATGGTAAAATAAAATTCTGCAGGTCCCCAAGGGGTGCAGCGGCAGAAATGTTGCAGGTCCCCAAGTGGCAGCAGTGGGCAGTAGTCCATGATACCATGCTATAGGTCCCTGAGTGGTAGCAGGCAATGGGCAAGCAGGTCCCGAGACCATGGAAGGCCATGAAGGCAGCTGGCTACAAGGCAAGTAGCCATGCGGCAGGTGAGAGACCAAGATGGATAGGCATGCCATGCAGAGGAAGTGGGTATTTATTTAGTGGGATATGAAAGGTAAGGGGAGAACGGGGAAGAGTAGAGAGAAACAGGGGGAGGAGAGGAGCCATGGCAGCAGCTGCCTCTTTGGGAGAGAGCTAGAAAGGAAGAGAGCTCAGGCCAGAAGCAAAAGGAAGATCTGCCTGCCTCAGCAATGGATGGGGGAGGGAGTGGGTGGGACTTGTCTTTTAAAGGAACAGAACAGACCATTACACAAAGCATAACCAGAACAGTTATTTGTTCTAATACTTGAGACATCAAGCCATTAATTCCTGAGCAAAGCATTTGATGTTTGAGGACAGTGAACATACCCTAGACCAATTATCTTAAAGGCAGCCACACCCTAAGTCAAACCTCCTAAGGAAATAGAGAAAGCATACTTGAACTTTCTGACCTTTGGTCAGGGTGGAGAGGATCCACCTCTATGGGTCATCTAAAATACTGAGTAACCGAGTAACCACACCCTAGGTTAGGATATCTTGTTTTGTAGCCACATCTGTAGTCAACACTTTGAAAGAACAACAATAAACTCAAACTCTCTGATCTTCAGACAAGGAATAGGCTCAAATTTTTGGGTTCCCACATTTACCTTCAATACACTATGCTTTTATATGAAGATGGAGATGAAGACTAAACCCATGGTGACAAATATAGATCCTGACTACTGCTTGTGCAGAAGGAAAGTAGACACTACTGAGAGGAACCTGAAATGGCTGAGTCACCATTTACTCTATCGTTTTTCTTGTTTCTGTGTCCGAAGATGACATCTGTAATGTAAGGGCTTCTGCAATCTCAGATTCTACAAAGCAGAAGTTTCAAAAAAATTTTAAACTATGAACTCCTTCAAAACCCCTAAATATGTAGTATTGCATATACTGTATCTATATATATTAAGGAAATTTGAGGAAGGTAAATAATAAATCTGATGTGGGATTCCCCTCTGTATGCTGTGAATGCCATTAGTTAATAAAGAAGCTGTTTTGGGCCTGTGATAGGGTAGAGCAGAGCTAGACAAGAAAAATTAAAGTGAATGCTGGGAGAAAGAAGGTAGAGTCAGAAAGAAGCCATGTATCCCCACCAGAGACATATGCCGGAACTATACCCACAACCTCGTGGCAAAACACAGATTAATGGAGATGGGTTAATTTGAGATATGAGTTTTCCAGAAATACGCTTAAGCTATTGGCTAAATAGTATTGCAAAAAATGTAGTTTCTGTGTGAATTTTTCAGGGCTGAGCAGCTGGGCCCAAACAAGCGGCCTCCTACTGCATAAATCCATGAATTTTGAAATAAGTAGTAAAATAATGAATATAGGGAAATACTAATACTCTTTTCTTCTGGTCTTCTATAAATCATTTAAATATTTCCTAGATATATGAGCATCACTTTAAACATTGTTGCACTAAAGGAAAAATTTTAATTTATTATACTAGTAATTAAATTCTGTAAATACCCCCCACATTACTATACCCATAAACCACAAGTTTCTTGGTTTGGGTTGTTTTATTTTGCTTGTAATTTTTGTTGAAATGGCAGACATTCTTCATATTTATTAATTATGCTTCAAAAGAAGGCAGAATATTTAAAATTATGGCTAACACTGAGAACATGTACTGAGAAATGCATCATTAACAGGTTTTATAATTGTGTGCATATCAGAGTGTACACATATAAACCTGGGTAGTCTAGCCTACTGTAGGTCTTGGCTTATAAGACATGTGCATTCATACATCTGTGTTTGCATATATCTGAAAGTATTATAGGGTTCAACTGAAACAACAGATTAAATCAAGCACAAGAAAAAATATCAGAATCAAGAGTAGGGATAAGCACGAAGATGCATGAGGCAAAGAATACCATAGCATGGTGTACTGTTTTATGCTTAAAATTTTTTTGGTCCATATAATGAGCATCACATAATGGTTAAAAGTATAGAGCAATAAATTCATCAACTAATAACTATAAATTTTATAACTATCAGGTTCTAGTCATTGCACATAATTATATATGCTACAAATGTATATAGTTATAATGCAGAAAGTTTATTTCATTAGCATCACCAGTAACATGTGAATAAAGCATTGTACTATATAGCATTATATTAGTCGTACTAGTACTAATAGGATTTTTTCAGCTGTCATGATAACATGGAACCAGTATTAAACATGTGGCCATTTGTTCACTGAAATGTTTTATATGGCTCATGATTATGCTTATTGTTTATTTGCAGGAAATATATTTAGTGAAGAGTAATGCACACATATGTGTATATCTCTGTATGCTCAGCTTTTCTTTCCTCACTGAGCTCTGTGGCACTAAAAGTTGGTCCCTGTAAAGGAAATAATCAGTCTTGGTTGACATACCTCCAAATATGCATACTGAATTACAAAAATTAGTATCTAAGAGAAACTACTTCCAAGTAACAGATGAATTTCAAACAATTTAAAAATATGTGTAGCAATACAAAGTATACAGTTCAGCAAGAAAAAGGCAAACACTTCAGGTTTGGGGCTTTTGAATTTCAAAGCATATAAATTATTTTATTCTGTGTATATGCATATGTGTGTGTTAGGCTATTCACATAGTGGTCAAAGGACAACTTGAGGGGCTTGGTTCTCTTTTTCCACCATGTGGGTTACAGGAGTCTAACTCAGGTCATCAGACTTGGTAGCAAATTTCTTTACTAACTAGGCCATCTTGCCAGTCCCTATTCAGTTTATAAAGTGAAAAATTTAGTGCATTATTCACAGAGCAAGTTATTTTATTGATCAAGAAGCAAATTTTAAAAAAGAAAAGAAACTGCTAGTTAGCTTTTGTTTTCTTGCTGTGACAAATATTGACATCTTAAAGGTGGGAGGATTTATTGAGTTACGATTTCAGAAATTTTGGTCTATAATCAGTTGGTTCTGTTCTTTCTGGCCTGCAGCAAGGCAGAGCATCACAGCCGTGGGAAATGGAAAAACAAAGATGCTCACTTTATGGTAACAGGAAGCAGGAAGAGAGAGGACAATGAGAGGTTGCTAGATGAAATTCACTATTTAAAAACATGCTCTTGTTTATTTCAATTCTTCGACTTGACCCATTTACTACTGCCTCCACTTAATATTTGCAAATTATAACTTTATTGATGAATTCATCAACTGGCGAAGTTAGTGCCTTCATAAGCTAGTCAATTTTCAGTGATTTGAGGCCCCAGTTGGGGATCAAGCCTTCAAAGATGGGGCTTTTCAAAGGACACTATATTCAAACCACGGCGTTACATTTAGTGACCATTATCTTTAGTCCTCAGGGACCTGGCTGCTACTACATCTGCCCTGGAAGAGCTCATATGGGAAAAAAACAGGACCCCCGGTGGGAAGAAGAGAGCAGAGCAGCAGGAGATTGCTGTCGAGATGGTTCCAAGCTGCAACCTCCCTGTAAAAGTGGCAATTTCTCAGTGTTTCAGCATGCGATTCAGTAATTACACTTTGAGGAATTTAGCAGCAGCAACAACAAAAACTATCAAACCATATGTGCAAAGATTCCTTCCTATCAGAAGACTCATATTGGTCTGCCTCATTATAACTTTAATCTGGAACCAAATTTAAATAGGTAAAATAATGCACCACTCACTGCTAATATGATGTATCATACATTAATTGATTTATATATGTTAACCCATCTTTGTTTCAGTGAAATGAATCCCATTTGATTATAACATGATTTATGAGGCATTATTAAATACTGTATCCTAATAACTCAAAATGGATAGAAACAGGTTGTTTGTTTGTTTGTTTGTTTGTTTTTAAGTACTTATTGGGGAGGTTGGCCTGTAGTTTTCTTTTTCCAGTATGTCCTCGTCTGGTTTGGGGATAAGTACAAGGCAGAGTTTCTAAATTAAGTTTGGAAATATTCCTTCCTCTTCATTAGAAGAATGTGAGAAGAATTAGACTTAGATATTCCTTAAAAGTTCAGTGGAATTCAATAATGAAGCCATTTGGCCAGTGGTTTTTCTTTAAATCACTGATGCAACGTCCTTACTTGATATTGAGCTGTTTGGATTTTCTTTTCCTCCATAATTCCATCTTGTTAGAAATATCAAAGAATTTATACACTTAGTCCAGGCTATCCAATTGGTTAACTTCAGTTCTTCCTATCAGTCTCTATGGTATTAGAGCTAATGCCTCCTGTACCTCCTGTGCCACCTCTGATTTTACTCATTCAACTTTTCCCTCCTTTTGAGTCAAGATAAAAAAATAACCATATTTATACTTTTAAAGAATTAAATCTGAGTTTTATTGACAAGATCCAGTGTTCTTGTAGTCTCTAATCTATTTTTGCTTTAATTTTTATTGTTTCTACCTTTCTTCTAACCTTGGTTTTACTTAGTTTATTTCTATGCTTTGAGGTATAAGTTAGGTTACATATAGATACTGTTTTTTATTAGTATAGGCATTTATAGCTATGTGTTGGAGAAACCTCATGTATTTTGGTATGTGGTTTCCATTTTTGTCTTAAACTTTTTAAATTTCTCAGGATGGAGAGATGGATAAATGGTAAGAAGACTAGCTGCTCTCCCAGAAGACTCAGCTTTGATCTTATAGAAAGGGCATCTAATTACCTCCTGACCTCCTCAGGTACCAGGCATGCACGGACATACATGTAGACATGTAAAATAAATGGGATTCATTGTTCAATCAAGTATGTTGTTCTGCTGTTGTTTGACCCTTTCAGTTTTGTTTTTATGATACATAAATACTTACAAGTTCTATATGTTTCAGTGATGGATTTGTCACATAATAACACTACTTTCTTTGTGTTACCCTGTTTTTCTTTGGTTACCAATGGCATCCCTCACTTGAAACATATTTGGGCCCTTAAAACAAAATCTTTTATAGCAAATGAATAGCTATATCTTATTTTTATCCATTCAGACACTATTTCTTAACTGATGTATGAAACATAAATATTCTACATATTAATGAGGTTGCACTTAAGTCTTGAGATGTGTAGTTGTATAATGTTTATGTGCAGATATAGACATTTTGTAGGATGCTGTGCTTGTTCTGTGGATGCTGTGATCCAAACTTCATGTGTATAGCAAACATTCTTAGCTACTGAACCATCTCTTCAGATCAATTCTTTTTCTCATCTTTTATGTATCTATGACAAATCTGTTTTTGAGTTACTATGTCAGTTACATGAGATAACATGTATTATTAAATTGATAACTGTAATCATACCCCCAAACTCTATAGTGCAGATGAAAGTTTTTGTCCCACCTGGTTCCACAGTCATTCAGTCCCAAATAAACACCCAGAGGCTTATATTAAACCACAGCATTTACCCTTTATTTCCTTTTCAAAACAAGAAACTTTAATCTAATCTCCCTTTCTTTTTTTTTCTTTTTCTTTTTTTTCTTTCTTTTTCTTTTTTTGGAGGCTCCTTCTTGGCTTTATCAAAAGCTCTAAGGTAGGACTCCAAACAAGGCTGTCACAGAATTGTCCTAACAGGCCTGTCCATCCCCAAGTCCCACAACCACATCTAGACTAACGCACACCAGCTTCAATAATGTGTTTGCAACCTTCAGTCTCTCCGTGGTCTCTTGATTTCTTTCCAGCGTTTAGTGGAGTTTCTGGCCTAGCCCCTTCTGTTTCTGCCTCTTGAGAGCAGCTGCTGTCTCCTCCATTAGCACCAGCTCCTTGTTCCTCACACTCATCACCGTCCTCCCCAGAATCCTCACTGTCGTCCTCAGACTCATTGACATCAGCCACGGGCAGCCGGGTACTAGTCACAGGCCTGTTGAGGTTTGCAAACTCTCGCCCAGAGTCCACATCAAAGGGATCAATCTCCTCCTCCTCAGGGGTGTCCTTGATGTTGGCCCAGTAAGTACCCCTGTTCAGCCTGCAGCACTTCCTCTGGGCCATGGCTGCACACTTATCCAGGAGCTGTCGGTTCAGGTTCAGGAAGCCCTTGCCTGACTTAAACTTTTGAAGCAAAATGACTGCAAGATCTGAAAAGCCTACAGTGCAGAAAGCAGCCGCAAAAGCTTCCACGCAGGAAAGTCTGCAGGGCCGGTCATAGTTTACAGGGTTGGCAGCCAGGAGGTAAGGCAGGAGCCGCAAATGGCTCCCTCACATCTTCCCACAGGGTGTCCCATCTAGTCTGGCCCAGGAGTAGTCTATGACAGCGACTCCTGACTGTGCCACCAGCTGTCTGCCAGAGAGTGTAGGGGAGGTTCTGTCTGCGGGAGACACATACTGAGTGCCTAGCAGGCTGAGCACCAGACCATCAAATCTTTGGCCCAGTCGCAGGCAGCGTACCAGATCCAGGCAGGCCAGTTTATGGCCTGTGCAGCTCCTGGGGTCGCAGTGACCAAGCTCCCACATAGCCAGGGGACAAGGCAGCAGCGCCGCAGGGCCCCGGCCATCCTGGCCCTTGGCCTCCTCAGGCTGCACGGATGCGCGCAGGACAGCGCCCACCTCTTCAGCGAAAGCGTCCAGAGAGCGCGCGCAACCTTCCTGCGGCCCATAGCCCCAGATAAAACTCTCTGCCACAGGGTTTGTTTGTGCAGTGCGCCTCTAATCTCCTTTTCTTTAGCTTTTTATTCTGACCATTATCCATAACAACTTGCAACGAACAACCTAAACAAAGACAAACATCCATAATCCACTTTTTAGAGGGGATGTGGGCACATTTTTCTAGGCTATTTCCTGCTGACTGGGGGCACTGGGTAATCTTTGGGGATCCCTGAGAAAATTTAGGATTATGGTCAAATCCTGACTGGAGTATTCTGTGAGGCTGGATCACCTCAGGCAGACACCTCGAGGCTATTCTGGATATAGAACTCAGAGGAAACTGCAATATAGACTTTCTGAGACATTGGATCATCTGGGCTATCCATTTTTATCAGAGATTTTTCAGGGGGTATATCTTGATTAAACCTGATTTTTCTTAACCCAGAATGACTCAACAGCCTCTCATTTCCTATGGAAATAAAAGCAGAACCTCTTTCCAAAAGTAACATATCTTTTGCCTTAAATTTTGAAGTCAAGATATTTTTTAAAATATATAGGTTGGGCTCCTAAGAGCCAGTTCATGCACTAGTGATAAATACTGGTTCCACGGCCAGTGGCCTCAGAAACTGCCCAAACCATACAACTGTCACCCACACTCAGATGGCCTGATTCGGGTTCTCCAGTTGTTAGGCTGGAGTCAGTGAGCTCCCACTAGCAGTCCCTATGGAAGGACACCTTGCTCAGCCTAGATACAGGGAGGAGTGCCTTGGTCCTGCCTCAAGTGATGGGACAGACTTTGTCAACTCCCCATGGGAGGCCTCACCCTCTCTGAGGAGTGGATGGGGGATGGGATGTTGAGAAGATGGGGGGAGCAGGAGGATGGGAGAGAGAGGGACTAGGATTTGTATGAAAAATAAAATTGCTTTAAAAATATAATAAAAAATAGAAGCTATATCAGCTGCTACTCCTTCTTCAGCAGCCAGTCAAACAATTCAAAGACAACACAATAACATATAGTATCCATATATATGTGTATATATATATATATATATATATATATATATATATATATATATAGTCATCCAGAAAGAGGGAACATGGGTTACAGAATTGCTTCCATCAGATTGGCATATATATATATATATATATATATATATATATATATGTGCTATTTAGAAGTTTTTACTCTGAATCTGCCTTTACTGTATATCTCTTTTTCTGACCACATGAGTCTTTAATCTGCTAAGTGGCACGACTAGGATTCTAGGTCCAAGAAGCATGCTGTTGACTACCCATAAACACTGTTTAAGTGTTTGGTAGCAGGACTTCTTAAAAGAACTGCGTGATTTTTGTTACTAATGCTGAGTCAGGAAGCCTCTCTTAAAGAAGCCACACCTCTGTTTGCCTCTAGCAAACAGAGTCCACCTGAGAAAATGCTGCTATCAAGAAGCTGTGCTTGATTCTGTTCTTTTGTGTCTAGAATCCTTTCCCAAGCTCTCTCAGGTTTTATATGGATGTAGTTGCCCAACATTGGGCACCATTTGTAGAGGGACGTTTCTGTCCTACCTGGTCCCACAGCCATTCAGTCACAAATAAACACACAGAATCTTATGTTAATTATAAACTGTTTGGTCTATTATCTCAGGCTTATTATTAACTAGCTCATACAACTTAAATTAACCCATAATTCTTGTCTATGTTTAGCCACATGGCTTGGTACATTTTCTCAGTAAGGCATTCTCTTCTTGCTTCTTCTGTATCTGGCTTGCAACTGCATCTCTGTCTTTCCTCCTCCCAGAATTCTCCTAGTCTGATCATCCTGCCTATACTTCCTGCCTGGATACTGGCCAATCAGCGTTTTAGTAAATCAATATGAGTGACAAATCTTTACAGTGTACAAGAGCATTTTCCCACAGCACTATAGTTTAATTTTTCTCCAATTTATGTTTTAGGAACTTGTTTTGATTAGTTTCTATGAGCTTGACACAGTTATAGTCATCTGGGAAGAGGGAACATGGATTGCAGAATTGCTTCCATCAGATTGGCCTATTGACATGACGGTGAGGGCATTTTCTTATTGAATGATGTATGACGGCCCTGCCCACTATGGGTGGTGCCACCCCCAGATTGGTGGTCCTGAGCTGTATAAGAAATCAAGCCTTGGGGAACAAGCCAGCAAGCAACATTTCTCCTTGTCTCTGCTTCAGTTCCTGCCTTGGTTTCTGTTGTTGGTGGATTGTATCCTATAAGATAAAATAAACACTCTCTTCCCCATTTGTTTTTGGTGATAGGTTTTTATCACAGCCACAGAGAAGCAAACTAGGATAGGGAAGTAATTCTTAGTAGATTCTTTGATCATGCTGAAATATTGGCTGTGTTCCACATTTGGGTAAGAAGGTTTCTGGCCAAGATTTGTAATCAGTTGACCATGGCAGACCTAACGTGAAGTTAGACAAAGCTGAGATCTGAAATCTAAAATCAGGTGGCACTAAAAACTCAGCTCTCCAATTGCGTGGGTTTTCAGACTTTGATCTGCAATTAACTGAGGTCACTGACTACACTCTTGCTCTGGCATGGGGAATGATCATTAATCTGATTAGGTTATAGGATGGGTTCGATGACAAGACTGGACTTTAAACTGGGTCATCTGGCCAGGCAGTGATGTCCATTGGGCTATCACAGATGAATGAATTTGCTGGTCTGATGTCTTAGTTGGATGAGGCCAAAGGTTACTCTCCTCAATTGATAGGAGCTACTAGTTTAGCTTTGTGATGGTGCATAGCTGTAAGCTAATCTCCACAGCTGGGCAGGGTAACAGTTCATTCTCTATGATCAGATGGGGTTATAGGCCATGTTTCCTACTTAAGTTGTGTATCTAGCTCAACTATATACTCCTGCAGGGTCTGGACTCTGAGACTGGCAGAGTTACTATATACTCTTTGGTCAAGTAGATTGGAGAGCTCTTTGACTTGATTCCCTTTAAATTAAAGGTTCGTAATAAGGTTTGTAGCTTGGCAAGAATACTGGCTAGGGATTCAAGCTAGACAAAACTGTCAACCCAACTGTGTTTCTTAGACTATTGGAACAACTGGTTCAGTTCCTTGATGAAGTAGAGCTATTGGCTAGGCTATCCACCAGCAGGAAGGTGGTGTCACTACCCAAAACCTGTGAGCTGGTTTCTGTGAGCCCTACCTCTCCTCTTTGTTTCTAGTTGTGCCCAGTGACTTAACACTACAGGGTCCCCCAGTAATCTCCAATAGACAACATATCCTTTTGTCTTTACTTCCTTTCACCCAGCATCGTTTTAAAATGGCACGTTTTGGACGTACCAAGATTTTGTTCCTAAACTTAAGTCTGGATGTTATCCAATGTGCATATAACATAATATGTATATTCACTCACTGATTAATGTTTGGGCCATTTCCATTTGGGGTTATGAAAATTTGTTGTATATGTGCTATATGCATTTCCTTTATATATCTAAGCATACAACTTGTGAATCATAAAATGAATCTATTTTTTATATTTTATGTCAAGCATGTAACAAACATCCTGTTATAGTGCATCCTAAAAGCAGGACAATTAGTCTGGACATTTGAGTTTATGCTGCTTCTTCTCTGGAACTCTTTCCATTGTGAGTGTAAGTTTAGGCATAGAATATATAATAACTTAGTCCTGTATATTTTGTGATCCCATATATCTTATCTATTCCCTTTGTCTCACAACTTAGTAGAAGTTCTTATCTGGAGATGAACTATATTTATACTACCAATTCATTTTGATTCTGTCCATTTCTTTGCATTGACTGATGATATTTTCATGATACTGGCACAAATCAGAGGTCTAAAAAAGTTCTTTGGCATTTTAGTTTAAATTGTTATACTTTATAACACGTACAATGTGCCAAGACTACTGATATAAAAGACAAGGGGACCATAGCCAAGTCACTCTAGGCACTGGAAGGATGCATATCTAGATCACCCAAGTGTTCAACTGTCAAACAACACACATATATCCAAGTGAACCCAGCCACAATCAGGAAAACCTCTTCAAGTAAATTTAACCAAACCGCATACCTGCAGGATGGTATTTTAAAGGCCTTTAATATATTTTCTTAGGTCATTTCTAATTGGTTTTTATCTATGCAGCATTTCATGGTAATATTAACAGATATAAAATGCCATGCTAACTTGATACATCTTTAGAAAAGGTGCTGGAAATGAGTTCCTTTGGATGATATAAAGCTAAGGTTAAGAAAATACTTTTTTGATTTTTTAGCTGTTCTGAAATTACCTCTGTAGACCAGGCTGGCCTCAAACTCACAGAGGCCTGCCTCTGCCTCCTGAGTGCTGGAATTAAAAACATACACCACCATCGCCTGGCTAAGAAAGTACATTTTAAATAAGTGTGACAAAGACTTTGTAAGCATAGCACTCCATTTGGACACATGAATTAATAGAGAGTAGATACGCAGCATCATACAGTTTAAGGGATCAATGAGTAGACTATATTATACTGTGCCTTGACTGGGTGCCTTCAGAGCAAACTGGAATCATTTCAGTTCTCATAGAATCCATGGATCCAAGTACCAGCTCTTAGTCATCACACTTAAAAATAAATTCCATCATTTTCTTATTGGGGAATGGTGTTCTATCCTTTATCTGTAATAGAGAAAATAAAATGGAGTGTTTCCCCCTATTTGAGCTGTTTACTTAGATGAACATTTAGAGAAACTTATTT